>NW_022986245.1:330857-637659 GCF_902500255.1 Thalassophryne amazonica | reverse complement strand
CGATTTTCTGCTTTAACAATAGTTAATAGTTGAGGTGGTGTATTTTCTGCTTTTAACAATAGTTAATAGTTGAGGTGGACTATTTTAGTTTATAGCTGAGGTGGACTATTTTCTGCTTTAACAATAGTTAATAGTTGAGATGGATTATTTTAGTTAATAGTTGAGGTGGACTATTTTCTGCTTTTAACAATAGTTAATAGCTGAGGTGGACTATTTTCTGCTTTTAACAATAGTTAATAGTTGAGGTGGACTGTTTTAGTTAATAGTTGAGGTGGACTATTTTCTGCTTTTAACAATAGTTAATAGTTGAGGTGGACTATTTTAGTTAATAGTTGAGGTGGACTATTTTCTGCTTTTAACAATAGTTAATAGTTGAGGTGGACTATTTTAGTTAATAGTTGAGGTGGACTATTTTCTGCTTTTAACAATAGTTAATAGTTGAGGTGGACTATTTTCTGCTTTTAACAATAGTTAATAGTTGAGGTGGACTATTTTAGTTAATAGCTGAGGTGGACTATTTTCTGCTTTTAACAATAGTTAATAGTTGAGATGGACTATTTTAGTTAATAGTTGAGGTGGACTATTTTCTGCTTTTAACAATAGTTAATAGCTGAGGTGGACTATTTTAGTTAATAGTTGAGGTGGACTATTTTCTGCTTTTAACAATAGTTAATAGCTGAGGTGGACTATTTTCTGCTTTTAACAATAGTTAATAATTGAGGTGGACTATTTTCTGCTTTTAACAATAGTTAATAGCTGAGGTGGACTGTTTTCTGCTTTTAACAATAGTTAATAGTTGAGGTGGACTATTTTCTGCTTTTAACAATAGTTAATAGTTGAGGTGGACTATTTTAGTTAATAGCTGAGGTGGACGATTTTCTGCTTTTAACAATAGT
This sequence comes from Thalassophryne amazonica, assembly GCF_902500255.1. Lineage (NCBI taxonomy): Eukaryota > Metazoa > Chordata > Actinopteri > Batrachoidiformes > Batrachoididae > Thalassophryne > Thalassophryne amazonica. Next base: position 636,763 of record NW_022986245.1, on the reverse strand, counting down.
TAATACTTGAGGTGGTGTATTTTCTGCTTTTAACAATAGTTAATAGTTGAGGTGGACTATTTTAGTTAATACTTGAGGTGGACTATTTTCTGCTTTTAACAATAGTTAATAGTTGAGGTGGACTATTTTAGTTAATAGCTGATGTGGACTATTTTCTGCTTTTAACAATAGTTAATAGTTGAGGTGGACTATTTTAGTTAATAGCTGAGGTGGACTATTTTCTGCTTTTAACAATAGTTAATAGTTGAGGTGGACTATTTTCTGCTTTTAACAATAGTTATTAGTTGAGATGGACTATTTTAGTTAATAGTTGAGGTGGACTAATTTCTGCTTTTAACAATAGTTAATAGTTGAGGTGGACTATTTTAGTTAATAGTTGAGGTGGACTATTTTCTGCTTTTAACAATAGTTAATAGTTGAGGTGGACTATTTTCTGCTTTTAACAATAGTTAATAGTTGAGGTGGACTATTTTAGTTAATAGCTGAGGTGGACTATTTTCTGCTTTTAACAATAGTTAATAGTTGAGGTGGACTATTTTCTGCTTTTAACAATAGTTAATAGTTGAGATGGACTATTTTAGTTAATAGTTGAGGTGGACTATTTTCTGCTTTTAACAATAGTTAATAGTTGAGGTGGACTATTTTAGTTAATAGCTGAGGTGGACTATTTTCTGCTTTTGACAATAGTTAATAGTTGAGGTGGAGTATTTTCTGCTTTTAACAATAGTTAATAGTTGAGGTGGACTATTTTAGTTAATAGCTGAGGTGGACTATTTTCTGCTTTTAACAATAGTTAATAGCTGAGGTGGACTGTTTTCTGCTTTTAACAATAGTTAATAGCTGAGGTGGACTATTTTCTGCTTTTAACAATAGTTAATAGTTGAGGTGGACTGTTTTCTGCTTTTAACAATAGTTAATAGTTGAGGTGGACTATTTTAGTTAATAGTTGAGGTGGATTATTTTATGCTTTAACAATTGTTAATAGTTGAGGTGGACTATTTTAGTTAATAGCTGAGGTGGACGATTTTCTGCTTTTAACAATACTTAATAGTTGAGGTGGTGTATTTTCTGCTTTTAACAATAGTTAATAGTTGAGGTGGACTATTTTAGTTAATAGCTGAGGTGGACTATTTTCTGCTTTAACAATAGTTAATAGTTGAGATGGATTATTTTAGTTAATAGTTGAGGTGGACTATTTTCTGCTTTTAACAATAGTTAACAGCTGAGGTGGACTATTTTCTGCTTTTAACAATAGTTAATAGTTGAGGTGGATTATTTTAGTTAATACTTGAGGTGGACTATTTTCTGCTTTTAACAATAGTTAATAGTTGAGGTGGACTATTTTAGTTAATAGGTGATGTGGACTATTTTCTGCTTTTAACAATAGTTAATAGCTGAGGTCGACTATTTTCTGCTTTTAACAATAGTTAATAGTTGAGGTGGAATGTTTTCTGCTTTTAACAATAGTTAATAGTTGAGGTGGACTATTTTAGTTAATAGTTGAGGTGGACTATTTTAGTTAATAGTTGAGGTGGACTATTTTCTGCTTTTAACAATAGTTAATAGTTGAGGTGGACTATTTTAGTTAATACTTGAGGTGGACTATTTTCTGCTTTTAACAATAGTTAATAGTTGAGGTGGACTATTTTAGTTAATAGGTGATGTGGACTATTTTCTGCTTTTAACAATAGTTAATAGCTGAGGTGGACTATTTTCTGCTTTTAACAATAGTTAATAGTTGAGGTAGACTATTTTCTGCTTTTAACAATAGTTAATAGCTGAGGTCGACTATTTTCTGCTTTTAACAATAGTTAATAGTTCAGGTGGAATGTTTTCTGCTTTTAACAATAGTTAATAGTTGAGGTGGACTATTTTAGTTAATAGTTGAGGTGGACTATTTTAGTTAATAGCTGAGGTGGACTATTTTCTGCTTTAACAATAGTTAATAGTTGGGATGGATTATTTTAGTTAATAGTTGAGGTGGACTATTTTAGTTAATAGCTGAGGTGGACTATTTTCTGCTTTTAACAATAGTTAATAGTTGAGGTGGACTATTTTAGTTAATAGCTGAGGTGGACGATTTTCTGCTTTTAACAATAGTTAATAGTTGAGGTGGTGTATTTTCTGCTTTTAACAATAGTTAATAGTTGAGGTGGACTATTTTAGTTAATAGCTGACGTGGACTATTTTCTGCTTTAACAATAGTTAATAGTTGAGATGGATTATTTTAGTTAATAGTTGAGGTGGACTATTTTCTGCTTTTAACAATAGTTAATAGTTGAGGTGGACTATTTTAGTTAATAGTTGAGGTGGACTATTTTCTGCTTTTAACAATAGTTAATAGTTGAGGTGGACTATTTTAGTTAATAGCTGAGGTGGACTATTTTCTGCTTTTAACAATAGTTAATAGTTGAGGTGGACTATTTTCTGCTTTTAACAATAGTTAATAGCTGAGGTGGACTGTTTTCTGCTTTTAACAATAGTTAATAGTTGAGGTGGACTATTTTCTGATTTTAACAATAGTTAATAGTTGAGGTGGACTATTTTAGTTAATAGCTGAGGTGGACGATTTTCTGCTTTTAACAATACTTAATAGTTGAGGTGGTGTATTTTCTGCTTTTAACAATAGTTAATAGTTGAGGTGGACTATTTTAGTTAATAGCTGAGGTGGACTATTTTCTGCTTTAACAGTAGTTAATAGTTGAGATGGATTATTTTAGTTAATAGTTGAGGTGGACTATTTTCTTCTTTTAATTCACTCAATTCAATTCAATCAATTTTTTTATATAGCGCCAAATCACAACAAACAGTTGCCCCAAGGCGCTTTATATTGTAAGGCAAGGCCATACAATAATTATGTAAAACCCCAACGGTCAAAACGACCCCCTGTGAGCAAGCACTTGGCTACAGTGGGAAGGAAAAACTCCCTTTTAACAGGAAGAAACCTCCAGCAGAACCAGGCTCAGGGAGGGGCAGTCTTCTGCTGGGACTGGTTGGGGCTGAGGGAGAGAACCAGGAAAAAGACATGCTGTGGAGGGGAGCAGAGATCGATCTCTAATGATTAAATGCAGAGTGGTGCATACAGAGCAAAAAGAGAAAGAAACAGTGCATCATGGGAACCCCCCAGCAGTCTACGTCTATAGCAGCATAACTAAGGGATGGTTCAGGGTCACCTGATCCAGCCCTAACTATAAGCTTTAGCAAAAAGGAAAGTTTTAAGCCTAATCTTAAAAGTAGAGAGGGTGTCTGTCTCCCTGATCTGAATTGGGAGCTGGTTCCACAGGAGAGGAGCCTGAAAGCTGAAGGCTCTGCCTCCCATTCTACTCTTACAAACCCTAGGAACTACAAGTAAGTCTGCAGTCTGAGAGCGAAGCGCTCTATTGGGGTGATATGGTACTACGAGGTCCCTAAGATAAGATGGGACCTGATTATTCAAAACCTTATAAGTAAGAAGAAGAATTTTAAATTCTATTCTAGAATTAACAGGAAGCCAATGAAGAGAGGCCAATATGGGTGAGATATGCTCTCTCCTTCTAGTCCCCGTCAGTACTCTAGCTGCAGCATTTTGAATTAACTGAAGGCTTTTTAGGGAACTTTTAGGACAACCTGATAATAATGAATTACAATAGTCCAGCCTAGAGGAAATAAATGCATGAATTAGTTTTTCAGCATCACTCTGAGACAAGACCTTTCTGATTTTAGAGATATTGCGTAAATGCAAAAAAGCAGTCCTACATATTTGTTTAATATGCGCTTTGAATGACATATCCTGATCAAAAATGACTCCAAGATTTCTCACAGTATTACTAGAGGTCAGGGTAATGCCATCCAGAGTAAGGATCTGGTTAGACACCATGTTTCTAAGATTTGTGGGGCCAAGTACAATAACTTCAGTTTTATCTGAGTTTAAAAGCAGGAAATTAGAGGTCATCCATGTCTTTATGTCTGTAAGACAATCCTGCAGTTTAGCTAATTGGTGTGTGTCCTCTGGCTTCATGGATAGATAAAGCTGGGTATCATCTGCGTAACAATGAAAATTTAAGCAATACCGTCTAATAATACTGCCTAAGGGAAGCATGTATAAAGTGAATAAAATTGGTCCTAGCACAGAACCTTGTGGAACTCCATAATTAACTTTAGTCTGTGAAGAAGATTCCCCATTTACATGAACAAATTGTAATCTATTAGACAAATATGATTCAAACCACCGCAGCGCAGTGCCTTTAATACCTATGGCATGCTCTAATCTCTGTAATAAAATTTTATGGTCAACAGTATCAAAAGCAGCACTGAGGTCTAACAGAACAAGCACAGAGATGAGTCCACTGTCCGAGGCCATAAGAAGATCATTTGTAACCTTCACTAATGCTGTTTCTGTACTATGATGAATTCTAAAACCTGACTGAAACTCTTCAAATAGACCATTCCTCTGCAGATGATCAGTTAGCTGTTTTACAACTACCCTTTCAAGAATTTTTGAGAGAAAAGGAAGGTTGGAGATTGGCCTATAATTAGCTAAGATAGCTGGGTCAAGTGATGGCTTTTTAAGTAATGGTTTAATTACTGCCACCTTAAAAGCCTGTGGTACATAGCCAACTAACAAAGATAGATTGATCATATTTAAGATCGAAGCATTAAATAATGGTAGGGCTTCCTTGAGCAGCCTGGTAGGAATGGGGTCTAATAAACATGTTGATGGTTTGGATGAAGTAACTAATGAGAATAACTCAGACAGAACAATCGGAGAGAAAGAGTCTAACCAAATACCGGCATCACTGAAAGCAGCCAAAGATAACGATACGTCTTTGGGATGGTTATGAGTAATTTTTTCTCTAATAGTTAAAATTTTGTTAGCAAAGAAAGTCATGAAGTCATTACTAGTTAAAGTTAATGGAATACTCAGCTCAATAGAGCTCTGACTCTTTGTCAGCCTGGCTACAGTGCTGAAAAGAAACCTGGGGTTGTTCTTATTTTCTTCAATTAGTGATGAGTAGAAAGATGTCCTAGCTTTACGGAGGGCTTTTTTATAGAGCAACAGACTCTTTTTCCAGGCTAAGTGAAGATCTTCTAAATTAGTGAGACGCCATTTCCTCTCCAACTTACGGGTTATCTGCTTTAAGCTACTGAGTTTGTGAGTTATACCACGGAGTCAGACACTTCTGATTTAAAGCTCTCTTTTTCAGAGGAGCTACAGCATCCAAAGTTGTCTTCAATGAGGATGTAAAACTATTGACGAGATACTCTATCTCCCTTACAGAGTTTAGGTAGCTACTCTGCACTGTGTTGGTATATGGCATTAGAGAACATAAAGAAGGAATCATATCCTTAAACCTAGTTACAGCGCTTTCTGAAAGACTTCTAGTGTAATGAAACTTATTCCCCACTGCTGGGTAGTCCATCAGAGTAAATGTAAATGTTATTAAGAAATGATCAGACAGAAGGGAGTTTTCAGGGAATACTGTTAAGTCTTCTATTTCCATACCATAAGTCAGAACAAGATCTAAGATATGATTAAAGTGGTGGGTGGACTCATTTACTTTTTGAGCAAAGCCAATAGAGTCTAATAATAGATTAAATGCAGAGTTGAGGCTGTCATTCTCAGCATCTGTGTGGATGTTAAAATCGCCCACTATAATTATCTTATCTGAGCTAAGCACTAAGTCAGACAAAAGGTCTGAAAATTCACAGAGAAACTCACAGTAACGACCAGGTGGACGATAGATAATAACAAATAAAACTGGTTTTTGGGACTTCCAATTTGGATGGACAAGACTAAGAGACAAGCTTTCAAATGAATTAAAGCTCTGTCTGGGTTTTGGATTAATTAATAAGCTGGAATGGAAGATTGCTGCTAATCCTCCACCCCGGCCCGTGCTACGAGCATTCTGACAGTTAGTGTGACTCGGGGGTGTTGACTCATTTAAACTAACATATTCATCCTGCTGTAACCAGGTTTCTGTTAGGCAGAATAAATCAATATGTTGATCAATTATTATATCATTTACCAACAGGGACTTAGAAGAGAGAGACCTAATGTTTAATAGACCACATTTAACTGTTTTAGTCTGTGGTGCAGTTGAAGGTGCTATATTATTTTTTCTTTTTGAATTTTTATGCTTAAATAGATTTTTGCTGGTTATTGGTAGTCTGGGAGCAGGCACCGTCTCTACGGGGATGGGGTAATGAGGGGATGGCAGGAGGAGAGAAGCTGCAGAGCGGTGTGTAAGACTACAACTCTGCTTCCTGGTCCCAACCCTGGATAGTCATGGTTTGGAGGATTTAAGAAAATTGGCCAGATTTCTAGAAATGAGAGCTGCTCCATCCAAAGTGGGATGGATGCAACTATTAACAATAGTTAATAGTTGAGGTGGACTATTTTAGTTAATAGCTGATGTGGACTATTTTTTGCTTTTAACAATAGTTAATAGTTGAGGTGGACTATTTTAGTTAATAGTTGAGGTGGACTATTTTCTGCTTTTAACAATAGTTAATAGCTGAGGTGGACTATTTTCTGCTTTTAACAATAGTTAATAGTTGAGGTAGACTATTTTCTGCTTTTAACAATAGTTAATAGCTGAGGTGGACTATTTTCTGCTTTTAACAATAGTTAATAGTTGAGGTGGAATGTTTTCTGCTTTTAACAATAGTTAATAGTTGAGGTGGACTATTTTAGTTAATAGCTGAGGTGGACTATTTTCTGCTTTAACAATAGTTAATAGTTGAGATGGATTATTTTAGTTAATAGTTGAGGTGGACTATTTTAGTTAATAGCTGAGGTGGACTATTTTCTGCTTTTAACAATAGTTAATAGTTGAGGTGGACTATTTTAGTTAATAGCTGAGCTGGACGATTTTCTGCTTTTAACAATAGTTAATAGTTGAGGCGGTGTATTTTCTGCTTTTAACAATAGTTAATAGTTGAGGTGGACTATTTTAGTTTATAGCTGAGGTGGACTATTTTCTGCTTTAACAATAGTTAATAGTTGAGATGGATTATTTTAGTTAATAGTTGAGGTGGACTATTTTCTGCTTTTAACAATAGTTAATAGCTGAGGTGGACTATTTTCTGCTTTTAACAATAGTTAATAGTTGAGGTGGACTGTTTTCTGCTTTTAACAATAGTTAATAGTTGAGGTGGACTATTTTCTGCTTTTAACAATAGTTAATAGCTGAGGTGGACTATTTTCTGCTTTTAACAATAGTTAATAGTTGAGGTGGACTGTTTTCTGCTTTTAACAATAGTTAATAGTTGAGGTGGACTATTTTAGTTAATAGTTGAGGTGGACTATTTTCTGCTTTTAACAATAGTTAATAGTTGAGGTGGACTATTTTCTGCTTTTAACAATAGTTAATAGCTGAGGTGGACTATTTTCTGCTTTTAACAATAGTTAATAGTTGAGGTGGACTATTTTAGTTAATAGTTGAGGTGGACTATTTTCTGCTTTTTGTTGTGTGGGCCGCTGAAGAGGAGGTACTGCTGGCCCACCACCACCAGATGGCGCCCTGCTTGGAGTGCGGGCTTCAAGCACAAGAGGGCGCCAGAGCCACTGGGAGTGACAGCTGTCACTCATCCTCAACACCAGCTGTCACTCATTCATCTCATCACCATCACCATAAAGGCCGGACGGCAACTCCACCTCCTCGCCGAGAAATCTTCTACGACTAGAGGTAACCTTCTCTGCTGTGATTACTGTTAATCTAATATTGTTCTGTGTGCAGTCGCATGCCCGTGAAGACCCAGGAGAGGGACAAACGGGAGCTGCACGAGTAAAGACGTTCCTGGAGGTGGAGGTTATCCCTCCCGGAGGAACTACTTATAAAGGTTGCTGGGTGTGAGGACTCACACTCACCACCTTCTGTTTCTGTCTGCCAGCAGTACCAGGGCCGACAACGGAGGACAGAGACCACCTGGGGACTCAGGGCTTGGCGGCTTCGGTGTTCTTCAGGCCGTTGGTGGTAGAAGCGGTGTGGGCCCCGGCTCTTCGTTCATCCGAGGTCTCCTATCTTCAAGCCTGCCCGCAGTCCTCCTGTGTATGATTGGCATCATTATTCTTGTTTATATTCCGTTGTGTTCTTTCGCAACATTAAATTGTTACTCCTTTTCTTATCCATTGTCCGTTCATTTGCGCCCCCTGTTGTGGGTCCGTGTTACGACAGCCTCCCAACACTTTTAACAATAGTTAATAGTTGAGGTGGACTATTTTCTGCTTTTAACAATAGTTAATAGCTGAGGTGGACTATTTTCTGCTTTTAACAATAGTTAATAGCTGAGGTGGACTATTTTCTGCTTTTAACAATAGTTAATAGTTGAGGTGGACTATTTTCTGCTTTTGAGGCTGTCAGATCCTGTTATTATTTTTTAGATACACGCGGCACACGCTCACCCTCCGATGAGTGCGTTTGTGTACTAAAACCAGCTGTCCGTCTCTGGGGTCCGACCTTCGTGTCTCCACGGGTATTACCCGGCAGGGCTGCACAAAGGCTGTTCAAGCTGTTGACGAGGAGATTCTTCTAGCTGCTCACTGCCTCCATCCGGACGTCCACCCCGCTGACGCTGATCTCGCACCCCGGTCGAATAGCCTTCTCTGGAACCAGGATACAAACCGGCCATGCCCGTTAACGGCAGCTTTCCTCTTATGGATCAGGGCTCTTGGAATGTTGCTAGATTTTGAATTTAGTGACTCGTACAGCGAGTCCCCAGGATGCGTTAATTTCATTAAAAACCAGACTAACCTTTTAGAGCACTTTTTGATGTTGTACACCCAATAATCTTTAACTTTTACACCTTAAGAAGCATCAATAAATCCAATGTCTGAGCCTTAACACTTTAACTGCATGCTTGGAAATTTATTGCAGGTTTTGCAAGTGCCGACAACATAATCAAAATAGGTTATATGATGATAATTTCACAACAGTAATTCAAGTATAATCAGAATATTGATTGGCAGAGATTTTTGTTTCTAATTCAATAATGCTGTCTGATCTTACTTTGACTGGACTGGATTGACTTCTTAACAATTTTTCTGGGAGTGAGGGAAGGAGGATTTTTGATGTTAAAATCCCCAGTTCGATGAACTTGATTTCCTCTTCATCAGCTATTTGTCGTTAGCTGACCACGATCCTTGTGTGATGTTGTAATCCTTCAGGAAATTAATCCACATAAGAGTTTATTCCTTCTTCAATCAACCAAAAGTTGATCTAATCCATTCTGGTATGCTGTGATGTTCCTTGAGAGAGAAAACGTTGAAACTTCCCCACTCAGACTTAAGGCCAGTGATTATTCTCCAATGCTCTGCTACTCCGTGACTGGACGGCCTGAGTGGGAGTTGAAAACTCTCTCAAATGATCTCTTATGGTTCCAATCCTCTCACTCTACGATTCTAATTGCTGCTCACAAGATGGTCAAGTCTTGTGATCTCCTCGTAGCAGGGGAGAAGTGACAACAGCACCTCTCCCTGGATGAATAACCCCGTTTCCTGGTGTTTTACAGTTTATATATGAGCTTGATTCTTTGTATTTAGATGAGCTTGGTTACCATGGGGACGCTGGTGACTCAAAACCTCCCCCCTTCTCCTTCCCTTACTGGAAGCCATCTGCGGCCCTTTGCCAGTAACTTATTTCTTAAGTTCCTCTTTTCTGTTAACACTTCAACTTTTCTGAGAATTCGTTTTTCTAAATCATGTCTTTAAAATCACATCAATCATATTCAATCATTTCATTACAACTCTCTTTTACATAAAAACAATTCACATGATCATATACAAACATTTTCATTCCTTATTATTCATTTTCATATTTTACCACATCTTAATTATTTGATCAGTTGTTTATTATCAGCTTCTCTTGCTCTGCTTGCAACATCACTTAACTTCCTCTTTCTCTCTGACTCTGCACTCTTTATCAAAACAACTTCTTCACTTCCTCTTTCTTCTGACTCTGCACTCTTTATCAAAACAACTTCTATAATCATTCATTTCACTTATTTGTAACATACTTTTTCTAATCAACTCTTACTTTTATTACATTAATAGGTCATTTAATCATACTTGTTATGTTAGAATCATTCTTAGACATTACTTTTAAGACATTAATACTTCATTTGATCATACTTTGTCATTTTAGAATCATCTTAGACATATGCCATCGTCTTCACCACTGAGTTCATTCCATGGACCTCCCCATCTGCAATGGAAAAGTCCGGTATGACCTCACTTACTCCGGGAAAGTACCAAACACTGTCCAGTTTAATCCAACAGCATGTATATTAATCCAATGGCACGTACTATATTCCAAGATGAAAACAAGCTAAAAGCAACCTTAAAGTCATCTTTCTTGACACCCCCTCCATGACTTGAAGCTCTGCTGATCTCTTTATACTTCCATAAAAACATCCCCGTCGTCGTCGATAGGGTGAAGGGTGAGCACTTCTTTCTCATCCACCATGGGCGACAGAACAGGAGGAGCTGGAGTTGAACGACACTCATCCAGCACCACGTACTCCTCTCCGCCCATCTGTAGATTGCTGTCTCCGTCAGAAGGCTGCTCTTCCAGTAGCGATGCTTGTGATGGTAATCCCGATGGAGACGACGTTGCCTCATATTCCTGAGATGATAATCCGTCAGGGAACGATGGTGCGCATGGTGAAGTGGGGGTGACGGGTGTATAACACGGTGTAACTGGTGTAGATGGTCGTGGTGATGTATCCTTCGGTTGAGGTGAAGCTTCAACGTGAATATCCTCAGGCTCGGGCTGTTGAAGGTGTTCGTCCAGGAATACCTGCGTGAGGGCCTCCAAACACCAGTTCATATCCTCGGTCTGCACTCCAACCTCCACAGTGTGCTGTGGAGATGAACGTGGAGCTGGTGGTAATGAAGGACCAATGGCCACGATCCGGCCATCGGCAAGATGAGCTGTGGAGAATCTTATTCCCGTAGGGTACATCCACATTTTGGTAAACACGGGGCAATACATATATCCCTCTGGAGACACTATAGTGTCAGCTCGTATTTGATCAACCAAAAGGGAATGCCAAATCACGGTTGCCTCAACCTCAATTTTTAGGTATGCTGCTGTTGGTACCTGGGGCAGAAAAGAAGTATCCTTCCGTCCCACTATTCCCCGTGCCACTTGAACAGGGAAGTTGTTGCCATAACACGTCGGGCACCACAGAGTCGGTGTTATCTCCCAGAAGTAGAGCGCTTGTTCCAGGGTGGCTTGACAATGAATACATCTTATATCCCCCTATAGTATAAGAGGAAACATTAGTCTTTTAACTATTATATTGCAAGCAAGCAAAAGAGTTCGTCGGGATTATTCAGATGCATGCCAGAGCTGCCTCATGATCACCGTTGGAGAGTGGGACTGTGATGACGTTACCATTCCCGCTGTAGCTGAAGGAGCTGTATGCGGGAAGCAAGCATCATAGGTCGTAAACCATAACAGCAGGAGTAGTTGACTAACCATGGACAGCTGTCATATCTATCACCATCCAAATTGTAATCGATGTGTACTGCCATATTCCCCAACAGTCAAACTGGAGATTAAAGCGACCGAGGACGTGAGTGATGAATAAAGACAACCCTAAATCACTCTGACCGTAGTGTAGATTGATGATCGCCAATCTGACACATCCATGTAGTAGGGTTACTATTCGCAGTGGTTGTCGTAAGTCCCAACGGCCGACACAGCAGTATAGCAGCCATATTAACAGTAGTGCAATAAACTCCACTCTACTCACTTTGAAGAAGGTGTCATTTATGCCGCCAGTATTGTTGGACATTGTGCTCTCTTATTCTTTTTACTTATCTCCTTAAGTTTGTATGCTGTTATGTAGATGCTTCTTCTTCCTTCACTCCCCCAAGGCAGAATGAACAGGGCGTGTCTCGGCGTCGGGCGTTGTAGGCTCCATCGCTCCTCCCCTAACGGAGGAGGGGCTCCATATCACTGCGTTGTGTGCTCCTCCCACACAAGCGCAGGGCGGCTGCGAAACTTCCTTTTATCAAAACATATCCAATTACTGCAGCAATAATAAGTCCTATTATGATTAACAGATAGGGCCAAAGATATCCAAACAAATGTCCAATCCAACCAGTCACTACTTCGAGACCTTCTTTAATGACTTCTCCGGTCTCTGCTGCAAAAGTGGTGATGATTCCTCCAGCGATTATTTGCGTTCTTTCCCACCAAGAACATTCATGCCGACTTCTTCCTTTTCCACAGCTCAACCAATGTTCTGCAGGCGATTCACATGTACCATTATTGTAAATCCGATTGGGTCCCAACCATTCATAACCGACAATTTCTCGTCCTTCGCATAGACTTTTCTTGAAGGCATATCCTTCTTCAAGCATTATCAAAGCATCTCCAACAAATGGCACTATGTGGCCTAGGATCTGCTTCCTTTTCGACATTCCATGTCCCAAGACAGCCTTGGCACATCCAACGTTGGGTGGAAAAGCTCTTATCCATACGCCAGCACTGTTCTTCTCCCAAACTGTTTGATGGCCACAAGTGTCGTACTCGCCGTCATAGTAAGCATCACAATATTCTTCCCAGCCAGGAACCTTTCTACAATTTTGGCGGGCAAGGCTTATCGTGCATGTAGTATTAAGTCTATTACAAATCATTTTCCATGGCCGTGGCGTAACATAAGGATTTGGTCTCCAGAGTACACCAGACCAAGTAGCTCTATCTCTGGAGTAGACCGTGGCGATGTATTGATATTTAACCCAATAATTATTACTTTGATCTAAATAGGGGAATACCCAATCTTCAATTTCATATTTCTCCATTCCCCACCAGGTAACGTCCTTACTACGCTTAACTCCTTCCTGCCATGCTTGAAGGGTCCCCTTAATGGTTGGAATCTGTAACAACTTTGTACAGTTCTATACCCATCTTAGCCAATTCCCTGTCTTAATTTGGTCTATGGGACATCGGGGGGATTTACCAGAACCTTCAGCCAAATTATTATGGTATTCTGTCTCATGTAAGCTTCCATAGATTCTATTCGCCACGCATTGATCAAGTTTGCTAAAATCTTCCCGAGGTACTGACCTTAGCTCATCAGGCTTTGGTAGTTTTTGCACATAGAATTTTGCTTTATGTGGACCCCGCAAACTATGCCCAGTCCACGTGTGTCCTTTTGAAAGATTCCCCTCAAAATGTATCAGTGGAACGCTCCAGACCCACGGAAAGGTGTCATTAAGCCATTCATCATGTTTTGCCTCTTGTTTTTGTTTCCAAGTAATCCTGTCTATCAAATCGATAACTGGCGTAAGCACCATGTAATTTTGAGATTTACATCCAATAGGTCGATTCCAATAACATCTATCCAATTTTGCTACTTTTTCTTTTACACAATACTCATGAATCTTCTTCCATCTATTTTTAATCACGTTATCGATACTTTTAACTTTTGGTTCTAATACTTGCTGGGTATATTGTGTTGGCGATGTAGGGAGTGGTTTAGTTTTTCTCTGTGTTGGTGATATCTTTGTGGACCCCACCAATGCTACTGGTGAGATAACGGTTGGTTTGGAATATGGTATTCCTGTTCCTATGTCGGTAGCGTTGTTCAATGGAGGGACTATTGTAGATGTAATATCCACTTTCGGCACTCTGGTGCGGGTGTTATCACAGGTGAGGTTATAATTTCCCCAATGTTTCCAGGTAGGCATTATCATTCTGCAAACATCATGTCTTGGTAATGCTGGAAAAACAGCTTCTTTTTCCCAATATCCTGCTCGATAGCCCAGTAGTACTCTGCATCCCCATGAGCAATACCAGGCTGGCTCACCAGGTTCAGGTCTTATCCAAGTGCAGCCTACTTCTCTTCGCTCTCTTTGTTTTAACCATAAGATGGTCGCTACGATAATCTCTTTCTCCCTCACTTGTAGGTTTTGAAGGATTTCTGCTCCGGTGGTCAGGTTGTGATTGGTGGTGACGGTTGGAAATTCCCCACTGTCGTTCAAGTATTGCAGCCACTTATTCTTTTGCATGTGCTGGGTTAGGTTCTTCATCTTTGCCCATGTCTCTGTAGAATTCTGGTCCCATATCATGTAGATGTTTCTTGATTCAACTCCCCAACATGTCTGTTGAAAAGTTTTAGTTGTTGCTGTCAAGAAAGATGACTTTAAGCTTGCTTTCAGCTTGTTTTCATCTTGGAATATAATACGTGCCATTGGATTAATACACACGTTGTTGGAATAAACTGAACAGTGTTTGGTACTTTCCTGGAGTGACTGAGGTCATACCGGACTTTTCCATTGCAGATGGAGAGGCCCACGGAATGAACTCAGTGGTGAAGACGATGGAATATGTCTAAGATGATTTTAAAATGACAAAGTATGATCAAATGAAGTATTAATATATTACAAGTAAAATCTGAGAATGATTCTAACATAAAAATGATTAAATGAATTTGATTAGAAGAATGTGTTTTACAAATAAGTGAAATGAATGATTATATGAGTTGTTTTTCTGGCTGTTAAAAAGAGGAAATGAGAAAAGCTGTTTTTGTGCAGAGACAAAAGAAGAAGTTGATGATGTCGCAAGCAAGGTCAGAAGGGCTGATGATAAAAACAACTGTTTAGAACATTAAGATGTAGTAAGATATGAAATGAATAATGATTAATGAAAATGTTGTATATGATCATATGAAATGTTTTTATGTGAAAAAGAATTGAAATGAAATGATTGAATATGATTAAATGTGATTAATATTACATGATTTAGAAAGAATGAATTCTCGGAAAAGATGTGTTAAACAGAAAAACAGGAAACTTGCGCAACAGAATTACTGACAATCGGGACATCAGTTACCGGTAGCCAGGAAATGTTCTCCAGATGGCTTCCAGTAAAAGAAGGAGGTAAGGGAGGAGGTTTGGACTCATCATCATCCCCATGGTTACTAAGATCACCCCAGCAACAGCAAGAATTCGTATAAAAACTGTACAACAACAGGAAACGGGGTTATTCTTCCAGGGAGAGGTGCTGTTGTCACTTCTCCGCTGCTACGAGGAGATCACAAGACTTGACCATCTTGTGAGCTGCAATTGGAATCGAGGAGCGAGAGGATTGGAGACATAAGAGATTATTTGAGAGAGTTTTCAACTCCCACTCAGGCCGTCCAGTCATGGAGTAGCAGAGCATTGGAGAATAATCACTGGCCTTAAGTCTGAGTGGGGAAGTTTCATCGTTTTCTCTCTCATGGAACATCACATCTTTCCAGAATGGATTAGATCAACTTTTGGTTGATTGAAGAAGGAATAAACTCTTATGTGGATTTATTTCCTGAAGGATTACAACATCACAAGGATCGTGGTCAGCTAACAACTAAAAGCTGATGAAGAGGAGACCAAGTTCATCGAACTGGGGATTTTAACATCAAAAGACCTCCTTCCCTCACTCCTAGGAAATTTGTTGAGAAGTTAATCCAGTCCAGTCAGAGTAAGATCAGATAGCATTATTGAATCAAAAACAAAAATCTCTGCCAATTATTATTCTGATTATATTTGAATTACTGTTGTGAAATTATCATCACATAACCGATTTTGATTATGTTGTCAGCACTTGCAAAACCTGCAATAAATTTCCAAGCATGCAGTTAAAGTGTTAAGGCTCGGACATTGGATTTATTGATTCTTCTTAAGGTGTAAAAGTTAAAGTTTTTTGGGTGTATAACATCAAAAAGTGCTCTAAAAGGTTAGTCTGGTTTTTAACGAAATTAACGCATCCTGGGGACTCGCTGTACGAGTCACTAAATTCAAAATCTAGCAACATTCCAAGAGCCCTGATCCATAAGAGGAGAGCTGCCGTTAACGGGCGTGGCCGGCTCGTATCCTGGTTCCAGAAGGAGGCTATTCGACCGGGGTGCAAGATCAGCGTCAGTGGGGTGGACGTCCGGATGGAGGCAGTGAGCGGCTAGACGAATCTCCTCGCCACCAGCTTAAACAGCCTTTGTGCAGCCCCGCCGGGTAATACCCGTGGAGACACGAAGGTCGGACCCCAGAGACGGAGAGCTGGTCTTATATAAAGCGGGATCTGACCTGGACCCTGATATGGGTTAAGGTCCAGGGCGTACTACCATAATGGTACAGGATAGCTAGAAGTACAGCAATGCCGACTAATAATGCTGTAAGTCTGGCCATCCAACTCCAACATTGGAGGCACTTTTTCTTCCACGGCCGGCTTTGTTGCTGCTGCCTTATTCCAACATTTTCGTAGTAGAATTCACTTGGTACTGGTGGCAGCGGCTCCAGCTTTTGAGGTTGTTGCAGTAGTGGCATTTCTATGCCAAATTCTCCTTCTCTTGGTCTGTCGTTGATTCTTTGAGGTTGCATGGTGATCACGCTGTCTTCCCTTGGTTCTTCCATCTCGGAGATAGATGATCTTAGGTGCTGTTGTTTGTCTCGTGCTCCCAACAGTGACACTTGATGCTCGTTGCTGAAGAAGAGTGTTTAACAAGGGAGATGGCCATGGGAGTCTAATATCTAGTCCTCGCCACGCCCATTTCCAAGTGACAACTGTCACCTCCTTCATTTCAGGCGGTGGTCCTTGGGGTGTGAAGAAACACTGTGAAGATGCAGGATTCAATTCTCTACGTAGGTGCAAGATATCCTCATAGGCGTTCCAATATGCCCCTCCATTGTAGACATACTGCGCCATCACAGAGTACAGAGGAGTCGATCTCCAAAATAATCCTCTTCCCGACTTTATGCCAAGTCGTATCAGTATAGCCTTTGGGGGTTGCCAAAGCCCCACTAGTACTCTGGTTCGCCATCCACTTCTAATAGGCGGAACACTTCCGCCTTTTTCGATGTCAAGGTACTGTACTGTCGTACATATTGGCAAAGTTTGGTTCTCAATTAAATAAAAAGTTGAACGTGCCTCTTTTTGTTGAAGTCTTTTAAACATGTAGGGACTACTGGTCCAAATCTGGAAAGATTCGAGCCAAATATCCACATACATTCCTTGTAATGGATCAACATAATTAGGTCCCCATCTTATTTTAAATCTGTAGCCCCTTTTCTGTACATACACCACATTCAAGATGCAGGGGTATAAGTCTGGACACCGGGGAATTGGGTAAAACTTCCATCCGACCCCGGGGCAATTCCAGTGTTGTCCAACTTTGTTCACAATAGCTTCCTGAGGAGTGTATATTCCATGCGCTGCAAGGTCAGCAGCTCTTTTATATGAGTCATTATCTACAAAGTATCCTCCTGTTCCCAGCAACCATCCTTTTTCTTTATAATCCTTTTGTGGCCAGTTTAAACATATTTTCTTGTAGGGTAATTCCAAGTATGGTGTAAGTCCTCCCGGCCCGGAGCGTAGACTATTTACATTATTTTCATCCAATTTGAAGGTCCGCAGCATGATTCAGAGTAAGTTGTTACTCCGCTATCGATCTCCTTCTCTTTCTGCCAAAATACACCACCATAGGGAACAGTTGTTGTCTCTCAGAGAGATGAGTGTAGATGGGAGATGGGTGCTTAAGTTCTGAATCCATTCCTTTCCATGCCCACTTCCACATCGGAACAATCATTCTGTCTGGTTTAGGGAGGGGTCCCTCAAGGATCCTCTGTGCTCGATGTAGGGGTACATAGTCCCATAGATCTTGCCAATGCTGCCAAAACTGGTGTCCAGAATACCTGGTTTGTGATAGGGCTAGATAAAGGGGAACTATAGGCTTGGCTTCTTGATCCTTGGGCTCAATTTGAAGCTGAATTTTTCTTGCTTGACTACAGTTCCAGACTCCTCTTCTGTACAGGTAGAAGTCGTCTTGATTTACAAAAATTGTTGGTATGGTTGGGGGTAGGCAGCTCATACAGGCCAGGGGTTGATCGATAACTCTCAAATTTAATGTCTGGTTATCTAATACGGGATATCTTGGGTCTTGCAGTCGTCTGTTCAATTGACGTTGCATGTTGGGGCTTGTCGTCCAGATCAAGCACTGGTTAAGGTATATTTCCACATAGACTCCTTGAAGTGGCTCAACGTAATTAATCCCCCATCTCAATGTGAATCTCAGGTCTCTGAGTTGTAGGTAGATCACATTTAATATCCAAGGGTAGGTATCTGGACATCTTGGAACCGATTGGGGCATTCTTCGTCGTCCTTTCACGTACCAATGCCGCAGACCTACATCGCTCAGCACTCGTTCAGCGAGTAATTTTTGTCCTGTTGTCTCTGTTAATTCGGCATCTCTTTTATATTCATAATGTGTGACAAAATATCCTTTAGATGCTAGTTCCCAGTCTTCTTCTTCAAAATCTTTTTCTGGCCAATTTAAGTATAGTTTCTCAGCACCGAAGAAACTTTGTATGTAGGGTCCAAGTCTTCCTTGATTATTAATAATGGGTACTCTATTTACACTTGGTCCTTGCGACATTTTGCAAACAGCCGCTTCTTCTTACTTCTTCCTTGTCCCATGGAAAATGGAGGGAAATATCCAGCGATTCCGAGGCTTTCTTGATTTTTCCTCACCTTGAGTCGGTTGGTCTAACGACTGCTGCTGTTCCTCCAGGAGGTCAACGTGTGCTCCGACAGAATAAACCCCCACATAGGGAACCAACACCATCAGCACTGTGAGCCGCACCTTAATTGTTTGGTCCGGCCTACTAGGAGTGTCCGCTCTGCTAGCCACTCCCCCTCTAGATTGTATCCTCCTTTTCCTCACCCATTCTTCGGGTGTCACGTGGTACACGGCTGACTTCTTCTTTGGTTTTGCTGCTTTATTTCCCCAGGCGTCTAATCCAGTGGTAAAATAATACAGGAGGGTTTCTCTGCCCCCTTTTTCTTGTGGCACCTCTTCTGCATCTTCCAGTAGAACTTCTGGGTTTTTTTTAGAACTTCTTCTATCAATTTTGCCCAAGTTGTCAATTCCCAAGGGCCAATCCATCCTTCTTCTTGGGCTTTTTGCTGTTGATCATCTGTCAGTCCTTCCATCATGTCTGTATATCCGGGTCGCTCTGGATCTCTATACACTCTGAACACCAGTGGAATTTGTACTGCATCTATTGGAGGGTCATAAGTTTGTCCATACTCTGGACCCTGGGACCAACATTGATGTATAGCTTCATGCAACAAATTTTTGCATCAGTTTTTCTCGGTATACTTCTGAGAGTCCCAGGTCTGATGATACCTGGAATCCCAAATAGTTAACCTTGAATTGTCCAAACTGACATTTCTTCAGGTTGAGTTTTAATCCAGCTTCTGTGAGCTTCTGTATCACCTTTTGCAGCCACGTTAGGTGTTCATTTTCATCATCATCTGCAATAAACACATCATCGATGTAGACTGTTACTCCCAGATCTTTCAATATTTCCATTACTGTTGCTTGGAACACATTTGGTGAATTTCTGTATCCCTGCGGGAGTCGTTGCCACACATAACCTTTCCCCTTATGTGTGAATGCTGTTTTCCCTTGCGACTGTTTTGCTAATCGCAGGGAAAAGAATCCATTTGCCAGATCAATGCATGATTTGTATTTCTTAATTTGGAGCGTTTTCAGTGCTCCTTGGGGATTTATCAAACTCGCTCTATTGGCTATTGTTCGTCGATTGAGAGCCTTGAAGTTGATTACTGGTCTCCAGCCTCCTCCTGCCGACTCTGGCTTCTTAACTGCTTGGATGGGGCTGTTAGTGATCGGATTTAATTCCACTCGAATGATCCCCAAAGCTTCCAATTCTTTCACTATTTTATCCATTTCCTCAACCGCTCCAGGGTTCAAGGGATATTGTCGCACTGGTGGATGTACTCCTCCTTCGATGACATGAATGTGTTTAGCCCCCAAATCTCCACAATCATTTTTAAATCGTGCTACTTTAGCTTCGGAGATAATTTCCCTCAATTTTTCTTTCCCTGCTTCAGAGAAATCACTTTCTTCAATCTTTTCTTCTGTGACAGCTGGTACATCCTGTTAAAGATTTTGTATATATGTTATCACTGTTAAACGTTTGTACATTTGCCTTCTTTCTCATGAGAACGGTGTTGTGCTGTTTTGCACTTCACCCTGAGAACGTACGTGTTATTCAACCTTGTTTAGCTTTGTCTTCTTTCTCATGAGAACGGAGATGTGCTGTTTTGCACCTGTCTTAATGCAATCCTGAGAATTCAATGTTGTTTTGACGTTTGTGATGTGGTGTTTAGTGTGAAGGAGTGTGGAAGACAGGACACTTCAGGCAGATGCAGAACAGCTGATACCTGCAACAGACGAACGAGATGTGCTGACCTGAAGTGTTCTTCCTTATGTTATGAGAAGAAGCTTGTCTTGCGTCATTACCCCCACCCTTAGGACAAGTTTCTTGTTTATGTGATGAGGGCGTCTCTTAATAAAAAGAGCGGAAAAGCAGGCCAGACTTTAGTGTAGCCTTGGTGTACAGCCTGGCCGCACTCCGCGCGTAATATTTGACTTTCTGTCTCACTGGTGTTTCTTGACTCTGTTTGTCTTGTTAAAGGTTTTAAGAATGTTTGGAGGAGAAAATACCCAACATTGACTGGGGGCTCGTCCGGGATCTCAACAACACCGGAGGTGTCCGGCGGAGGTCGTCAAGTCCAGACGTAAATCCTTGGCCAAGGTCTGATCGATCGATTGATCGTGTCTGCAATTGTCGACCACCGCTGGCATCGTCTGGTTGACGAGATTTTCCCGAAGAAGACAGACAGGAAGTCGAGTCAGTGAGTAAAATTTCTTTGTAAACAGTACTGAGTGAGTGGTGATCAGATCACATAAAACAGTTAAATTCCGCAAGCGATGATACAGAATCGCCTGTTAATGCAAAGCAGTTAAACTCTGTAAGGAGGGTGCGGACTCCTCTGTTTATATACGCGTACCGGTAGGGGATAAAAGTGATCACATAAAACAGTTAAACTCCGTAAGCGATGATACAGAATCGTCTGTTAATGAAACACAGTTAAACTCTGTAAGGAGGGCGGACTCCTCTACGGTTGCGAGGGACGCGAGTAGTTAAATTCCGGAAGGAGGATACGGACTCCTCTGTTTTAATACGTACAGGAAATCCTGGGTAGAAATATGTGCACTGTAAAAAGGCAGTTAAATTTGGCAGGGACGGCGGAGTCCCCTAAGGTAGGACATTAGTTAAATTTCACGGGAGGGCGAGCTCCCCTGGCATAAGAATACGCGTACGATTATTAGGAGTGTTTCTATGTGTAAATAGTGTTTTGCGCAAGTGTAAATAACTGTGTGAAAGTGTAATACTTTGGACAACGTTAGTGACAACCGTGCGTGTGGAAGCAGCAGGCAAGTGATTCCGCTTCCTACAGGGAGGTGAAAGGAATCAACCACACGACGGCAAATTGATTGTCACGTCCAAAGAAAGTGTGAAACTTCAGATTTAGAACACCCTAGGTGTGCCCCCGTCTGAAGTCCAAATTATAACAAGGGATAAAAAAAATATAATAAAAATGGGGGGTAAGACGTCTAAAAATAAGGAAAATTTATCAACTGACGACTGGAAATTTATGGAGGCAAAAAATCCAAAAGCAACAAAGAAATTGGAGACCTGGATAAATAAACATGACTTTGACGGACGACTGAACCTGATCAGCATACAAAAGCTGAAGAAGGAGTTAGAACGGGAACATAAAGGTGATGAGAAAAAGATGCAGAAAGTAGGGGCAGATTTAGTGGGATTTTGGGAGGAAGAAGCAGAGAACAGACAGAAAGGAGCAGAGAAGCGACGATTAGAGAAAGCAAGGAAAAAGAAAGCTGTAGGTAAGGCAGAAGAAGATGTGATAATTCAGCACAGAGAGCCAGAACAGCCTCAACAATCACCGCCGGCTGGATCGTCGGTGACAACAACACCTTTATCTCCTCTACCAGAGGATGACGATGTACCGCCACCACAGTATGATTTGGCAGTAAAACCTAAGGTAAAAAGAGAAAAACCAGAAAAACCACAAACACGCAGTCAAGCGAAAGTGCCTACAGCCCCTCCCATGGTGGAACATAGTGATCAGGGAGGTGCCTATCCTATGATAGAAGTACCAAATCCTCGTGCAGGAACAGCAGGACATCTACCAACCATGCTCGTTTATCGGACATGGAATGCTGATGATATCAAAGCAGCAGTCGACATGATACCATCGCCACATGTCGATATTGAGGGATTTATGCAGGATATAGAAAACATTAGAACATCTTACCACCTTAATGGACCTGAAGTCCAACAGGTGTGGATGAAAGCATGTGGCCCTAAAATGGAGTCAGATACGCGGAGACTGGAATCCTGCAGACCAGGATGGCGTACCATTGCCACATGATGATCTAGTCTTGAAAACAAGAGTGGAAGCTATGATTACACGTGCGAAAGGAGTGTTAGGACCAAAGATAAATTATACTGAAATTACCAGGACAACACAGAAAGAAGGAGAGCCATGGACAGAGTTTAGGTGCAGATTTGAGAATGTGTTTAGGGTCCATAGTGGCATATTGCCAGAAACACCTGTGTATGAACAACAATTGAAAAACGCTCTGATCCAACATTCCAATAAGGATATAAAAGCTTGGATACAGAAACATTGGATTGGATTGCCTACAGGCACATTGGAAGACACACATACACACTGCTGTCATGCAGAAGAAGTCTTAAAACAGAAAAAGACAAGAAACAGCGACAAAGGAGTGTATGTAGCACATGGAGATGATGAAATATATTACCAGCAGGGTAACTTAAGACAGCAGAAGCAGTGCAAACGCCCCAAAAAGCCATGGCAAAATAGACAAGGTGGACAGCCACAACGTCAAGGACCATGGCAACCACAACAGCAGGGAGGGCCACCACGTGGTCCCCTGATTTGTTGGAACTGTGGAAGAGAGGGACATATGTATAGAAATTGTCCAAATCCACCTACTGAGGGAGCAGCAGGGAGAATTCCACAACGGAATAATCCTCCGCAGCCACAGTATCCACAATGAACTAGAATCCATAATCCATGATTCCATATCAGATAGGCAGTCTGAATCTGTATGTATGGATCTGTGTGCCTTGCTGGGAAATCCGGTACCAAAACCAGAAGTGACTTTGTTGGTAAATGGACGACCAGTGACATTCCTTTGTGATACAGGAGCATGTAGAACCACATGTAATGACAACATACCTGTCCATAAATTAAGCAACGAACTCTTTAGGGTTCGCTCTGCAAATGGACAAACATCAGACGTCCCTATCACCAAACCCATAACGTTGACAGATCCACTTGGCCTGACGTGTACTATGTCAGTGTTGAACATGCCACAATGTCCAGTTAACCTCCTAGGACGAGACGGATTGACTGCATTGGGCTTGTCCATAATTGTGGAACAAGGGAAATTAGTTGTTGAACGCACAGGAGGCGTTAACATGGTAAGAGAAGAAAGCGCTGACCCCACATTCCACTATTACTATACATTTGACATCTCAGAAGAAGATGCTGCAGGATGGGGTAAAGATGTCGTCTTGCAAGCGACAGCCCTACTAAAAAATCCTGAACAAAAGATGTCACCACCTGACCTGCATGTCACAATGTGGCATAAAGATCCTCCAGGTCCGGATGGTGACTATGAAACTAAATTGAAAAATGTTTCACCTGTGAAACTGACAATGACCGATTTGATTCATGATGGCAACTCAACAGCTGTCATAACAGTAACAGGCGCCACTGAAGATGTATCAAAATTGAGATTCACAGGTATGCCATTACATATGTCACTTTGTAAGCCATATTTGACAGAATGGCAAGAATTGGGACTGACAGTCATAACAGCTTTGTCAGCCTCTGATTGGAGTAGAGTTGGCCCACGAACGGAGTTCAGTCCATCAACCAAGTTGTATAAAGTGCCAGTTAATGTCTCATTGGTGCTGACAGCTGGAACACACATTGATGCGTCCACTTCACAATCCTGAGTGTTTCAGTTGAGTCCTGAAGAGGATGCTCTTCTCTCTTCAGTACCGTCAGGATTGTGGACAACAGGTCCTTCAGACGTAGGACTGATTAAAAATGCACAACCTGTAGTTATAAGACCAAAAACAGAATACAGACCATGTGTAAGACAGTATCCATTGAAACCTGATGCAATTGAAGGAATCAGGCCAGTAATAGAGGATTTATTAACAGCAGGAGTAATAGTGCCATGTCCAGATTCACCATGTAACACACCCATATTTCCTGTGAAAAAGGCTCCGCCCTCAGTGGGGTGGAGAATGATTCAAGATCTGCAGGCAGTAAATGCTGCTGTGATTAAAAGAGCACCATGTGTCCCAGATCCACACACCTTGTTAAATTCGCTGAGACCAAATTCTAATAGTTTCTCAGTAATTGACATAAGTAATGCATTTTTCTATGTGCCAGTACACCCAGATAGTCAATTCTGGTTTGCTTTTACCTTTAAAGGACAACGATATACATTTACCAGATTACCGCAGGGTTACGCAGAGAGTCCAACTATTTATTCTCAAGTCATGTCAGCATGTTTAGCCAATTTCGTTCCACCGGCAGATAGCCAACTATTAGTGTATGTTGATGACATCTTGATTGCCTCTGACACACGAGAAAACTGCATAACTGACACAGTAGCATTATTATGTTTCTTATTTGATAATGGCCACAGAGTGAGTAAAAACAAAGTTCAGTTGTGTAGGGGTAAAGTAAAATATTTAGGACATGAATTATCAGCCACAGGGCGCACGATCCTGTCTGACAGGAAGGAAGCAATTTTGCACGCTCCAAAACCACAAACCAAAAAGCAGATGATGTCATTTCTTGGACTGACTAATTACTGCAGGGCATGGATTCCCTGCTATGCAGAGTTGACTAGTCCACTTTCTGATTTGATGTACAAAGATGATATTTCAATGTCAACCGTGTTGGAATGGAACAAAGCAGCTGAGGAAGCTTTTGTAAAAGTAAAACAAACATTAGTGTCATCCACAGTTTTGGCACTACCAGATTATAGTAAACCATTCATTCAAACAGCTGATTGTAAGAATAAGTTCATGACTAGTGTTTTGGTTCAAGTGTATGGCTCAAAATTGAGGCCAGTTGCCTACTACTCATCTAAATTGGATGCAGTAGCAAGTGCTCTACCACCATGTGTACAGGCTGTTGTTGCAGCCTCTATGGCTGTTCAAAGTAGCAGTAATGTTGTTCTATTCCATCAGCTGACATTGAAAGTTCCACATGCAGTCTCTGCACTTTTGTTGCAGACAAACATGAGCCTTTTGTCCCCAGCAAGACATCTTTCGTGCATGTCCTTGCTATTATCACAACCACACCTTACGGTAGAGCGCTGTACAACATTGAATCCATCCACATTGATACCTTTACCTGAGGATGGTGAGCCACACAATTGTCTTGATGTAGCTACGGTCTGTACGAAAGCACGCCCAGACCTCCAGGACACACCCATCCCAAACAGTACAATTGTGTATGTGGATGGTTCTTCCACCAAAAATGCTTATGGACAAACGCAATCTGGATATGCTGTCGTCACAAATTCAGAAGTATTAGATTCTGCTTCATTGCCATCGTCATTTTCAGCACAAGCAGCTGAATTAGTTGCTTTAACTGCAGCTTGCTATCTGTTTGAAGGTACGGCTGTAACAATTTATACAGACAGCCAGTACGCTTTCAGCACAGTGCATGTGTTTGCAAAACTGTGGGAAGAGCGTGGAATGGTGACATCATCTGGAAAGCCAGTGACTCATGCCACTCTCCTAACTGCCCTACTGCAAGCTGTGAAGTTGCCTCAACAAATTGCTATATGCAAATGTGCGGCTCACACCAAAGGCTCTGACAGTGTTTCAAAAGGAAATGATTTTGCTGACAGAGCAGCAAAAGAGGCAGCAGCAGCTTCTTCTATTTGTGTTGTACAGGAAACTACTCCAGATTTGCATTTAGGTCATACACTGCTTGCTGACATGCAACAGCAGGCAACTGACAGAGAGAAACAAATGTGGATAGCTAAAGGCGCTACGTATGCAAATGACTTGTACGTATGACCACAAAAGAAACCCATATTGCCAAAGAATATGTTTAAATGGCAGCTATTATGAGCCATGGCGTGACGCATGTCTCATCAGGGGGTATGATATCGCAATTGCAATCTATTTTTTGTCTTTATGGGTTCGATGCATATGCAAAACAGCATTGTAGAGCATGCATGACATGTGCAAAACACAACTCACAAGGCAATTTGAGACCCCAAAGAGGCAAATTTCCAACACCACAATATCCCTTTCAAGTGATTCATATGGATTATATACAGCTGAGTAAACATGAAGGGAAGGAATTTTGTTTAGTCATAATTGATGCCTTCTCAAAATGGGTAGAATTGTTCCCTACAAAACATGCAGATTCACTTACAGTGGCTAAGGCATTGTGCAAAGACATCATTCCACGATTTGGAATACCAGAAACAGTTTATTCAGATAATGGAGCGCATTTTGTTAATACAATAGTGCAATACGTAGGAGAAGCACTACAGGTTAATCTCAAAAATCATTGTGCTTATCATCCACAAAGTGCCGGATTAGTGGAAAGGATGAATGGAACAGTAAAAAACAGACTTAGAAAGACAATGGAGGAAACAGGCAGACCATGGACACATTGTGTAGATTTGGTAAAAATGTATATAAACATAACTAGTACCATGGGGTTGACACCGTATGAAACATTGTTTGGCAGAAAATATCGATTGCCATATTATGGACAAATTTGGGATGTACCTGAGGAAGCCAATTTGGCGGATTACATGAGAAAAATGTTAGAAGGACAATGAGGGAGAGTTCCAAACACTGATGATCCCATTTCTCCACAGGAGGACCCTAAAGTGGTACCTGGAGACTGGGTGTTGATAAGAAGCATCAAGAGAAAACACTGGCATTCACCTAAATGGGAAGGGCCCTATCAAGTACTACTCACAACACCCACAGCTTTGAAAATTGGGGAAAGAAGTACATGGATTCATTTAACTCACTGTAAGAAAGTCATTTCTGCAGACACAGACAAACAGTAAGAACAGTAGGACAAGACTAGTAATAGTGTGTGAGCTTGGTGTTAAGATCCAGGTTAGACACGAAAGCTAGCAGAAGACATTAAGAAGCCACTGTTCTGAACATAGGTGTGCTGTAGTGTGCAGAAATGGCGAAAGAAAAAAATAAAAAGAACGGGGGTTTCTGGACCCCACGGACAGTCCTTGTTATGCTACTTTTCTTTTTTGAATTGGGAGTATTATTAAAAGCCATGAGCACGGGACATGATAATAAGGATCACCTCCGCAGATTGCAGAGACCAAAAAGAAGTAACAAAGACCCCAGTCCGATAATCAATGCCACAGTACATAGCTGTGATAGGAACAATGCATACCGATTTGGTGTACAGGCCTGCATTCCTAGAAATACTTCTGTGATCATCTCTGTACCATATAGTGCTCTTA
This sequence comes from Thalassophryne amazonica, assembly GCF_902500255.1. Taxonomy (NCBI): domain Eukaryota; kingdom Metazoa; phylum Chordata; class Actinopteri; order Batrachoidiformes; family Batrachoididae; genus Thalassophryne; species Thalassophryne amazonica. Next base: position 609,325 of record NW_022986245.1, on the reverse strand, counting down.
CCCATGGAATGCCGGATGGTGACAGAGGGACTAATTACGGAAATAGTTTCTCATGGTATATGACCAACGATCAACAAGATAGGAGATGGGAAACGTTGGTAGCCGATGAATGGAGTAGATGGACACCAAGATGGGCACAAACCGAGTGGGCTAAGTACCAGAGTCAAAGTCTCAAAATGTATCAAACAGATGATAAGCTGTCTATAGTGGTGAATACCACAGAAAAAGGAACCATATTCCCACCTGATATAGAGGGAGACTGTTGGTTGTTCCTCCTTTGGGTATACAAACAAGGAAAAGACCCGTATTTCCATTTCTTCCTCTGTGAGACAGATAGAGTACAGCAACCAATATTGACCGAATTAAGTACGTCAAAGGGGGTGTCCATACAAGCAAAGGGGGTGTCCACACAAGCAAAGGGGGTGTCTGTACAAGGCACAAAAGACATGAAGGCAGATGACTGGTTCCTAGTAACTACAGGAATTAGTGGACAAAATAACAATTGGCTTTTAATGGCAGAACAAGCAGGACTAGCAGCAAAGAAGGACTGTGTTGTGTGTATGGGACCCAGACCTGTATTACAGGTAATACCGGCAGCATTACCCAAAGACTGTCTACTGACTGCTATGACACAGACATACATTGCGGTAAACAACAAATGTTTTAAGTGGGACAAGATCTATCCAGTGACCAAATTAACTAAGATCAAACCTTTATTCTCAAGCAAAGTTGGGCATGCTAACCATACATGTGTACACTTGACAGGGACAAGTAAGACTTTGGGTAGCTTAAACCACACCGCCTGGTGTAAGAATGTGGTCCATAGTTGGTGTAAGAATGTGGTCCATAGTACTCCCACATTCAAACCTGTCGGGAGGAGTGACGTATGGTGGTGGTGTGGGGATAACAGAATCTTTGACAGACTGCCACGAAATGTGTCAGGTTATTGTGCATTAATATCATTATTGTTACCAGTTGAAGCCATACCCATGACCCCTGAAGACGTTACGACATATGCAGCCTCTCTTATTCCTGAAGATTGGCAGAAAGGCATAGCCAGACATAGAGTGAAAAGAGATTGGAAAGGAGTGGGAAATCCAACATATATTGACGCAATAGGAGTCCCCAGGGGAGTGCCTGACGAGTATAAGCTGGTTAATCAAATAGCAGCTGGATTCGAATCTTCCATCTGTTGGTGGTGCTCAATTAATAAAAACGTGGACAGAATAAACTACATCCACTACAATGTACAGAAATTAGGAAATTGGACTGAGGAAGGATTTAAGGCTGTCCATTCACAGTTAGAAGCCACATCCCTTATGGCCTCCAGAATCGCATTGCTCTGGATATGTTGTTGGCAGAGAAAGGAGGTGTTTGTGCCATGTTCGGAGAACAATGCTGCACATTCATTCCCAACAACACAGCTGCAGACGGCAGTCTCACTCAAGCCATTGACGGGCTGAGGACGTTGAACAGGAAGATGAAAGAGCACAGTGGAGTAAACACCGAAGGCTGGGATTGGTGGCTGGAAGGGATGGGAAAATGGAGGTCTTTGATTTCTTCACTATTAGTGTCTATAGCAGTATTTGCTGCAATTCTAACATTGTGTGGATGTTGTTGTATTCCATGTCTCCGAGGCCTTGTAAATAGAATGATAACCACAGCAATAAGTCCAGGACCAGGAGGGGGTCCAGCATCATATCCACTTCTGGGGACAGATGACGACAAGGAGGACGATGGCTCTCCTGACCTGTACCCAGACCAATGGAAGTATGATGACCCAGACACCGATGATGGTGACAATGATGACATCACCTCTGGGGTGTAAGCCTAGAGAAAACATACCATGATGAACCTCTTAGTGAAAATCTCAAAAAGAAGTGCTAAGCTGAGTGATGCCTACTGTATGTTTTAACAGGCGATAAACAGGCGATAAACTTCTTTGTACCAGCTTACCGGACTCTTTCCAATTGGAGTCATATCCATTCATACAACTCTTGCTTGTAATTCTTTCACTCGTCGTCTTATTAGAGTTCGAAGTCTTTTGGGCCGATGCAATTCTCTCAAATCCTTGACTGTTATCAAATTAAAGGGGCCTTTTAACCAAACTATCCCTTTCCATATTCCAAATGGTGTTCTCTCCGTTGCCCCATTTGCATACTGGATCAATAGGTATCCTTTGGTAACAAGGTTTCTGCGGGTCATGGACACCTCTGCTCCCGTGTCAACCAGGTACGGTTCTCCATCCACATCAGTGTAGATATCGTCCCCTTCCCAGTAGGCATGGTCTAGCATGACCCGCGCCTCCGAAGCCATTACTTCTTTTGCCCTCCAGCCGCCGCTGTAGCTTGGCGGACTTCCTGGAGGGTTTTCCTTTGTTCTGGAGTTAATTTGTCGTGCTCCTCTTTAGGGAGATAGCCACCACTACGAGGTGCAGGTGTAGGTCACGATTGTGGTGGTGGAGGTGGTGGACCTCTCGGCCGAGAGCTCCATTGTCCAGCTGGAGGCCTTTGATTATTCCTCTGTGGTGTTTGATGTGACTGAGGAGGTGGTGGTTTAGGCACTGAATTTCTTTTCTCCACTCCCACCGGTTTTTGTCCTGATCTGGGTGTGCTCTCCTTCTTCCTCTTTTCTTCATAGAACTGCTGTTCCAGGTCCCAGCTCTTTACCACCGCGTCCATTTGTGGGGACTGTAGTGCCATCTATGGGCATTTTTACAAAGTTATCTCCCCTCTTCTTCCTTTAGTGACCTCTCTCAGTGCCCTAACATAGCGTTGTGGCAAAATCGTCTGTTTCAGCCCATGCCAAACTTGAACCAATGTTTGACCTTTGTCTAGTCCAGCTTTAGCTCGAGCAATATGGGAATCTTCATCGTTGGGATCTTCCAACACTAACCTGGCATAATGGTTTTGTGCTGGTTCACCCCGACTGATGGGTTGACTGGTAACTTGGGCTAGCCACATAGATTTACCCTCTTCACTGTTAGAAGCTCTGTCAATAAGGGGCCACACTTCTTTCAAATTGTCCTTTAGGTCTTCATTTGGTTCTTTCTCTCTCACCAACATCTTTAATTTCTTGAATTCACGGAATTCCCTGCCGTCTGCTTGAATTTCAGCTTGAATTGCTGGCAGACTTTGCTCTCTAGATCCAGCAGGAAAGTTCTGATTTGGGAGGCTCGCTTGTAATCCTGATGATGGTGGAATTGTTTCTCCCTCATCATCCAGATTTTCTTAATTGGTTTCTCTCAACACTTGCCATGACCAGCGTAAAGCTGCTGTTTTTAGTTTTCTCAACATCACATCATGGGCAACGCCTAAATAGGCGACTCTGAAGTTATTTGTTAACTCTCTACAGGCAGTCAGTGTATGATAGAAGGGCCACATTAGTATATTAGCCCACTCTCCAACAGTAGCTGTTACCTCGAGAGTTTTCTTTTCATCTTGTCGCTCTATCCACTCTTCTGGTATGTCATACCCAGTTCGTCCAACTTCTGGAGCATAGGTTTGTCGCTTATCTCGGGTCTCCACTGGGTTGACCCTGACATCTCTTGCAATTCTCTCAGAGGCTACACGCAAACATTGCTTGTTTATGTACCCCTCAAAGATTTGATCACTTTTTTCCTCAAAATGCCAGACTTCAAAAATCTTAGCTACAATGTAGCCTGTATCCAGAGCTTTGTGGAATTCCGGGGTCGTCCAAGTCCCAGACAGAGCTCTCTGCCACTGACTGTGTGTGCACGCTCCTGCTTGATTATTTTCATCAGCGCAGGTGCAACACAGAGTAAACACCAGTTTACCGTGAGGAGTTCTGTGTGGGAGGACGGGGAATTTTAGCCCCCGGAGCGGATACACGACGGCTTTGATGAGCCCGAAATAAGTCCTGGGGTCTCGGAAATTTCTCTCGATAATTTCCAGATGCCCCGTGGGATATATGAAATTTACGTTAACGTAAGGATACAGCGAGGTCACGTCGACGTAATAGACCCTCTCATCTAGCTTAGCCGTGTACCTCAGACGGGACGCGCAAGTCCGACCTCCGTATAAAGCGTCGCGAGGTTCGAGGGGCGGCGGTAACCCCCTGCGGCTGAGGAAACGGCGAACGCTCTCATCCCTCAGCCTCATTTCAAGCCACTGATGTTCCCAAATTACGCTGAGCCCGCAGAAAGGCTATTTTTTTCTGACACACTGCGTGGAGCTCTCCAAATGAGGTGTTTGTGAGAGGGTTTATTTCGTGCTGTGTAAAACACGTTGCACACCCGCGGTAAAAACACCCGAGAAACTCCCACACTTTTATCCGCCCGTCAATCTGAGATAAGCGCATTGTAAGGAAAGATAACGAATCTATATACTTCTGTTGAAGCCCGCACTCCAAGCAGGGCGCCATCTGGTGGTGGTGGGCCAGCAGTACCTCCTCTTCAGCGGCCCACACAACATCCAGTCTGATACTGAAGAGCCCCCTGACCCCCCGCACACCCCGCCTCCAGACGAGTCCGGTCCCGCGGCGTTGAACCAGGTACGTCTGACTCCTCTAAATAACACCGTAAACCTCCTCGCGTGTGAAGTTAATCCTCACGTCCAATCCGCGGTGGATGAATTAAATCAAATGCCTAACGACGCGCGCGTTTTTTTCACCTTTAAGAAGTCCCTCCCTGCGCAATGCGCACGGAGAAGATATTTTAAACAGAGCTCGTTTAACCCCGATAAACGCGGCAATCTCTGTTTTGATGGAAGGCGGGGATGATGCACGACCGGGGTCCAGCCGACACTCTCCCATGACGGGCGGTGGGGCTGCTGTCATCAGGAGACCGGCTTTTAACAATATCGAAATCAGGCAGCCTCTAAATTTCCACCGCGTCGACGAAATTCCCGACTACGTGGAATTTTATCGTAATGTCATTGGGACTCGGTCAAAAAGGCTTTAACACACGCCAGGGCCGGGGACTTTATCCAAATGGAGATTCGTGGGGACTCAGACTACAACGAGGCCACTTTGATCAGCTCATATAACGACGCAGGCTTCCAAAATCTGCTAGAACGATTGATACAATCGAATTCCAACGTTTTATCCGACGAGTCTCTGGAATTAGTGGTCCAAGTCATCCGCAACCAGAACGGCGCTTGGAAGCGCAGAATAGATGACCTCCTCCATCACGAGGTTCCAAATGCCTTAATATCGTGTATAATTCTGACAACAGTTTATGTTTCGCGATAAACCTCGTTCAGTTATTGAATCCTCATCTGACTACGCACGAGGCGGAGCAGCGTGGGCAGGCGTTACAAATTAGCGTCGGATTAACGGCTGCTACGCCGGTATCTTTAGAGCAGGTGGGAAAATTTGAAAACGTTCTGGGTTGTAAAATTGTGGTGTTTTTCAGAGCTGAAGGGGCGAGAAAGCTGAGAAAAATTCCAAACAGGAATACCGGCGCAGCAGAAAACTCTTTTCGTTTTTCTGTTTAATAATCATTTTTACTGAATCACCGATTTATCAATCAATCAATCAACTTTTTTCTTGTATAGCGCCAAATCACAACAAACAGTTGCCCCAAGGCGCTCCACATTGCAAGGCAAGGCCATACAATAATTATGAAACACAGTCTACGTCTAAAGCAACATAACCAAGGGATGGTCCAGGGTCACCCGATCCAGCCCTAACTATAAGCCTTAGCGAAAAGGAAAGTTTTAAGCCTAATCTTAAAAGTAGAGAGGGTATCTGTCTCCCTGATCTGAATTGGGAGCTGGTTCCACAGGAGAGGAGCCTGAAAGCTGAAGGCTCTGCCTCCCATTCTACTCTTACAAACCCTAGGAACTACAAGTAAGCCCGCAGTCTGAGAGCGAAGCGCTCTAATGGGGTAATATGGTACTATGAGGTCCCTAAGATAAGATGGGACCTGATTATTCAAAACCTTATAAGTAAGAAGAAGAATTTTAAATTCTATTCTAGCATTAACAGGAAGCCAATGAAGGGAGGCCACACGGGTGAGATATGCTCTCTCCTGCTAGTCCCCGTCAGTACTCTAGCTGCAGCATTCTGAACCAACTGAAGGCTTTTTAGGGAACTTTTAGGACAACCTGATAATAATGAATTACAATAGTCCAGCCTAGAGGAAACAAATGCATGAATTAGTTTTTCAGCATCACTCTGAGACAAGACCTTTCTGATTTTAGAGATATTGCGTAAATGCAAAAAGGCAGTCCTACATATTTGTTTAATATGCACTTTGAATGACATATCCTGATCAAAAATGACTCCAAGATTTCTCACAGTATTACTAGAGATCAGGGAAATGCCATCCAGAGTAACGATCTGGTTAGACACCATGCTTCTAAGATTTGTGGGGCCAAGTACAGTAACTTCAGTTTTATCTGAGTTTAAAAGCAGGAAATTAGAGGTCATCCATGTCTTTATGTCTGTAAGACAATCCTGCAGTTTAGTTAATTGGTGTGTATCCTCTGGCTTCATGGATAGATAAAGCTGGGTATCATCTGCGTAACAATGAAAATTTAAGCAATACCGTCTAATAATACTGCTTAAGGGAAGCATGTATAAAGTGAATAAAATTGGTCCTAGCACAGAACCTTGTGGAACTCCATAATTAACTTTAGTCTGTGAAGAAGATTCCCCATTTACATGAACAAACTGTAATCTATTAGACAAATATGATTCAAACCACCGCAGCGCAGTGCCTTTAATACCTATGACATGCTCTAACCTCTGTAATAAAATTTTATGGTCAACAGTATCAAAAGCAGCACTAAGGTCCAACAGAACAAGCACAGAGATAAGTCCACTGTCCGAAGCCATAAGAAGATCATTTGTAACCTTCACTAATGCTGTTTCTGTACTATGATGAATTCTAAAACCTGACTGAAACTCTTCAAATAGACCATTCCTCTGCAGGTGATCAGTTAGCTGTTTTACAACTACCCTCTCAAGAATCTTTGAGAGAAAAGGAAGGTTGGAAATTGGCCTATAATTAGCTAAGATAGCTGGGTCAAGTGATGGCTTTTTAAGTAATGGTTTAATTACTGCCACCTTAAAGGCCTGTGGTACATAACCAACTAACAAAGATAGATTGATCATATTTAAGATTGAAGCATTAAATAATGGTAGGACTTCCTTGAGCAGCCTGGCAGGAATGGGGTCCAATAAACATGCCGATGGTTTGGACGAAGCAACCAATGAAAATAACTCAGACAGAACAACCGGAGAGAAAGAGTCTAACCAAATACCGGCATCACTGAAAGCAGCCAAAGATAACGATACATCTTTGGGATGGTTATGAGTAATTTTTTCTCTAATAGTCAAAATTTTGTTAGCAAAGAAAGTCATGAAGTCATTACTAGTTAAAGTTAATGGAATACTCAGCTCAATAGAGCTCTGACTCTTTGTCAGCCTAGCTACAGTGCTGAAAAGAAACCTGAGGTTATTCTTATTTTCTTCAATTAGTGATGAGTAGAAAGATGTCCTAGCTTTACGGAGGGCTTTTTTATAGAGCAACAAACTCTTTTTCCAGGCTAAGTGAAGATCTTCTAAATTAGTGAGACGCCATTTCCTCTCCAACTTACGGGTTATCTGCTTTAAGCTACGAGTTTGTGAGTTATACCACGGAGTCAGACACTTCTGATTTAAAGCTCTCTTTTTCAGAGGAGCTACAGCATCCAAAGTTGTCTTCAAAGAGGATGTAAAACTATTGACGAGATACTCTAACTCCCTTACAGAGTTTAGGTAGCTACTCTGCTCTGTGTTGGTATATGACATTAGAGAACATAACGAAGGAATCATATCCTTAAACCTAGTTACAGCGCTTTCTGAAAGACTTCTAGTGTAATGAAACTTATTCCCCACTGCAGGGTAGTCCATCAGGGTAAATGTAAATGTTATTAAAAATGATCAGACAGAAGGGAGTTTTCAGGGAATACTGTTAAGTCTTCTATTTCCATACCATAAGTCAGAACAAGATCTAAGATATGATTAAAGTGGTGGGTGGACTCATTTACTTTTTGAGCAAAGCCGATAGAGTCCAATAATAGATTAAATGCAGTGTTGAGGCTGTCATTCTCAGCATCTGTGTGGATGTTAAAATCGCCCACTATAATTATCTTATCTGAGCTAAGCACTAAGTCAGACAAAAGGTCTGAAAATTCACAGAGAAACTCACAGTAACGACCAGGTGGACGATAGATAATAACAAATAAAACTGGTTTTTGGGGCTTCCAATTTGGATGGACAAGACTAAGAGACAAGCTTTCAAATGAATTAAAGCTCTGTCTAGGTTTTTGATTAATTAATAAGCTGGAATGGAAGATTGCTGCTAATCCTCCGCCCCGGCCCGTGCTACGAGCATTCTGACAGTTAGTGTGACTCGGGGGTGTTGACTCATTTAAACTAACATATTCATCCTGCTGTAATCAGGTTTCTGTTAGGCAGAATAAATCAATACGTTGATCAATTATTATATCATTTACCAACAGGGACTTAGAAGAGAGAGACCTAATGTTTAATAGACCACATTTAACTGTTTTAGTCTGTGGTGCAATTGAAGGTGCTATATTATTTTTTCTTTTTGAATTTTTATGCTTAAATAGATTTTTGCTGGTTATTGGTGGTCTGGGAGCAGGCACCGTCTCTACGGGGATGGGGCAACGAGGGGATGGCAGGGGGAGAGAAGCTGCAGAGAGGTGTATAAGACCACAGCTCTGCCTCCTGGTCCCAACGCTGGACAGTCACAGTTTGGAGGATCCAAGAAAATTGGCCAGATTTCTAGAAATGAGAGCTGCTCCATCTAAAGTGGGATGGATGCCGTCTCTCCTAACAAGACCAGGTTTTCCCCAGAAGCTTTGCCAATTATCAATGAAGCCCACCTCATTTTTTGGACACCACTCAGACAGCCAGCAATTCAAGGAGAACATGCGGCTAAACATGTCACTCCCGGTCTGATTGGGGAGGGGCCCAGAGAAAACAACAGAGTCCGACATTGTTTTTGCAAAGTTACACACCGATTTAATGTTAATTTTAGTGACCTCCGATTGGCGTAACCGAGTGTCATTACTGCCAACGTGAATTACAATCTTACCAAATTTACGCTTAGCCAGCAATTTCAAATGTCCTTCGATGTCGCCTGCTCTGGCCCCCGGAAGACAATTGACAATGGTTGCTGGTGTCGCTAACTTCACATTTCTCAAAACAGAGTCGCCAATAACCAGAGTTTGATCCTCGGCGGGTGTGTCGTCGAGTGGGGAAAAACGGTTAGAGATGTGAACGGGTTGACGGTGTACACGGGGCTTCTGTTTAGGGCTACGCTTCCTCCTCACAGTCACCCAGTCAGCCTGCTTTCCTGACTGCCCGGGATCTGCCAGGGGGGAACTAGCGGCGGCTAAGCTACCTTGGTCCGCACCGACTACAGGGGCCTGGCTAGCTGTAGAATTTTCCACGGTGCGGAGCCGAGTCTCCAATTCGCCCAGCCTGGCCTCCAAAGCTACGAATAAGCTGCACTTATTACAAGTACCGTTACTGCTAAAGGAGGCCGAGGAATAACTAAACATTTCACACCCAGAGCAGAAAAGTACGGGAGAGACAGGAGAAGCCGCCATGCTAAATCGGCTAAGAGCTAGTAGCTACGCAACCTAGCGGATTCCTAAAAACACACAAAGTGAATAATGTGTAAATAATTTAAAGGTGATTCAGCAGAAGGAGTGCCCCAATCAAGGCACCAAACAGGCCATGAAGCAGCACAGGCAATGCACGACAACAGCGAACGCACGACAACGGTGCTAAAATAAAATAAAAATCAACTAAACACGCTGTGGAGCAGCACAGATAACGCACGACAACAGTGCTAAAAGAGAAAAAAAATAAAAAAAATAAAAAAAATAAAAACGAAAGCGTTAGCAAGCTAGTTAGCTTGCCAACGCTGATAAAAATTAGCTGATAAAAGTGCTCCGTCGCGATGTTTCGACCGTTAGAGGTCTTCCTTAGGCGTTGGAGCACAGTAAAAAAGTAAAAAAAAAAAAAAAAAAAAAAAGTAAAAAGGTAAAAAAGTAAAAAAAGTAAAAAAGTCTTGAAAAAGACTGTTAATTCAAGTCCAAAGCAGCAGGTAGCAGTCTCTGTGTAAACAGTCCCAACAGAGAGCCAAAATTCTGATGCCAACACGTAAACCAACACGTATCTGTGTGTCTGTCAAGGCAATTGAATCATAAACAGCCGAAGTATCGTCCTTCCGCTGGTAAGTTCGTTAATGTGTGTGATAACAGAAAAAAATGCCCTCGATGTAAATGCGAGTATTACATAGCATTTTCTAATAACAGTGCTCCGCACGTGTGTAAGCAGAAGAAGTGTCATATATGCGGCGAGGCTCTCCAGGAGCCGAGCGAGGGTCACCTCTGCTATATGACGCCGGTCAAAGCTGAAGAGACGCATTCAAAGAAATACGTTTTTTTATGACTTTGAAACGTATGTCGATAATAACGGGGAACACGTGCCGTTTTACATCAGCGCTGTAACAAAGACGGGTGATTTTTGGAGCACATGGGGGACAGACTGCGTAGCCCGCTTCTTTAAACATTTTAGAACGAGAAAATTCAAAGAATACGTGTTCATCGCAACTCAACATCACAACTCAAAAGGTTTTGACGGCTATCTGCTTCTAAAGTATTTCGTCCAGCAGGGCGTAACCCCCGCTCTGATTATGACCGGGAGTAAACTATTACTCATGACAGACACCGCCTTTAAACAGAAGCTCCGGCCTGCAGGTCTTCAGGCTGTGGTGACGCTCCCTCGCCCCAGCTCTGATTAGCGCTTTAAGAGCAGGGGCGTTCCTTTTTAAAAGAGAGCTCATATCCGTTTATCTTTCTGTAAATAAACCGCGGGCCACTCGTGCGGGAGTAATCCCGATCTCAGTCTGAACTGATCTGGACACTCCTTTGTGCAATCCAGTAATAAATACCCATAAGGTACGCTCGTAGCATCATCAAGAGCCTCCAAAAAAAATTGTTTTCTGCCGGGAAACATTTGCTGAGCCAGAATGTTCATCTGTAACTTGTCTCTGGGGTTTTTAAACAGCACCATATAATTACAGTTCAAGCTGATGGTTCGACTGTATTTCCCTTTATGAACCACGTTCTGTGTGATCATGATGACGCTCATATTCTGGTGATGTGTGTACTGGGTGAAAATTCTTACAACTTCAGGATGATCCATTGCTTGAAAGATGAGATTGTCCAAAATAACCAGATGGCTCTGACCTTCAGGGAAAAGGCTGTCATCCAGAAATGAGTCAGGGAGTCCTCTTACAAATTTAATATTTTTATTCTTCAATTCAGAATGCAGAGGTTGTTCAGACGTATACAGCCATACAATGTTGTCAGGCACATATCTCGTAGCGTGGCTACAATTTTCCAGCAATGTTTTCACAAACACAGTCTTTCCCGAACCACTCGGTTCAACGATGAGACAGGAGAATGGGGGCTGAAGTCTGGGGTCAAACTCCACCGTATTTCCAGAGTGAGACATGTTTCAAAATCCTCCCCCAGAAGGAGTTGAGGCAGATCTTAGCCATCTGTCGTTTTGCCGGATTGTGACTGAATTTTCTGGGTCTAAACGAATCTTCTGATTCAGCCAGTAGTCCATGATATATTTTTCTCTGCTCTCGGGGTCTTTATCAAATTTGGGAGGGAAACCGGAGGCTTCCCACTAACAAGCTTCGCTGTCCAAGTGGCACGAGGAATAACGGGACGGAAGGATACATCTTTTGTGCCCCAGGTACCAACTGCAACATACCTGAAAATTGAGGCTGAGGCAACCGTGATTTGGCATTCCCTTGTGTTTGATCAAATACGAGCTGACACTGTAGTGTCTTCAGAAGGATATACGTATTGCCCAGTGTTTTCCAAAATGTGGATGTACCCTACGGGAATAAGATTTTCCACATCTCATCTTGCCGATGGCCGGATTGTGGCCATTGGTCCTTCACTACCACCAGTTCCACGTTCATCTCCACAGCACACTGTGGAGGTTGGAGTGCAGACCGAGGATATGAACTGGTGTTTGGAGGCCCTCACGCAGGTGTTCCTGGAGGACCACCTTCAACAGCCCGAGCCTGAGGATATTCACGCTGCAGCTTCACCTCAATCGAAGGATGCATCACTACCACGACCGAATACACCAGTTACCCCGTGTTATACACCTGTAACACTCGCTTCACCATGTGCACCATCGTTCCATGACGGATTATCATCTCAGGAATATGAGGCAACACCATCTACATCGGATTTACCATCACAAGCATCGCAGATGGAGGAGCAGCCTTCTGACGGCGACAGCAGTCTACAGATGGGTGAGGAGGAGTACGTGGTGCTGGACGAGTGTCGTTCATCTCCAGCGCCTCCTGTTCTGTCTCCGATGGTGGATGAGAAAGAAGTGCTCACCCTTCACCCTATCGATGACGACGGGGATGTTTTTATGGAAGTATAAAAGAGATCGGCAGAGCTTCAAGTCATGGAGGGGGTGTCAAGAAAGATGAGTTTAAGCTTGCTTTCAGCTTGTTTTCATCTCGGAATATAATACGTGCCATTGGATTAATACACACGTTGTTGGAATAAACTGAACAGTGTTTGGTACTTTCCTGGAGTGACTGAGGTCATACCGGACTTTTCCATTGCAGATGGAGAGGCCCACGGGATGAACTCAGTGGTGAAGATGATGGAATATGTCTAAGATGATTTTAAAATGACAAAGTATGATCAAATGAACTATTAATGTAATAACAGTAAGAGTTGATTACAAAATATATGTGACAAATAAGTAAAATGAATGATTATATGAGTTGATTTTCTGGCAGTTAGAAAGAGGAACTGAGGAAAAGTTGTTTTTGTGCAGAGGCAGAGACAGAAAAGGAAGTTAATGATGTTGCAAGCAAGGCCAGAAGAGCTGATAATAAAAACAACTGTTCAGAACAATGAGATGTAATAAGATATGAAATGAATAATAATGAATGAAATGTTGTATATGATCATATGAATTGCTTTTATGTGAAAAAGAGTTGAAATGAAATGATTGAATATGATTAAATGTGATTGATGTAACATGACTTAGAAAAGATGTGTTTCTCGGAAAAGATGTGTTAAACAGAAAAACAGGAAACTTGCACAATAGATTTACTGACAATCGGGACATCAGTTACCGGCAGCCCGGACATGAGTTCTCCAGATGGCTGCCAGTAAAAGAAGGGGTAAGGGGGGAGGTTTTGAATTACCATCATCCCCATGGTTACCAAGAGCAACTCAACAACAACAAGAGTTTTCGTATAAAAACTGTACAACAACAGGAAACGGGGTTATTCTTCCAGGGAGAGGTGCTGTTGTCACTTCTCCGCTGCTACGAGGAGATCACAAGACTTGACCATCTTGTGAGCTGCAATTGGAATCGAGGAGCGAGAGGATTGGAGACATAAGAGATTATTTGAGAGAGTTTTCAACTCCCACTCAGGCCGTCCAGTCATGGAGTAGCAGAGCATTGGAGAATAATCACTGGCCTTAAGTCTGAGTGGGGAAGTTTCAACGTTTTCTCTCTCATGGAGCATCACATCTTTCCAGAATGGATTAGATCAACTTTTGGTTGATTGAAGAAGGAATAAACTCTTATGTGGATTATTTCCTGAAGGATTACAACATCACAAGGATCGTGGTCAGCTAACAACTAAAAGCTGATGAAGAGGAGACCAAGTTCATCGAACTGGGGATTTTAACATCAAAAAACCTCCTTCCCTCACTCCTAGAAAAATTGTTGAGAAGTTAATCCAGTCCAGTCAGAGTAAGATCAGATAGCATTATTGAATCAAAAACAAAAATCTCTGCCAATCATTATTCTGATTATATTTGAATTACTGTTGTGAAATTATTATCATATAACCGATTTTGATTATGTTGTCAGCACTTGCAAAACCTGCAATAAATTTCCAAGCATGCAGTTAAAGTGTTAAGGCTCGGACATTGGATTTATTGATTCTTCTTAAGGTGTAAAAGTTAAAGTTTTTTGGGTGTATAACATCAAAAAGTGCTCTAAAAGGTTAGTCTGGTTTTTAACGAAATTAACGCATCCTGGGGACTCGCTGTACGAGTCACTAAATTTAAAATCTAGCAACATTCCAAGAGCCCTGATCCATAAGAGGAGAGCTGCCGTTAACGGGCGTGGCCGGCTCGTATCCTGGTTCCAGAAGGAGGCTATTCCACCGGGGTGCGAGATCAGCGTCAGCGGAGTGGACGTCCGGATGGAGGCAGTGAGCGGCTAGACGAATCTCCTCGCCACCAGCTTAAACAGCCTTTGTGCAGCCCCGCCGGGTAATACCCGCGGAGACACGAAGGTCGGACCCCAGAGACGGAGAGCTGGTCTTATATATATAGCGGGATCTGACAGTTTCCAACAAGCCTGTCTTGCTTTATTGGCAGACGATGTGTTTGATTTCCCCCTTAACGTTAATTTAAATTCCTCGTAGCTCTGCATAATAATAGTGCATTCTTCTCCGGTAAAGTAAGGTGACCGCACCATCATTGAAAAACGGTGACGTACACTGCAAAACGCCCCTTTTATGTGAACGCGCACAAACTCCACTTAGGTTAACACAGGTTCAACAAATCAACATCATATTCAGCGTCATAGTACCACTTACCACCACTTGAGGGAACCAGGTTTTGTCAACCCCGGTTTAAGACATTGACCCTGGCTTACATCTGAGTAAGTTAACCCCGCTTCGTAGTACAGGCCCCAAGTGTCTTCAGTATTCAATCAAGGAAATGGCGTCTCACTAATTTAGAAGATCTTCACTTAGCCTGGAAAAAGAGTCTGTTGCTCTATAAAAAAAAAGCCCTCCGTAAAGCTAGGACATCTTACTACTCATCAATAATTGAAGAAAATAAGAACAACCCCAGGTTTCTTTTCAGCACTGTAGCCAGTCTGACAAAGAGTCAGAGCTCTATTGAGCCGGGTATTCCATTAACTTTAACTAGTAATGACTTCATGACTTTCTTTGCTAATAAAATTTTAACTATTAGAGAAAAAATTACTCATAACCATCCCAAAGACATATCGTTATCTTTGGCTGCTTTCAGTGATGCCGGTATTTGGTTAGACTCTTTCTCTCCGATTGTTCTGTCTGAGTTATTTTCATTAGTTACTTCCTCCAAACCATCAACATGTCTATTAGACCCCATTCCTACCAGGCTGCTCAAGGAAGCCCTACCATTAATTAATGCTTCGATCTTAAATATGATCAATCTATCTTTATTAGTTGGCTATGTACCACAGGACTAGAAGGAGAGAGCATATCTCACCCATATTGGCCTCTCTTCATTGGCTTCCTGTTAATTCTAGAATAGAATTTAAAATTTTTCTTCTTACTTATAAGGTTTTGAATAATCAGGTCCCATCTTATCTTAGGGACCTCATAGTACCATATCACCCCAATAGAGCGTTTCGCTCTCAGACTGCAGGCTTACTTGTAGTTCCTAGGGTTTGTAAGAGTAGAATGGGAGGCAGAGCCTTCAGCTTTCAGGCTCCTCTCCTGTGGAACCAGCTCCCAATTCAGATCAGGGAGACAGACACCCTCTCTACTTTTAAGATTAGGCTTAAAACTTTCCTTTTTGCTAAAGCTTATAGTTAGGGCTGGATCAGGTGACCCTGAACCATCCCTTAGTTATGCTGCTATAGACTTAGACTGCTGGGGGGTTCCCATGATGCACTGTGTTCTTTCTCTTTTTGCTCTGTATGCACCACTCTGCATTTAATCATTAGTGATTGATCTCTGCTCCCCTCCACAGCATGTCTTTTTCCTGGTTCTCTCCCTCAGCCCCAACCAGTCCCAGCAGAAGACTGCCCCTCCCTGAGCCTGGTTCTGCTGGAGGTTTCTTCCTATTAAAAGGGAGTTTTTCCTTCCCACTGTCGCCAAGTGCTTGCTCACAGGGGGTCGTTTTGACCGTTGGGGTTTTTCTGTAATTATTGTATGGCTTTGCCTTACAATATAAAGCACCTTGGGGCAACTGTTTGTTGTGATTTGGTGCTATATAAAAAAAATTGATTTGATTTGATTTGATTTGAACCTGTTCACAATATTCTCATTTTCTGAGATACTGAATTTGGGATTTTAATTAGTTGTCAGTTATAATCATCAAAATTAAAAGAAATAAACACTTGAAATATATCAGTGTGTGTGTAATGAATGTCTACATTATACAAGTTTGACTTTTTGAATGGAATTACTGAACTAAATAAACTTTTTCATGATATTCTAATTATATGACCAGCACCTGTACACTCCAGAAAATGCTGAACTCTAAATGAAGGAAATTTCACCTCAAAGGTCAAATTGAACTTTCTGAATCATTTGCTCTGGCTGCTGTGCATCCAGAGTAAAACGTGTGCCAAAACCCAAAGCAGCTGTGCACTCGATCCACTGTGACGACCCTGAACAACTGGAGTCGACTGAAACACCAACAACATGCTGTGGCTGCTGGTGGGAACTAAAAAAAACTGGTTTCTGTCATATCTGTGAGCTGTTTATTTGCTATGAGGAAGCTCTGAGAACATTCTGTCAACACGACATCAGTCCAACAACTGATCTCCAGTCTGCTTCTTTACTCTGACTGTTGGTTTGGAAATAACCCCAGGACAAATTTAAATATCACCAACAATGTTTCTTGTAAATAATCAGAAAATGCTTTAATAACTACACAATGAAATTTTGGAAAAACATGTTGGAGTTTAGAGTGAAACTACAGGTTCAACATTAATAGCATGAATTTATTTCTGATAAATGGATTCTAACACGATGCAAAGGTCAAAGGTGAACAGCAGAAGAGGACACACCAGACTGGATAACGACTGGGAACACAAGCCTACTACCAAAGACCAAAGAAACACAGCTTCCCAACAAGTACAGACCCATCTGCTGCCTAACAACAACGTACAAATGACTGACAGGAATCATAACTGATGCCATTTATGAACATCTGGACACTGGTGGCTACCTGGAAAATGAACAGAAAGGTTGTTCCAGAAGAAGATTAGGAGCTAAAGACCAGTTACTGACAGACAAAGTTATCCTGAAGGACTGCAGAAAAAGGAGGAGGAGCCTCAGCATGGCTTGGATTGATTACAAAAAGGCATTTGGATCATGAGGTGCTTAGAACTCTACAACATCAATGAGGAAATAAGATCTTTCCTGAGAGCACAAATGAACAAGTGGAACACCACCATCACCCTCAATCACACAGAGGGACAAATAACAATCCCAGAGAGGATATTCCAGGGAGACAGACTCTCACCACTTTTATTCTGTTTAATCATAGACTCACTCAGTAAGATCCTGAAGGAGCATGACATCAGATATGACTTAAGTAGAGACAGAGGAAGGAAACATCAAAAACGTGTGAACCATCTGCTGTTCATGGATGATTTGAAAATCTGTGTCAACACAAAAAAAAGGGACTCAGTCAGCTCATGGAAACTGTCCATAAGTTCTCCAAAGACATTGGTGTGGAATTTGGACTGGACAAATGCTCAAAATGCACAATGACAAAAGGAAAAAAGACAAAAAACGAAAACAGACAGTTGGATGAAGAGAGCTACATTGAAGATCTGGCTGTAGACTCCACATACAAATACTTGGGAATTGAACAAAATACTACAATCAAGCACAAGAAAATGAGAAAGAAAACAACACAAGAATACCGAAACAGCTTAAAAAAGATCTGCAAAACAGAGATGACACCAAAGAACAAGATCACAGCCATAAACCAGTTTGCAATACCAGTGGTGACCTATGGGTTTGGCATAGTGAACTGACCACAGCGTGAGCTTAATAAGTTGGACACAAAAACCAGAAAGATGCTCAGCCTCCACAAAGTCACATACAGAAATCAGTGCATGGACAGAATATATCTCCCTCACAGAGAAGGAGGTCTGGGTCTCACTGAAATCAACCAGGCCTACAGAGCATCGATAATAAGTATTGGACAGTACTTAAAGAGCTCTGAAGAAGAAATCATGAAAAAGGTCACACAACACCACGAGAAGACCTTATCTGAACAGACAGTCACAAAACTGGTGAAAAACTTTGGCAGAGAACTTCTACAAGAGAGAGAAAGAAACAATCTGACACCTGCAACAAAACTCACAGACAGACCAGAGAACAATACAACAAAAGAGAAGGAAAACATCGAGTGGAAAGATGGAAAGAGCACAAAAGGGCCATTTTGGCCATTCTGCCACAATTCCAAGAAGAACCCAAAAAGGGATACATTGACAAAGAAGGGTCTATGCAGTGGCTTACAAATGGAGAACTTGGTTTCGATGGAGAGAGAATTATAGTTGAAGATCAGGGACTTTTAACAAATGGCTTCAAAAAATGTCAGGGATCTCTCAAAATGATAAATGCCGATTCTGTCATCCAGCTGTTGACAGTGTAAACCATCTAACATCAACATACCAGATCCTCATGGCAGACGGACAATATACATCCAGACACAACAAGATCTGTCAATATCTGCACTGGAAAGTATGCAAGGAACTGGAGATGGAAGTCAAAGAAAACGTCTGGGAGCACGAGCCAGCACCAGTCTTATCCAACGGAAAAGTAACGGTCTTCTATGACAAAGAGATCCCAGCAGGAAGACACATTGAAGGAGGTGCAATCAAACCTGATATTGTCATCTGGAACAAGCAAGAGAAAACAGCCAAAGTCATCAATGTGACAGTCCCCAATGACTACGGTCTGAATCGAGCTGAAAGGGGAAAGATCATGAAATACCAAGACCTGAAAAATGACCTTCGAAGAACATGGTCATTGAAAGACATCGATATCATCCCAGTTGTGGTGGAGTAACAGGCCTGATGAAGAAGAACCTGAAGAAATACCTCGAGGTAATCCACGGTCACCCAAGCACACATGAGGTCCAGTTGTCTGCAATTAAGGGAACAATCACCAGCTTGAAGAGAGCCCTCGGATACAATGCCAGCTCTGGTTAGGATAACTATAGAACCTAGGATGCAACTTTAGACCCCAGGTTTGGGGCCCACTGCATTCTATTCAAAAGACATCAAAGTTAAATGAAAAAACAAAGACAACTCTCCTGTGGAAGCACTCAGCTGGATAATCCACCAGATCAGCATAGTTCTGATCCTGGACTCCAGCAACAACAGCATCAATGGGCCAAAAGAAACAAACAAAACTACGCCACTGTAAACTGGACCACTGAAGAGAAGAAAAAGATCTTTCACTGACTTCTTTCAAACTTGAGTTTGAAAGGAGTCAGTGATTTACAGAATTTGATAGTATCTCACTGGGCATGCTGACAAAACTCATAATGTCAACAAAAAGCACAACCTGTTTATTTGATCCTATACCAACAAAACTGTTTAAGGACCTGTGGCCCACTCTTGGGCCGACTGTGCTGGAAATTATTAATCTTTCTTTAACTTCTGGATCTGTTCCTAAATGTTTCAAATCTGCAGTGATTAAACCATTACTTAAGAAACCTAATCTTGACCCTAGTATACTGAAAAACTATCAGCCAATATCCAATCTATCATTTTGCTCTAAAATTCTGTAAAAAGTGGTGTCACTGCAGCTCATGGACTATCTTACTGAGAATAATCTCTTTGAGAAACTGCAGTCTGCTTTTAGAAAATAAAGTGGTGAATGATCTTCTGCTTACAATGGATTCGGACACCACTACAGTTCTGTTGCTGTTAGATCTCAGTGCTGCATTTGATACAGTGGATCATCATATTCTACTTGATAGGCTGGAAAATCATTTTAGGATTACTGGGAGTGCCCTTGCATGGTTGACGTCATACTTGACCAGTCGTTCTCACTGTGTTTTGTACAGTAACACTACCTCTAACCTTAGTGACATGAAATTTGGGGTTCCACAGGGGTCCATCTTAGGCCCCCTGCTTTTCTCCCTTTATATAGCACCCCTTGGGCACATATTACAGCGTTTTGGGATTACCTTTCACTGCTATGCTGATGATACTCAGTTATACATGCCAATAACTGTTGGTAATCTTGTTCACATAAAATCCTTAGAAAATTACCTTGCAATAGTGAGAAGTTGGATGTCTAGAAACTTCCTACTTTTAAACTCTGATAAGACTGAAATGATGGTTCTTGGTCCAGTGAGACATCGGCATCAATTTGACCAGTTAATGCTCAGCCTCAGCTCGTGTATCATACATCACACTGACAAAGTGAGGAACCTTGGGGTAATTTTTGATCCTACGTTGTCCTTTGACCTCCACATTAGAGATATTACGAGGACTGCTTTCTTCCACCTGCGAAATATAGCGAAGATTCGTCCCATCCCGTCTATGGCTGATGCTGAGACCCTGATCCATGCATTTATCTCTGCTAGATTGGACAACTACAATGTTCTATTTTCTGGTTTATGGCAGCCCAGCATTAGGGCTCTCCAATTGGTTCAAAATGCTGCAGCCAGACTTTTGACATGAAGCAGAAAGTTTGACCACATTACACCCATTTTGGTGTCTCTTCACTGGCTTCCTGTCCCAGTGAGATCAGATTTTAAGGTTCTGCTACTAGTCTATAAAATTGTTCACGGGCTGGCACCTCCCTCCTTAGGTGACCTAATTAAACCTTACGTACTGGCCCGAGCTTTGCGTTCTCAGGGTGCAGGACTACTTTGTGTCCCTAGGGTGAATAAGAAGTCTGTAGGTCCAGACTTAAGTCACACTTATTTCCCTTTCATATGGCTAGCATACTGGTACAGTTTTGTTTTACACTTTTTACTCTTTTAATTCATTTTATTAGTAAACGGAGCGGGCCGCGGCCTCAACTTTATCTAAATTCTGGGTCTTTTAGTGAAGCTTAGGGCTAGTAGCTGGCGATCACCTTAGTATTTCTTCTGTTTTTCTTGTTGTTTAATGCTGATAAATTATACTGTATTTCTTGTCTTTCTGATGCCTGATTCTGTTTTTTTCTCTCTGTTTAAGGTGCAGCTCCATCCAGAGATGGGAGTTGTATTTGTGCTGGAGACCCTTCTGTCTTGTGCACCAACAGCATTTCCTGTATATTCGTTTTGTGAATTGCTCCGTAATTTGTGTCTGTATCATGGTCCAAGCAGAGGGTCACCCTTTTGAGTCTGGACTACTTGAGGTTTCTTCCTCAGAGTGAGTTTTTCCTTACCACTGTTGCTCTGGGGGTTAGTAAGGTTAGCCCTTACTTGTGTGAAGCGCCTTCAAGCAACTCTGTTGTGATTTGGTGCTATATAAATGAAAATAAATTGAAAATTGAATTGAAACTGAATTGAAAGGAGTCAGTGGAAGAGGGAGGAATAGTGGGTACTGCTGTGGGCAATGGAATATGCCAAAGTAAAATACACCAACACCCAGACAGAAAGATGTAGAGAATGGCAAAGAATATTCCACCACCACTGCCCAAGTAAGAAAGACATCTCAAGAAGGCGACTCACCACCCAAAGACACAACTTTATTGCATAAAAACACTTCTGAGAGGCGGAAATACAAGTGATGCAACAGGAGGTTGGGCACTGATCAGGGATGGCATCTGCCCTCTGACACAACACACTGGACCACCAAGAAATGACTGTCCTCAGAAAACATACATCCAACCAGCGGTGGGCACAGATAACCAAAAAATTAAGTTTGATAACAGATAATCAGATAACTGAAAAGTTATCTTTTATAAAGCTAAACTGATAAACCCCCCAAAATGTATCAGAAGTTACAGATAACCGATAAATTCCAGTATTGTCTCTGGTACACTTGGAACTACTAACAAGCTGATTTTCCCCCAATCTCAATTCTCTTTTGTACCCCTTCCCCTTCCCCTTGGCCCTACCCCTAACCCTACGCCTACCCCTTTAAAACAAGGGGTAAGGCGAAGGGGTATGCCTCTAGCCCTATGAATTGAGACACCCCTCCGCCTTAGGAGAAAAAAAAAACTGCCTGTGTCAAACTGCCGTTTTCAGTGACTATGTTTAGATGCAGCCAATAACCCTTTCATAACCGGAATATTAGCAATAACCCGGTTGTGCATAGCCATGTAAACACCCGCAAAAAAACGGATAAGCTCATATTCCGGTTTGAGTTTTAAAAACCTGAATAAGACCCCTGGGTTACTCTTTTTCTAACCCGAATATCAGGTCATATAAACACGCATCGGAATATCCCCATAAAAAGGAACATTATTTTGTGTTCTGCACATGTCCTATCCGCAAGGAATCTTGGTCTTTTGAGTATGGCAACTACTTGCATGCGGCGCGCACAAACCACCGGACACCACAGAAGCAGATGTAAACAGCACATTGTGTTCTGCGTTCTTATCAGGCGGGCCGGTTGCGGCACCAGTCGGCATCACCTCGATTGCTCTCACTGCCTCCGATGCGCTTACTGAGTCTGCGGGCTCAGTAAACGCCACAGCGAGCCACTCACACGGCCCCCCTCTCTGCTGTGAGGAGCTGCGCCAACTCTGGCAACAGGTCCAGAGACTATGCTCGCTGTTTTGATGAGCGGTCTGGCAGCCCGCAAGGATAGACTTCTTGCGGAAAAATCCACAGCGCCGCAGGGTCTCGGTATACCGCAGCCGCAGAGCTCCGTGGCCATGACTTGGATTCTTTGCGGGTCCCGCATCCGTACCCCCGGAGGCAGTGAGTGAAGGGAGAGCAAACGCATTGTATTCTGCGTGTGTCTGTTTATAATCTTCTCGCCCAGAAGAAAAAAGAGAGTGTTTACACAGGAGAGAAAAGTGAGAAAATGTTAATGCTTGTTTGAGAAAAGTGTATAAAGTGTGTAAGGAGGGGTTTTACAGCCTTAAAACAATCTATAATTGTAAAAACTAACGCTGACTACTTCGCGGATTTCGCCTATTGCGGGTTATTTTTAGAATGTAACTCCCGCGATAAACGAGGGACCACTGTACTTCATTAGTATCATGAAAGACATGAATATAATGTGTTTTATTGACAGTAGAAAGTACCGAGATAGCGACATTTACAAGAAGGTGGCCGAAAAGTTACATGAAGCAGGATTTGCACGAATGCCAGACTAAGCACTAGTGGAAGATGTGCGTCGCTGTTTAGATGGAGATATTCCAAATGATACCAATGACCATGAATACAGGAGTAACTCTGTTTAAGCATGTAAACGGGTTATTCCTAATGATTCAGAAACCGGAATATTGACCTTAACCCGAATATTAACGGAATGTAAACGTAGCCATTGTTTGTTAACATGTCAACCGAAATGCAACTTGTTGCAGCCTGTTTGCTCTTTTTATTTTCTCGTCTTTCTGTGTAAATGCAAAGAAATAGAAGTCGCAGATTTCTTTGATGCATCGCAATCATGTCATGTTAATTATGTAATTAATTTGTAATTTATAACAATAATAATAATCGCGTGTCCTGCATCATTTAGTATACATGGAGGAATGAGCTGCATTTAACATCTCACGACCACCTCCTGATCGCCGATCGTATGGTCAGATGAAAATCAAACCTGTTTGATTTTCATGTAGTTTTCTCTGGGCCCCTCCCCAATCAGACCGGGAGTGACATGTTTAGCCGCATGTTCTCCTTGAATTGCTGGCTGTCTGAGTGGTGTCCAAAAAATGAGGTGGGCTTCATAGATAATTGGCAAAGCTTCTGGGGAAAACCTGGTCTTGTTAGGAGAGACGGCATCCATCCCACTTTGGATGGAGCAGCTCTCATTTCTAGAAATCTGGCCAATTTTCTTAAATCCTCCAAACCGTGACTATCCAGGGTTGGGACCAGGAAGCAGAGTTGTAGTGTTACACACCTCTCTGCAGCTTCTCTCCCCCTGCCATCCCCTCATTACCCCATCCCCGTAGAGACGGTGCCTGCTCCCAGACTACCAATAACCAGCAAAAATCTATTTAAGCATAAAAATTCAAAAAGAAAAAATAATATAGCACCTTCAACTGCACCACAGACTAAAACAGTTAAATGTGGTCTATTAAACATTAGGTCTCTCTCTTCTAAGTCCCTGTTGGTAAATGATATAATAATTGATCAACATATTGATTTATTCTGCCTTACAGAAACCTGGTTACAGCAGGATGAATATGTTAGTTTAAATGAGTCAACACCCCCGAGTCACACTAACTGCCAGAACGCTCGTAGCACGGGCCGAGGCGGAGGATTAGCAGCAATCTTCCATTCCAGCTTATTAATTAATCAAAAACCCAGACAGAGCTTTAATTCATTTGAAAGCTTGACTCTTAGTCTTGTCCATCCAAATTGGAAGTCCCAAAAACCAGTTTTATTTGTTATTATCTATCGTCCACCTGGTCGTTACTGTGAGTTTCTCTGTGAATTTTCAGACCTTTTGTCTGACTTAGTGCTTAGCTCAGATAAGATAATTATAGTGGGCGATTTTAACATCCACACAGATGCTGAGAATGACAGCCTCAACACTGCATTTAATCTATTATTAGACTCTATTGGCTTTGCTCAAAAAGTAAATGAGTCCACCCACCACTTTAATCATATCTTAGATCTTGTTCTGACTTATGGTATGGAAATAGAAGACTTAACAGTATTCCCTGAAAACTCCCTTCTGTCTGATCATTTCTTAATAACATTTACATTTACTCTGATGGACTACCCAGCAGTGGGGAATAAGTTTCATTACACTAGAAGTCTTTCAGAAAGCGCTGTAACTAGGTTTAAGGATATGATTCCTTCTTTATGTTCTCTAATGTCATATACCAACACAGAGCAGAGTAGCTACCTAAACTCTGTAAGGGAGTTAGAGTATCTCGTCAATAGTTTTACATCCTCATTGAAGACAACTTTGGATGCTGTAGCTCCTCTGAAAAAGAGAGCTTTAAATCAGAAGTGCCTGACTCCGTGGTATAACTCACAAACTCGTAGCTTAAAGCAGATAACCCGTAAGTTGGAGAGGAAATGGCGTCTCACTAATTTAGAAGATCTTCACTTAGCCTGGAAAAAGAGTCTGTTGCTCTATAAAAAAGCCCTCCGTAAAGCTAGGACATCTTTCTACTCATCACTAATTGAAGAAAATAAGAACAACCCCAGGTTTCTTTTCAGCACTGTAGCCAGGCTGACAAAGAGTCAGAGCTCTATTGAGCTGAGTATTCCATTAACTTTAACTAGTAATGACTTCATGACTTTCTTTGCTAACAAAATTTTAACTATTAGAGAAAAAATTACTCATAATCATCCCAAAGACGTATCGTTATCTTTGGCTGCTTTCAGTGATGCCGGTTTTTGGTTAGACTCTTTCTCGCCGATTGTTCTGTCTGAGTTATTTTCATTAGTTACTTCATCCAAACCATCAACATGTTTATTAGACCCCATTCCTACCAGGCTGCTCAAGGAAGCCCTACCATTATTTAATGCTTTGATCTTAAATATGATCAATCTATCTTTGTTAGTTGGCTATGTACCACAGGCTTTTAAGGTGGCAGTAATTAAACCATTACTTAAAAAGCCATCACTTGACCCAGCTATCTTAGCTAATTATAGGCCAATCTCCAACCTTCCTTTTCTCTCAAAAATTCTTGAAAGGGTAGTTGTAAAACAGCTAACTGATCATCTGCAGAGGAATGGTCTATTTGAAGAGTTTCAGTCAGGTTTTAGAATTCATCATAGTACAGAAACAGCATTAGTGAAGGTTACAAATGATCTTCTTATGGCCTCGGACAGTGGACTCATCTCTGTGCTTGTTCTGTTAGACCTCAGTGCTGCTTTTGATACTGTTGACCATAAAATTTTATTACAGAGATTAGAGCATGCCATAGGCATTAAAGGCACTGCGTTGCGGTGGTTCGAATCATATTTGTCTAATAGATTACAATTTGTTCATGTAAATGGGGAATCTTCTTCACAGACTAAAGTTAATTATGGAGTTCCACAAGGTTCTGTGCTAGGACCAATTTTATTCACTTTATACATGCTTCCCTTAGGCAGTATTATTAGATGGTATTGCTTAAATTTTCATTGTTACGCAGATGATACCCAGCTTTATCTATCCATGAAGCCAGAGGACACACACCAATTAGCTAAACTGCAGGATTGTCTTACAGACATAAAGACATGGATGACCTCTAATTTCCTGCTTTTAAACTCAGATAAAACTGAAGTTATTGTACTTGGCCCCACAAATCTTAGAAACATGGTGTCTAACCAGATCCTTACTCTGGATGGCATTACCCTGAGCTCTAGTAATACTGTGAGAAATCTTGGAGTCATTTTTGATCAGGATATGTCATTCAAAGCGCATATTAAACAAATATGTAGGACTGCTTTTTTGCATTTATGCAATATCTCTAAAATCAGAAAGGTCTTGTCTCAGAGTGATGCTGAAAAACTAATTCATGCATTTATTTCCTCTAGGCTGGACTATTGTAATTCATTATTATCAGGTTGTCCTAAAAGTTCCCTAAAAAGCCTTCAGTTAATTCAAAATGCTGCAGCTAGAGTACTGACGGGGACTAGAAGGAGAGAGCATATCTCACCCATATTGGCCTCTCTTCATTGGCTTCCTGTTAATTCTAGAATAGAATTTAAAATTCTTCTTCTTACTTATAAGGTTTTGAATAATCAGGTCCCATCTTATCTTAGGGACCTCGTAGTACCATATCACCCCAATAGAGCGCTTCGCTCTCAGACTGCAGGCTTACTTGTAGTTCCTAGGGTTTGTAAGAGTAGAATGGGAGGCAGAGCCTTCAGCTTTCAGGCTCCTCTCCTGTGGAACCAGCTCCCAATTCAGATCAGGGAGACAGACACCCTCTCTACTTTTAAGATTAGGCTTAAAACTTTCCTTTTTGCTAAAGCTTATAGTTAGGGCTGGATCAGGTGACCCTGAACCATCCCTTAGTTATGCTGCTATAGACGTAGACTGCTGGGGGGTTCCCATGATGCACTGTTTCTTTCTCTTTTTGCTCTGTATGCACCACTCTGCATTTAATCATTAGTGATCGATCTCTGCTCCCCTCCACAGCATGTCTTTTTCCTGGTTCTCTCCCTCAGCCCCAACCAGTCCCAGCAGAAGACTGCCCCTCCCTGAGCCTGGTTCTGCTGGAGGTTTCTTCCTGTTAAAAGGGAGTTTTTCCTTCCCACTGTAGCCAAGTGCTTGCTCACAGGGGGTCGTTTTGACCGTTGGGGTTTTACATAATTATTGTATGGCCTTGCCTTACAATATAAAGCGCCTTGGGGCAACTGTTTGTTGTGACTTGGCGCTATATAAAAAAAATTGATTGATTGATTGATTGGTTGGCCGCTGTGAGGGTATCCTGCTGCTGAAGCGCTACAAGTGTCCAACCTCTCACACTGTTCCTGTGCAAACACCGCAGAGCTGTCTTGTAATGTTTTCCCCCCAAAATGTTCTTCCCCTTTAAGACACTCTTCATTCCAACATTTTTGCTGAATCAGCGGCGTCTCTGATTCTGTCATGAAGACAATTTGGCAGCAGAAATGCTGGAAGATCAACATGACAGAAGAGACGGACATGAACTGGGGACAACAGGGTGTCCACATTTACAACGCTGACGTTCAGCTGCTCTGATCCAGGTTTCTGACAGCTTCACTCAGCTGGATGTTGGCTCCTCCTCCTCTGCATGGACAGACACGCCCACCATAATGTGTCAGCTGTGTTCTGTGGTCATTCTGTAAAACACTCCTGCATGACGTTGATGCGGCTCTATGACATCATATTAAAATGTTATCAATCAGTCACCTTTGACCTTTGCACCGTGTTAGAAAAAATCCATTTAGCAAAAATAAATTCATGGTGTTCAGGTTCAGCAGTGATCAGTTTCAACGTCAGAAAAGCAGCTGATGGTCTTTTTACTGATAAAGCGTCCAGACATAAACTCTGAATGTGTCTCTGGATGAGTCTCAGACAGTTGGATCGTGTCTGTTGTGTGGGCCGCTGAAGAGGAGGTACTGCTGGCCCACCACCACCAGAGGGCGCCCTGCTTGGAGTGCGGGCTCCAAGCACAAGAGGGCGCCAGACCCAGAAGAAGTGACAGCTGTCACTCATCCTCTGCACCAGCTGTCACTCGTTATCATCACTACCATAAAAGCCGGACTGCAACTCCACCTCCCCGCCGAGAAATCGACTACCGTGAGGTAAATTCTCTGCTGACTGACACATTGTGTTATTTGCAGCCCTATTCCTGTGGACGGAGCCTTATCTGGAGTGGCGGAGATTAACGACGACGACTGCGCCTTACTCTCTGGACAGATAAGTGGTTACACAGGCGTTGCACGAGTGTGTGATTCGGAGGTGGAGGTTCCCCCTCCTAACGGTGTACAGACCGAGAACCACTGAGTGTAAAGACGTACACTCATTCATCTTGTTTCTGCTTTTGCCAGCAGTACCAGGGTCGACAGTCGAAGACAGAGGTCACCTGGAGATTCGGGACTTGGCGGCTCCGGTGTTCTTCAGGCCGTTGGTGGTGGAAGCCGTGTGGGACGCGGCCTCTCTCTCATCGGGGTCTCCTATCTTCGAGCCTGCCCACACGTCACCTGGTGTTAATTGACTTTGCAGATTTTTGTGTATTTAGTTGTGTATTGTCACAACATTAAATTGTTACCTTTTGGCTTACTCATTGTCCGTTCATTTGCGCCCCCTGTTGTGGGTCCGTGCTACGACACCTTCACAACAGTGTCCTTCACATGGACTGAGAGCCACCTGGCATCATGGGTGTGGTCAAGAACAAACATCCAAGACAGAAGTAAAGTCAGCACTTGTATATCCAACTCAAAGTCAGCCTGCCTCTATGACCTCACAAAGAGCAGCATGTCAATCTCCAGGGTCAGTGTTTGGAGCCAGGAGTCAAAGTGGACACTTGCTTCAGCTTGTTGGTGACCCCATATTGACCTCTGGGGGTGTTGTACTTATCAGAAATGAGGTTCTCATGTCCAGAAACATGGAAATACATATTTGGTTTACATTTCTGTCACATTTACATCCTAAGATTCACCCGTTTATAATTTCATGTTCAGACATTTCACATCCCAGAGGTCAATGACTTCTAACTGACCCCAGAGGTCAAACTGAGAACATCTCCACATCTTAAAGCTTCTGTCATGAAGAACAAACCCTGAAAGTTTCATGTTTTCATTCTGTGCCCAGTTGTCCTGATTAACAGCCCCACTAACAGACTTTTTGATTGAAGAGCATCATGTTGTAGAATGAAGCTGTTTGTACTTTTATTGTGACGACTTGATTGTAAAACACACAAACCGAGACAAATGACACTTGATCCATGATACAGTTAAAGTTTGTTCCATTTTACAAATTCATTCATGAATATCGAGGAAATGATTTAAACTTGAAATTGTGTTGCCAGAGTCACGTTTCAGTTTGAAGTAAAAGAGAAGCAGTAAAATTAAGAACCGTGCACCATTTTCTCTGAGACACAAACAGCAGTGGAACAACACAGAGACAGCTGGACTCAACATTAATGTTTGGGCTTTTAATTTGGCCCGTAGATCTGTGACCCATTTACACTCATTAACTTTACTGATGTTTTAACTCTTTATCAAATAATGACAAAGACTGAAGATAAACGGTTGAAAAAGGTTGTCAAATGTTACCATGGCAACTCTTTAGAGAGACAAATGTCCAGTTTTTGTCCTCCATGATA
Organism: Thalassophryne amazonica; assembly: GCF_902500255.1. NCBI lineage: Eukaryota > Metazoa > Chordata > Actinopteri > Batrachoidiformes > Batrachoididae > Thalassophryne > Thalassophryne amazonica. Next base: position 579,660 of record NW_022986245.1, on the reverse strand, counting down.
TTACAGTTCTCAGGTCAAAGTGGTTTTTATTCCACAGCTGACGTACTTTTACTAGAAGAAGATTGTGATCAATATGAAGCTGTGTGTGTCTGTCAGGAAGAAGTCAGTCCACAAACTGTCTGTCTCCGTCTCTGAGGCGTCCCTGTTTACCATTTGGTCCATAAATGTTCTGGAACATAACTGCATTTAAAATCCCTCAGATTAACAACAGCTTCTTCTCAGCAGTAACAGTTGTTACTAATATGTACGTGGACATGAACATGAACATCAGCATCTCACCAGGTCATTTAGGTGCTTCAAACTTTATTTTGAGTAAATGCTTCAGGGAAACATTAGCTTGGCAAAAACCTTTCAGCTTCTGGGGGGGCTCTGCCCCCTATACCCCCCGCCTTTTTAAGCTTTTTTCTTTTTTTGCTTTTCAGCTGACCCCCCTAATTACAGCCCTCTTAACCCACTTTAAGCATTTTTTTTATTGTAGATGTAAATTAAATATTCAAAGTTTTCAGCTAGTTGACAGTAGGGCTGTACAATATGGACAAATTATCATATCTCAATATTGTCATGTAAATGTCACTTATATACCTGCTGTCCATATTCTTGAGCTGCTTAGGTGGGTAGGGAGAGTTTCCATGGGATAAAAAAGCTTTTCAACCAACCATCCCTGGTTCTCAAGACCAGGAACCTAAGTGGAAATACTCTTCATTTATTAGACATTTAGATACAACCCCTGACAAAAATGATGGAATCACCGGCCTCGGAGGATGTTCATTCAGTTGTTTAATTTTGTAGAAAAAAAGCAGATCACAGACATGAAACAAAACTAAAGTCATTTCAAATGGCAACTTTCTGGCTTTAAGAAACACTATAAGAAATCAGGAAAAAAAATTGTGGCAGTCAGTAACGGTTACTTTATTAGACCAAGCAGAGGGAAAAAAATATGGAATCACTCAATTCTGAGGAAAAAATTATGGAATCATGAAAAACAAAAGAACGCTCCAACACATCACTAGTATTTTGTTGCACCACCTCTGGCTTTTCTAACAGCTTGCAGTCTCTGAGGCATGGACTTAATGAGTGACAAACAGTACTCTTCATCAATCTGGCTCCAACTTTCTCTGATTGCTGTTGCCAGATCAGCTTTGCAGGTTGGAGCCTTGTCATGGACCATTTTCTTCAACTTCCACCAAAGATTTTCAATTGGATTAAGATCTGGACTATTTGCAGGCCATGACATTGACCCTATGTGTCTTTTTGCAAGGAATGTTTTCACAGTTTTTGCTCTATGGCAAGATACATTATCATCTTGAAAAATGATTTCATCATCCCCAAACATCCTTTCAATTGATGAGATAAGAAAAGTGTCCAAAATATCAACATAAACTTGTGCATTTATTGATGATGTAATGACAGCCATCTCCCCAGTGCCTTTACCTGACATGCAGCCCCATATCATCAATGACTGTGGAAATTTACATGTTCTCTTCAGGCAGTCATCTTTATAAATCTCATTGGAACGGCACCAAACAAAAGTTCCAGCATCATCACCTTGCCCAATGCAGATTCGAGATTCATCACTGAATATGACTTTCATCCAGTCATCTACAGTCCACGATTGCTTTTCCTTAGCCCATTGTAACCATGTTTTTTTCTGTTTAAGTGTTAATGATGGCTTTCGTTTAGCTTTTCTGTATGTAAATCCCATTTCCTTTAGGCGGTTTCTTACAGTTCGGTCACAGACGTTGACTCCAGTTTCCTCCCATTCGTTCCTCATTTGTTTTGTTGTACATTTTTCGATTTTTGAGACATATTGCTTTAAGTTTTCTGTCTTGAGGCTTTGATGTCTTCCTTGGTCTACCCGTATGTTTGCCTTTAACAACCTTCTCATGTTGTTTGTATTTGGTCCAGAGTTTAGACACAGCTGACTGTGAACAACCAACATCTTTTGCAACATTGCGTGATGATTTACCCTCTTTTAAGAGATTGATAATCCTCTCCTTTGTTTCAATTGACATCTCTCGTGTTGGAGCCATGATTCATGTCAGTCCACTTGGTGCAACAGCTCTCCAAGGTGTGATCACTCCTTTTTAGATGCAGACTAATGAGCAGATCTGATATGATGCAGGTGTTAGTTTTGGGGATGAAAATTTACAGGGTGATTCCATAATTTTTTCCTCAGAATTGAGTGATTCCATATTTTTTTCCTCTGCTTGGTCTAAAAAAGTAACCGTTACTGACTGCCACAATCTTTTTTTCTTGATTTCTTATGGTGTTTCTTAAAGCCAGAAAGTTGCCATTTGAAATGACTTTAGTTTTGTGTCATGTCTGTGATCTGCTTTTTTTCTACAAAATTAAACAACTGAATGAACATCCTCTGAGGCCGGTGATTCCATAATTATTGCCAGGGGTTGTATACTTTTGTATACACTAGTAGAGTTATACCTTAGGACTGGAATGTATAATAGAAGATATACCTTACTGAATTTTCATGTAAGAAAAGAAAAATTAATTGAAAAAAATAATCCACCGATTAATTGATTTCTAAAATAATCGGTAGTTGCAGCCCTAGTGTTTAGGCTGGAATAAGAAGACATGTCGTAACTAAAAAAAAAATCAAAGTCTGGTCAAGAAGAGGGGGAAAAAATGGACAGGGAAAGAAAACTAAAAGAGGGAAAACAGCTGCTAACCAAATTCTTTGAAAATAGAGGTGGGCTTAAAAACTAGCTATATTGAGTTGGGGGGGTCTGGGGGATCAAATTGTACCATTTTGTACCATTTTCTAGTTAAAATGCACGGGAATACACCAAATTGCACCCCCCCAATTCATAATTGCTGTATAAACTGAAATTGACCTTTCTCAGTGTTTCTGCTGTTTTTACCCCATAACTCCAGAACATTCATTCACAGATAGACCAAACTATACCTTTTTGGAATCTTTATGATTAGAAAAATAATAAGGAATAACTGTCAATATGATTGGAGCATTTTTAAATTTTGGCCCCTGTGTAATTCTTCAACTGACCCCTTCTTGGCTGCCTATTGAACGTTCATGTGGCCACTTGGCATTTTTAAAAGAGTAATGTCTAAGGAGTATGTGTGCCAAATTTGGTGCTTGCATCACCATTTGAAGCATTTTTTTCAGTAATTTTATTTTTTATAAAACAAGTATTTATGTTCATTGAAGTAAAGAAAGGGAGACTATAACGTGAGTATTGACAAAACTGGTTTTCATTTTCATGATGAGGTGTTGGGGTGTTGTCAGCAACTGCTGAAAGTAACTAATGAAGTAACTAGTAATCTAACTTAGTTACTTTTAGAATTGAGTAATCAGTAAAGTAAGTTACTTTTTCAAAGTAACTGTGGCAACACTGGTGCTCACAGACAAAACTAAAGTTATTGATGGACGGTTTCAGTTCAGTTATTGGTGGTGTATATTTTGTAGTGCTGAAGTCCACAGGTTACATTTCAGTCAGATGCCTGGCAGCATCATGTTTGTTAAGAAACACACGGTTAATGTTAAAGCACAATTTGTTAGTCAAAGTGATGTAACATGACTTAAGTGAAATGTTTATAAATCAAAACAAAGCTAATGATATTGGTCGCAGTTACAGTCAAAAAATAAGGAACAACTGATGAATAAAACATGTTTTCAAAGTCATCATAAAACTGTATTAGTATCATTAAGTATTCATATCGGTACTTGGTATCGACGAGTACGCAAATGTATGTACTCGTACTCAGTCTGGGAAAAAGTGTTATTGTTGTATCCCTAGTTTTACAACCCCAAGTCCAATGAAGTTGGGACGTTGTGTGAAATGTAAATAAAAACAGAATCCAACTACACTCAACAAAAATATAAACGCAACACTTTTGGTTTTGCTCCCATTTTGTATGAGATGAACTCAAAGATCTAAAACTTTTTCCACATACACAATATCACCATTTCCCTCAAATATTGTTCACAAACCAGTCTAAATCTGTGATAGTGAGCACTTCTCCTTTGCTGAGATAATCCATCCCACCTCACAGGTGTGCCATACCAAGATGCTGATTAGACACCATGATTAGTGCACAGGTGTGCCTTAGACTGCCCACAATAAAAGGCCACTCTGAAAGGTGCAGTTTTGTTTTATTGGGGGGGGGAAACCAGTCAGTATCTGGTGTGACCACCATTTGCCTCATGCAGTGCAACACATCTCCTTCACATAGAGTTGATCAGGTTGTCAATTGTGGCCTGTGGAATGTTGGTCCACTCCTCTTCAATGGCTGTGCGAAGTTGCTGGATATTGGCAGGAACTGGTACACGCTGTCGTATACGCCAGTCCAGAGCATCCCAAACATGCTCAATGGGTGACATGTCCGGTGAGTATGCCGGCCATGCAAGAACTGGAACATTTTCAGCTTCCAAGAATTGTGTACAGATCCTTGCAACATGGGGCCGTGCATTATCCTGCTGCAACATGAGGTGATGTTCTTGGATGTATGGCACAACAATGGGCCTCAGGATCTCGTCACGGTATCTCTGTGCATTCAAAATGCCATCAATAAAATGCACCTGTGTTCTTCGTCCATAACAGACGCCTGCCCATACCATAACCCCACCGCCACCATGGGCCACTTGATCCACAACATTGACATCAGAAAACCGCTCACCCGCACAACGCCACACACGCTGTCTGCCATCTGCCCTGGACAGTGTGAACCGGGATTCATCCGTGAAGAGAACACCTCTCCAACGTGCCAAACGCCAGCGAATGTGAGCATTTGCCCACTCAAGTCGGTTACGACGACGAACTGGAGTCAGGTCGAGACCCCGATGAGGACGACGAGCATGCAGATGAGCTTCCCTGAGATGGTTTCTGACAGTTTGTGCAGACATTCTTTGGTTATGCAAAGCAGTTGTTTCAGCAGCTGTCCGAGTGGCTGGTCTCAGACGATCTTGGAGGTGAACATGCTGGATGTGGAGGTCCTGGGCTGGTGTGGTTACACGTGGTCTGCGGTTGTGAGGCTGGTTGGATGTACTGCCAAATTCTCTGAAACGCCTTTGGAGACGGCTTATGGTAGAGACATGAACATTCAATACATGAGCAACAGCTCTGGTTGACATTCCTGCTGTCAGCATGCCAATTGCACGCTCCATCAAATCTTGCGACATCTGTGGCATTGTGCTGTGTGATAAAACTGCACCTTTCAGAGTGGCCTTTTATTGTGGGCAGTCTAAGGCACACCTATGCACTAATCATGGTGTCTAATCAGCATCTTGATATGGCACACCTGTGAGGTGGGATGGATTATCTCAGCAAAGGAGAAGTGCTCACTATCACAGATTTAGACTTGTTTGTGAACAATATTTGAGGGAAATGGTGATATTGTGTATGTGGAAAAAGTTTTAGATCTTTGACTTCATCTCATACAAAATGGGAGCAAAACCAAAAGTGTTGCGTTTATATTTTTGTTGAGTATAGAAGCACTCAGAGAGTGCAAACCTCTGCCAAGGCCATAGGGTCACTGACCCTAAAGAGATTCCCTCCTTGGCACAGTGATCTATTCAACAATTCAGTGTTACAACCAGAACTATGATACATACACTTTTCTTTCCTGTATATTTGACATCCTTGACCATGAAAACATACCACTAGAACTTGGAATCAGACTGGCTTTTAAACATCCTGGTAACATCAGAGATCGCCTGGTCAAATCTGTTATCAGCCCTCAACATCCACTAAAACGTTTTAATCTACTGGATGGTAATTAGAAATGTGGGGGCTGTTCCCAGAGTCTCTCCACACAGAGATGTAAGACCCACCCGCACACAGGCCGCAATATTTCTATTCGAGGGGCAATCACATGCTGCACTACGCATGTGATCTACATGATCCGATGCCCTTGCAGCCTTGTGTATATTGGGAAAACATCCAGGGAACTTAGAACCAGGATTAGTGAACACAGGAGTAGGGATGAGCACCGTTTTGTTGCAGCCCATTTTAAAAAAGCAGGCCACAGCGTCAGTGTGCTGCCTTACCTGGGAGTGGAGAGAGTGGAGCCACATTGCAGAGGAGGTGACATTGAGAGAAGACTCCTTCAAAGGGAGACACACTGGATTTATTCTCTCAATACAATGTCACCTAATGGTTTAAATGAGGACTTTAATCTCAAGCCCTTCCTATAAATTTTAGGCAATGGGCTATTTTAACTCCTACAGGTTGGTTTTTCATGGTAAATGATATATATTTTTATACCAGCATTAAGAAATATGTTTTTTGTAATTTTTTATAGCAAATGTGTTTGTATATTTGATAGGGAATGTATTTTTGTGGGAGATGTGTGTTTCTGTGAAGGATGGTTTTTCTTTGTTTTTTCTTCCACTGCATACTTATGCCCATGTACGGTGTTCTTCTGTCAATAGACAGCTGATGCCAATTAGACACAGCTGGTGTAGATTATCCAGTCTATGAATACAATGATTCTGCCATGTATTTTTTACAGCTGCCTGAAGATGACCTCACAATCGAAACATTGCAGTTGCTGCTTTTTAGTCAATTAAAAGATTTCAGGAGCTCTATACTGGTGTGCAGATTTTCCTTCTTTTTTTGTCTGCTATTCTTGATTATCCTGCACCTGGCCTAATCACGATTGGATGTGCGCACAACTACTCAATTTAATTTAATTTATTAATTTATATAGCGCCAAATCACGACAAAGTCGCACCAAGGCGCTTCACATAATACACAACAACACAAATTAATCTAAATTCAAAATTGAAAGCAAGAAAAGCACAGTTAAAAGATAAAACACAGTAGAATAAAAAGAAATTACAAAGCAAACACAAACAGATTAAAAAATTAATGATAAGACAGTCTAAAAAAATGGGTCTTCAGTCTTGATTTAAAAATCTCCACCGTGTCAGACTGCCGAGTAACAGCAGGTAGATCATTCCAAAGAGCCGGACCACGGTAGGAGAAGGCTCTATACCCCACAAACTTTTTGTTCATCCTCGGAACAGCCCTGTACCCTGTGAACGCAAAGGCCTCGCAGGTACGTAGGGCTTAACCAAGTCCGCCAAGTAGGAAGGCGCCAGTCCATGAACAATTTTATAAACCAACAATAAAACTTTAAAATCGAATCTGGCAGAAACCAGTAGCCAATGAAGGGATGCCAGAATGGGAGTAATGTGGTCAAACCTTCTACTTTGTGTCAAAATTCTGGCAGCAGCATTCTGCACCAACTGAAGTCCTCGAATGCTAGACTGCGGCAGACCAGAAAATAAAGCATTACAATAATCCAATCTAGAAGAGACAAATGCGTGAATCAGAGTCTCAGCATCAGCCATAGACAGGATGGGGCGAATCTTTGCTATATTTCTCAGATGAAAGAAAGCAGTCCTCGTAATGTACCTAATGTGGAGGTCAAAGGACAACGTAGGATCAAAGATTACCCCAAGGTTCCTCACTTTGTCCATATGATGTATAACACATGAACCTAGGCTAAGCGCCAGCTGATCAAATTGGTGCCGATGCCTTGCTGGGCCAAGAACCATCATTTCAGTCTTATCAGAGTTCAAAAGTAGAAAGTTGCTAGACATCCAACTTCTCACTGCTGCAAGACAGTCCTGTAAAGATTTTATGTGGACAGGATTTCCAGCAGCTATCGGCATATACAACTGAGTATCATCAGCATAACAATGAAAAGCAACCCCGAAACGTCGCAAAATGTTCCCAAGGGGTGCCATATACAGGGAAAAAAGCAAGGGACCCAGAACGGATCCCTGCGGAACCCCGAACTTCATGCCCTTAAAGTCAGAGGTAGTGTCATTGCACAAAACACAATGGGAACGACCAGATAGATAAGACGTCAGCCACACAAGAGCAGTTCCAGTAATCCCGAAACAGTTTTCCTATCAAGCCTATCAAGTAGAATATGATGATCAACTGTGTCAAACGCAGCACTGAGATCCAACAACACCAATGCTGTAGTAGTATCCGAGTCCATTGCTCGCAGAAGATCATTAACTACTTTAATAAGTGCTGTTTCTGTGGAGTGATGTGTTCTAAAAGCAGACTGCAGTGTCTCAAAAAGGTCATTCTCAGTAAGATAGTCCACAAGCTGCCGTGAAACCACCTTTTCCAGAATTTTAGAGCAGAATGATAGATTTGATATCGGCCTATAATTTTTCAATTCACCAGGGTCAAGATTAGATTTCTTGAGTAGTGGTTTAACCACTGCAGATTTAAAACAATTTGGAACAGATCCAGAGTTTAAAGAAAGGTTAACAATTTCCAGCACAGTCGGCCCAAGAATGGGCCAAAGATCCTTAAACAATTTTGTTGGTATAGGATCAAATAAACAAGTTGTGCTTCTAGTAGACATCACGAGTTTCGTCAGCACACCTTGTGAGATACTATTAAATTCCGTGAATCTAGGTAGCACCTCAGTAGTAGTCCCCAGCTCAGTAGCTGGATACAATTCAACCAAAGTATGCTGAGATGTGCTCAACCTAATATCTCCAATTTTCTTTTCGAAATAGTCCAGAAAGTCTTGTGCTGAAAAAGGAGAACAACCAACAGGTGGCTGTCCATGAATAAGAAATGCCACCGTATCAAACAAGAACTTTGAGTTGTGCTTGTTTTTGTTGATCAATTCAGAGTAATAGGTCTGCTTCATAGCCAATAAAGCATGCTTATAATCTAAAATAGCTTCACGCCACGCAAGGTGAAACACCTCTATTTTGGAACTACGCCATTTCCTACTTTTGTCTTCAGGTGGCTCTTTTGCCCAAATCTTTGACCATACTCAGAACAGCTAAATGTTTTTTTGATTGTTTTTTGTTTTTCATTTGTCTTGAATTTCCTACCAATAGAGTGCAGTGGGCCCCAGACATGGGGTCTAAAGTTTTTCATCTTTTTTTTTTCATTTGCCTTGAATTTCCTTATACAAGATTGCAGTGGGCCCCAGACACAGGGTCTAAAGCTGCACCCTTAACATTACTGACTTTGTATCCGAGGGGCTCTCTTCAAGATGGTGACCTTTCCTCTCCTCAAATACTGCCTTTGATCTCCTGCCCGACTTCTCAAGTTTGAGTAAGCGAAGCAGTGAGAGATCTTTTTCTTCTCCCCAATGGACCAATTTACAATGATGCAGTTTCACTGGATTCTTTTAGCCCATTGATGGTGTTGTTGCTGGGGTCCAGGATCAGAACTATCTGGTGGATGACACCGCTGATCTGGTGGATGACCCAGCTGAGTACTGCTACAGAGGAGATGTCTCCCCGCAGCACTGGGAGAAGTTGCACCATTTTCTTCATACGCCCTGGTGCCTAGACGCTTTGTGGAAGTTTTAGCTGGGGTTTGTTTCTTTTGAAACATCCTCATACCAAGATCTCTCCTGGCAAACCCCTTCACAGTGGGACCGAGGGCACTCGAGGCTTGTGTCCAGTTGCCCAGTATGAATTATTATGTGTGTGTTCAGGTGGCTCTTTTGTCCAAATCTTTGACCACACTCAGAACAGACAAATACTTTTTGTCTTTGGTTTTTCATTTATCTTTGATGTCTTTTTAGTAGAATGCAATGGGCCGCAAACCTGGGGTCTAAAGTTGCACCCTAGGCTCTATAGTTATCCTAACCAGATCTGGCATTGTATCCGAGGGCTCTCTTCAAGATGGTGATCGTTCCCTTAATCGCAGACAACTGCACCTCATGTGCACTTGGGTGACCGGGGATTGCCTCAAGGTATTTCTTCAGGTTTTTCTTCATCAGGCCTGTTGCTCCCACCACAACTGGGATGATATCGATGTCTTTCAATGACCATGTTGTTCTTAGGTCATTTTTCAGGTCTTGGTATTTCGAGATCTTTCCCCTTTCAGCTCAATTCAGGCTGTAGTCATTGGGGACTGTCACATCGATGATTTTGGCTGTTTTCTCTTGCTTGTTCCAGATGACAATATCAGGTTTGATTGCACCTCCTTCAATGTGTCTTCCTGCTGGGATCTCCCAGACATGTTCTTTGACTTCCATCTCCAGTTCCTTGCAGATCTTCCAGTGGAGGTATTGACAGATCACAGGAAAGATCTTATTTCCTCATTGATGTTGTAGAGTTCTAAGCACCTCATGATCCAGGAGTGTGGTACACTGTCAAATGCCTTTTTGTAATCAATCCAAGCCATGCTGAGGTTCCTCCTCCTTTTGTTGCAGTCCTCCAGGATAACTTTGTCTGTCAGTAACTGGTCTTTAGCTCCTAATCTTCTTTTGGAACATCCTTTCTGTTCATTTTCCAGGTAGCCACCAGTGTCAAGATGTTCATAAATGTCATCAGCTATGATTCCTGTCAGTCATTTGTACGTTGTTGTTAGGCAGCAGATGGGTCTGTACTTGTTGGGAAGCTGTGTTTCCTTGGTCTTTGGAATTAGGCTTGTGTTCCCAGTCGTTATCCAGTCTGGTGTGACCTCTTCTTTGTTTAATATTTTTGTGAAAGCCACAGCATAATGTTGGTGTAATGCTGTCAGTTTTTTCAGCCAAAAATTTGGGATTTTGTCGATGCCAGGTGCCTTGAAGTTACTGTATTCACTCATTTTCTTTCTGATCTCTTCTTCAGTGATTACAATTGCTGGCATTTGTTGTTTGTCTTTGTTTTTCTGTTGTATTTTTTCAATCCATTCAGCCTCTTGGTGTTGTTTTGGGTCTTCAAAGAGTGGTCTCCAGAATTTTTCAATTTCCTTTCTCTCAGGTGGTTGTTGTACTTCTATTGTGTCATTTGCCAGCTTTCTGTACACTAGTCTGGGATTTTTTGCAAATAGTTTATCTGTTTTGCTTGTATTTTCTTGTCTTTATTCCTAATTTGTGCTGCGAAAGCTTTTACTAAGGCTTGATGTTCAGCCTTCCACCTAGCAGTTTGTCTTCAACATTGTATTTTCTTTTAATGCAATTTATTTTTTAAGAAGATTCTTTTTGTGGTTCTTGTTTCCCAAAAATGTGGCCATTTGGGAGATCTCTGCTCTTAGGCAGCTGATTTTTTGTTGTAATTTCTTTTTCCATCGTGGCATGGTATTCTTTTTCTTATTTGTGGTTCTGTTTCTCTCCAAATCTTGTGGGGCTAATTTACTTTGTATGTACCATGCCGCTCCATAATTTACTGAGTTTAACTCTGTCAATGTGGCTCCTTTTGGGACCAATTTGGTCAGTTCTATGTTAACTTTTTGCAGGATATTTTTAAATTTTGTATTCTCCTTTAGTTTAGTCAGTTTTGGGCGCTCTTTCATGTCCATTTTTCTTGTTTCTTCAATCTTATTTGCTAATTCCTCTTCTAGTTCCTGCTGTTCTGGGTCTGTGTGCACCTGTATATTATTTTGTAGATGAGCTGGTGAATTGTTTATTTTTTCGGGGAGCAGCATGTTGCTCGTTTTTTCGGGGGGTAGTGAGTTGCTCGTTTTTTCGGGGGGCAGTGAGTTGTTCATTTTTTCGGGGGGCAGTAAATGGTTCGTTTTTTCGGGGTGCAGTGAGTTGTTCGTTTTTTTAGGGGGCAGTGAATGGTTTGTTTTTTTTTTGTTGTTTTGTTTGTTTTTTGTTTGTTTTTTTTTTTGTTTTGTTTTTTTGTCTTTTGGTTTTTCATTTATCTTTGATGTCTTTTTAGTAGAATGCAATGGGCCCCAAACCTGGGGTCTAAAGTTGCATCCTAGGTTCTATAGTTATCTTAACCAGATCTGGCATTGTATCCGAGGGCTCTCTTCAAGATGGAGATCGTTCCCTTAATTGCAGACAACTGCACCTCATGTGCACTTGGGTGACCGGGGATTGCCTCAAGGTATTTCTTCAGGTTCTTCTTCATCAGGCCTGTTGCTCCACCACAACTGGAATGATATCGATGTCTTTCAATGACCATGTTGTTCTTAGGTCATTTTTCAGGTCTTGGTATTTTGAGATCTTTCCCCTTTCAGCTCGATTCAGGCCGTAATCATTGGGGACTGTCACATCAATGATTTTGGCTGTTTTCTCTTGCTTGTTCCAGATGACAATATCAGGTTTGATTGCACCTCCTTCAATGTGTCTTCCTGCTGGGATCTCTTTGTCGTAGAAGATCGTTACTCTTCTGTTGGATGAGACTGGTGTTGGCTCGTGCTCCCAGACATGTTCTTTGACTTCCATCTCCAGTTCCTTGCAGATCTTCCAGTGGAGATATTGACAGATCTTGTTGTGTCTGGATGTATAATGCCCATCTGCCATGAGGATCTGGCATGCTGATGTTAGATGGTTTACACTCTCAACAGCTGTATGACAGAATCGGCATTTATCATTTTGTGAGATCCCTGCCATTTTTTTTTTGAAGTCATTAGTTAGAAGTCCCTGATCTTGTGCTCCAATCAGAATTCTTTCTCCATCAAAACCAAGTTTTCCATTTTTTAGCCACTGCATTGATCCAACTTTGTCGATGTATTCCTTTTCGAGTTCTTCTTGGAAACGTCCGGCTCTTTTGTGTTGTTTCCATCTTTCCACTCGATGTTTTCCTTCTCTTTTGCAGTATTGTTCTCTGGTCTGTCTTGCAAGTTTTGTTGCAGGCATGAGACTGTTGCTTTTTCTCTCTTGTAGAAGTTCTCCGGCAAAGTTTTTTGCCAGTTTAGTGATTGAGGTCCGTTCAGTTATGGCCTTGTGATGTTGTGTGACCGTTTTTATGATTTCTTCTTCAGAGCTCTTTAAGTACTGACCAATACTTATTATCGATGCTCTGTAGGCCTGGTTGATTTCAGTAAGACCCAGACCGCCTTCTCTGCGAGGTAGGTATATTCTGTCCATGCACTGATTTCTGTATGTGATTTTGTGGAGGGTGAGCATTTTTCTGGTTTTTGTGTCCAATTTGTTAAGTTCGTATTGTGGCCAGTTCACTATGCCAAACCCATAGGTCACCACTGGTATTGCAAACTGGTTTATGGCTGTGATCTTGTTTTTTGGTGTCAGCTGTGTTTTGCAGATCTTTTTTAAGCGGTTTAGGTATTCTTTTGTTGTTTTTGTTCTCATTTTCTTGTGTTCAATTGTATTACTTTGTTCAATTCCCAAGTATTTGTATGTGGAGTCTGCAGCCAGATCTTCAATGTAGCTCCCTTCATCCAATTGTATGTTTTCGGTTTTTGTCTTTTTTCCTTTTGTCATTGTGCATTTTGAGCATTTATCCAGTCCAAATTCCATGCCAATGTCTTTTGAGAACTTATGGGCAGTTTCCACGAGTTGAGTGAGTCCGTTTTTTGTGTTGGCATAGATTTTCAAATCATCCATGAACAACAGATGGTTCACAAGTTTTTGGTTTTCCTTTCCTTTGTCTTTACTTAAGTCATATCCGATGTCTTGCTCCTTCAGGATCTTGCTGAGCGGGTCCATGATTAAGCAGAATAAGAGAGGTGAAAGGCTGTCTCCTTGAAGTATCCCTCTCTGAACTTGTACGTCTGGGATTGTTATTTGTCCCTCTGTGTGATTGAGGGTGATGATGGTGTTCCACTTGTTCATTTGTGCTTTCAGGAAAGTTCTTATTTCCTCATTGATGTTGTAGAGTTCTAAGCACCTTAAGATCCAGGAGTGTGGTACACTGTCAAATGCCTTTTTGTAATCAATCCAAGCCATGCTGAGGTTCCTCCTCCTTGTTTCTGCAGTCCTCCAGGATAACTTTGTCTGTCAGTAACTGGTCTTTAGCTCCTAATCTTCTTTTGGAACATCCTTTCTGTTCATTTTCCAGGTAGCCACCAGTGTCCAGATGTTCATAAATGTCATCAGTTATGATTCCTGTCAGTCTATTTGTACTGTTGTTGTTAGGCAGCAGATGGGTCTGTACTTGTTGGGAAGCTGTGTTTCCTTGGTCTTGGAATTAGGCTTGTTCCCTGTCGTTATCCAGTCTGGTGTGTCCTCTTCTCCGTTCAATATTTTTGTGAAAGCCACAGCATAATGTTGGTGTAATGCTGTCAGTCTTTTCAGCCAGAAATTTGGGATTTTGTCGATGCCAGGTGCCTTGAAGTTACTGTATTCACTCATTTTCTTTCTGATCTCTTCTTCATTGATTACAATTGCTGGCATTTGTTGTTTGTCTTTGTTTTTCTGTTGTATTTTTTCAATCCACTCAGCCTCTTGGTGTTGTTTTGGGTCTTCAAAGAGTGGTCTCCAAAATGTTTCAATTTCCTTTCTCTCAGGTGGTTGTTGTACTTCTATTGTGTCATTTGCCAGCTTTCTGTACACTAGTCTGGGGTTTGTTGCAAATAGTTTGTTTATCTGTTTTGCTTGTATTTTCTTGTCTTTATTCCTAATTTGTGCTGCGAAAGCTTTTACTAAGGCTTGATGTTCAGCCTTCCACCTAGCAGTTTGTCTTCAACATTGTATTTTCTTTTAATGCGATTATTTTTTTATAAGATTCTTTTTGTGGTTCTTGTTTCCCAAAAATGTGGCCATTTGGGAGATCTCTGCTCTTAGGCAGCTGATTTTTTGTTGTAATTTCTTTTTCCATCGTGGCATGGTATTCTTTTTCTTATTTGTGGTTCTGTTTCTCTCCAAATCTTGTGGGGCTAATTTACTTTGTATGTACCATGCCGCTCCATAATTTACAGAGTTTAACTCTGTCAATGTGGCTCCTCTTGGGACCAGTTTGGTTAGTCCTATGTTAACTTTTTGAAGGATATTTTTGAATTTTTTATTCTCTTTTAGTTTAGTCAGCTTTGGGCGCTCTTTCATGTCCATTTTTCTTGTTTCTTCAATCTTATTTGCCAATTCCTCTTCTAGTTCCTGCTGTTCTGTGTCTGTGTGCACCTGTGAATTATTTTGTAGATGAGCTGGTGAGTTGCTCGTTTTTTCGGTGGGCAATGAGTTCCTCGTTTTTTCAGGGGGCAGTGAGTTGTTCATTTTTTCGGGAGGCAGTAAATGGTTGCACTTTAGTCCAAATCTTTTGCCACATTCAGAACAGCCAAATGGTTTTTGTCCTGTCTGAATTCTAATGTGTTTGTTCAGAGTGTCCTTCTGTTTCTGTCTTTTACTTTGATCAGAACAGCTAAATGGTTTTCTGCTTGCTTGCCTCTCCTTTTGTTGCTCTGAGTTGTTCATGTGACCAGATGCTTTTTCATATTTAGATCCTTTAAAATGTTTCTCATCAGTGTTGCCTGAACGAACACTATTGGTATTTTTTTGACAGTTAAAACTTGTCTGAAGTTCTCTGGTCTGTTTGCAGTCATCACTGTCATCAGTGTCAGTTCCAGAAGTGTCTGAACTCCTGCCACTGGTATCTGGTTGTAAATGACTGTTTGGACCTGAGTTGCTGGCTGGTTGTGGTCCTCCATCGTCCTCTCCATCAGCTTCTGCTGTCAGTGTTCTGTGTACAGATGAGCTGCTGGCTACAGGCTCAGCCTCTGTGCTCTCATCACTTGGGCTTTGATGAAGCTGTGATGACTCTGGTTTTTCATCATCATTTTCACTCTTCACAGAGATGGCAGTGAAACCAAACTTGGTGAGATCTGCCTCCTCCAGCTGCTGAAGCTGCTCTCCCTGCTGACTTATCCACAGCTTCTCTTCTTCTTTAATGTCCTCCTGGTCAACACTCAGATTCCATTCCTGGTGTTCAGGGAGAGTTTCTTCTTTAATCACCAACAACGGCTGCATGTCTGTAAAGAAACAAATTAAGAATAAATGTTAGAACAACACTCATTAAAATAAAGTATCAGGGTGGTGAGTTTGACCTGATGACAGTAAGTTATTGATCTGATGACATTAAGTTATTGACCTGATGACATTAAGTTATTGATCTGATGACATTAAGTTACTGACCTGATGACATTAAGTTATTGACCTGATGAAATTAAGTTATTAATCTGATGACATTAAGTTATTGAGATGATGACATTAAGTTATTGATCTGATGACATTAAGTTATTGACCTGATGACATTAAGTTATTGATCTGATGACATTAAGTTATTGACCTGATGACATTAAGTTATTGACCTGATGACAGTAAGTTATTGACCTGATGACATTAAGTTATTGACCTGATGACATTAAGTTATTGAACTGATGACATTAAGTTATTGATCTGATGACAGTAAGTTATTGACCTGATGACATTAAGTTATTGACCTGATGACATTAAGTTATTGATCTGATAACATTAAGTTATTGACCTAATGACATTAAGTTATTGACCTGATGACATTAAGTTATAGATCTGATGACACTAAGTTATTGACCTGATGACATTAAGTTATTGACCTGATGACAGTAAGTTATTGATCTGATGACAGTAACTTATTGACCTGATGACATGAAGTTATTGACTTGATGACATTAAGCTATTGATCTGATGACATTAAGTTATTGATCTGATGACATTAAGTTATTGACCTGATGACAGTAAGTTATTGACCTGATGACATTAAGTTATTGACCTGATGACATTAAGTTATTGATCTAATGACAGTAACTTATTGACCTGATGACAGTAAGTTATTGACCTGATGACATTAAGTTATTGATCTGATGACAGTACGTTATTGACCTGATGACATTAAGTTATTGACCTGATGACATTAAGTTATTGACCTGATGACAGTAAGTTATTGATCTGATGACAGTACGTTATTGACCTGATGACATTAAGTTATTGACCTGATGACAGTAAGTTATTGACCTGATGACAGTAAGTTATTGACCTGATGACATTAAGTTATTGATCTGATGACAGTACGTTATTGACCTGATGACATTAAGTTATTGACCTGATGACATTAAGTTATTGGCCTGATGACAGTAAGTTATTGACCTGATGACATTAAGTTATTGACCTGATGACATTAAGTTATTGATCTAATGACAGTAACTTATTGACCTGATGACATTAAGTTATTGACCTGATGACAGTAAGTTATTGACCTGATGACATTAAGTTATTGATCTGATGACAGTACGTTATTGACCTGATGACATTAAGTTATTGACCTGATGACATTAAGTTATTGACCTGATGACATTAAGTTATTGATCTGATGACAGTAACTTATTGACCTGATGACATTAAGTTATTGATCTGATGACATTACGTTATTGATCTGATGACATTAAGTTATTGACCTGATGACATTAAGTTATTGATCTGATGATAGTAAGTTATTGACTTGATGACAGTAAGTTATTGATCTGATGACACTAAGTTATTGACCTGATGACATTAAGTTATTGATCTGATGACATTAAGTTATTGACCTGATGACAGTAAGTTATTGACCTGATGACATTAAGTTATTGACCTGATGACATTAAGTTATTGATCTAATGACAGTAACTTATTGACCTGATGACATTAAGTTATTGACCTGATGACAGTAAGTTATTGACCTGATGACATTAAGTTATTGATCTGATGACAGTACGTTATTGACCTGATGACATTAAGTTATTGACCTGATGACATTAAGTTATTGACCTGATGACAGTAAGTTATTGATCTGATGACAGTACGTTATTGACCTGATGACATTAAGTTATTGACCTGATGACATTAAGTTATTGACCTGATGACAGTAAGTTATTGACCTGATGACAGTAAGTTATTGATCTGATGACAGTACGTTATTGACCTGATGACATTAAGTTATTGACCTGATGACATTAAGTTATTGGCCTGATGACAGTAAGTTATTGACCTGATGACATTAAGTTATTGACCTGATGACATTAAGTTATTGATCTAATGACAGTAACTTATTGACCTGATGACATTAAGTTATTGACCTGATGACAGTAAGTTATTGACCTGATGACATTAAGTTATTGATCTGATGACAGTACGTTATTGACCTGATGACATTAAGTTATTGACCTGATGACATTAAGTTATTGATCTGATGACAGTAACTTATTGACCTGATGACATTAAGTTATTGATCTGATGACATTACGTTATTGATCTGATGACATTAAGTTATTGACCTGATGACATTAAGTTATTGATCTGATGATAGTAAGTTATTGACTTGATGACAGTAAGTTATTGATCTGATGACAGTACGTTATTGACCTGATGACATTAAGTTATTGACCTGATGACAGTAAGTTATTGACTTGATGACATTAAGTTATTGACCTAATGACAGTAAGTTACTGACCTGATGACATTACGTTATTGACCTGATGACAGTAAGTTATTGACCTAATGACATTAAGTTATTGACTTGATGACATTAAGTTATTGACCTGATGACAGTAACTGATTGACCTGATGACAGTAAGTTATTGACCTGATGACAGTAAGTTATTGACCTGATGACATTAAGTTATTGACCTGATGACAGTAAGTTATTGACCTGATGACAGTAAGTTATTGACCTAATGACAGTAAGTTACTGACCTGATGACATTAAGTTATTGACCTGATGACAGTAAGTTATTGACCTAATGACAGTAAGTTACTGACCTGATGACATTAAGTTATTGACCTGATGACAGTAAGTTATTGACCTAATGACATTAAGTTATTGACTTGATGACATTAAGTTATTGACCTGATGACAGTAACTGATTGACCTGATGACAGTAAGTTATTGACCTGATGACATTAAGTTATTGACCTGATGACAGTAAGTTATAGACCTGATGACATTAAGTTATTGACCTGATGACAGTAAGTTATTGACCTAATGACATTAAGTTATTGACTTGATGACATTAAGTTATTGACCTAATGACAGTAACTGATTGACCTGATGACAGTAAGTTATTGACCTGATGACAGTAAGCTATTGACCTGATGACATTAAGTTATTGACTTGATGACATTAAGTTATTGACCTGATGACAGTAACTGATTGACCTGATGACATTAAGTTATTGACCTGATGACAGTAACTGATTGACCTGATGACAGTAAGTTATTGACCTGATGACATTAAGTTATTGACCTGATGACAGTAAGTTATTGACTTGATGACATTAAGTTATTGACCTAATGACAGTAAGTTACTGACCTGATGACATTACGTTATTGACCTGATGACAGTAAGTTATTGACCTAATGACATTAAGTTATTGACTTGATGACATTAAGTTATTGACCTGATGACAGTAACTGATTGACCTGATGACAGTAAGTTATTGACCTGATGACAGTAAGTTATTGACCTGATGACAGTAAGTTATAGACCTGATGACATTAAGTTATTGACCTGATGACAGTAAGTTATTGACCTGATGACAGTAAGTTATTGACCTAATGACATTAAGTTATTGACTTGATGACATTAAGTTATTGACCTGATGACAGTAAGTTATTGACCTGATGACAGTAAGTTATTGACCTGATGACAGTAAGTTACTGACCTGATGACATTAAGTTATTGACCTGATGACAGTAAGTTATTGACCTAATGACATTAAGTTATTGACTTGATGACATTAAGTTATTGACCTGATGACAGTAACTGATTGACCTGATGACATTAAGTTATTGACCTGATGACATTAAGTTATTGACCTGATGACAGTAAGTTATTGACCTAATGACATTAAGTTATTGACTTGATGACATTAAGTTACTGACCTGATGACAGTAAGTTATTGACTTGATGACATAAAGTTATTGACCTGATGACAGTAAGTTATTGACCTGATGACATTAAGTTATTGACCTGATGACAGTAAGTTATTGACCTAATGACATTAAGTTATTGACTTGATGACATTAAGTTATTGACCTGATGACATTAACTGACTGACCTGATGACATTAAGTTATTGACCTGATGACAGTAACTGATTGACCTGATGACAGTAAGTTATTGACCTGATGACATTAAGTTATTGACCTGATGACAGTAAGTTATTGACTTGATGACATTAAGTTATTGACCTGATGACAGTAAGTTATTGACCTGATGACATTAAGTTATTGACCTGATGACAGTAAGTTATTGACCTAATGACAGTAAGTTATTGACCTGATGACAGTAAGTTATTGACCTGATGACATTAAGTTATTGACCTGATGACATTAAGTTATTGACCTAATGACATTAAGGGCCCCTTCACACATAACACGAAGTTGGTTCAAATGAGGCTAAACTGGTGAACCTTGAAAAATTCCAGCCACTGTCACGAGGGACAGACAGTCGGACGGCCGTTATTGACCTGATGACAGTAAGTTATTGACCTGATGACAGTAACTGATTGACCTGATGACAGTAAGTTATTGACCTGATGACATTAAGTTATTGACCTAATGACAGTAAGTTATTGACTTGATGACATTAAGTTATTGACCTGATGACAGTAAGTTATTGACCTGATGACATTAAGTTATTGACCTGATGACAGTAACTGATTGACCTGATGACAGTAAGTTATTGACCTGATGACAGTAAGTTACTGACCTGATGACATTAAGTTATTGACCTGATGACAGTAAGTTATTGACCTAATGACATTAAGTTATTGACTTGATGACATTAAGTTATTGACCTGATGACAGTAACTGATTGACCTGATGACATTAAGTTATTGACCTGATGACAGTAACTGATTGACCTGATGACAGTAAGTTATTGACCTGATGACATTAAGTTATTGACCTGATGACAGTAAGTTATTGACTTGATGACATTAAGTTATTGGCCTAATGACAGTAAGTGATTGACCTGATGACAGTAAGTTATTGACCTGATGACAGTAAGTTATTGACCTGAATGACATTAAGTTATTGACTTGAGGACAGTAAGTTATTAGACCTGATGACAGTAAGCTGATTGACCTGATGACAGTAAGTTATTGACCTGATGACAAGTAAGTTATTGACCTTATGACATTAAGTTATTGACCTGGATGACAGTAAGTTATTAGACCGGATGACAGGTAAGTTAATTGACCTGATGACAGTAAGTATTGACCTGATGACAGTAAGTGATGGACCGATGACCATTAAGTTATTGACTGGATGAATTAAGTTATTGACCTGGATGACAGTAACTGATTGACCCTGATGAACATTAAGTTATTGACCTTGATGACATAAGTTATTGACCTGAATGACATTAACTGACTGACCTGACTGAGGACATTAAGTTATTGACCTGGGACAGTAACTGAATTGACCTGATGACATGAAGTTATTGACCTTGATGACATTAAGTGATTGACCTGATGACAAGTCAACTGACTTGAACCTGAATGACAGTAAGTTATTGACCTGATGACAGTAAGTTATGACCTAATGACATTAAGTTTTGACTTGATGACATTAAGTTATTGACCTGATGACAGTAATGATTGACCTGATGACAGTAAGTTATTGACCTGATGACAGTAAGTTACTGACCTGATGACATTAAGTTATTGACCTGATGACAGTAAGTTATTGACCTAATGACATTAAGTTATTGACTTGATGACATTAAGTTATTGACCTGATGACAGTAACTGATTGACCTGATGACATTAATTATTGACCTGATGACAGTAATGATTGACCTGATGACAGTAAGTTATGACTGATGACATTAAGTTATTGACCTGATGACAGTAAGTTATTGACTTGATGACATTAAGTTATTGACCTAATGACAGTAAGTTACTGACCTGATGACATTAAGTTATTGACCTGATGACAGTAAGTTATTGACCTGATGACATTAAGTTATTGACCTGATGACATTAAGTTACTGACCTGATGACAGTAAGTTATTGACTTGATGACATTAAGTTATTGACCTGATGACAGTAACTGATTGAGCTGATGACAGTAAGTTATTGACCTGATGACAGTAAGTTATTGACCTAATGACATTAAGTTATTGACTTGATGACATTAAGTTATTGACCTGATGACAGTAACTGATTGACCTGATGACAGTAAGTTATTGACCTGATGACAGTAAGTTATTGACCTGATGACAGTAAGTTACTGACCTGATGACATTAAGTTATTGACCTGATGACAGTAAGTTATTGACCTAATGACATTAAGTTATTGACTTGATGACATTAAGTTATTGACCTGATGACAGTAACTGATTGACCTGATGACATTAAGTTATTGACCTGATGACAGTAACTGATTGACCTGATGACAGTAAGTTATTGACTTGATGACATTAAGTTATTGACCTGATGACAGTAAGTTATTGACCTGATGACATTACGTTATTGACTTGATGACATTAAGTTATTGACCTGATGACAGTAACTGATTGACCTGATGACAGTAAGTTATTGACTTGATGACATTAAGTTATTGACCTAATGACATTAAGTTATTGACTTGATGACATTAAGTTATTGACCTGATGACAGTAACTGATTGACCTGATGACAGTAAGTTATTGACCTGATGACAGTAAGTTATTGACCTGATGACAGTAAGTTATTGACCTGATGACATTAAGTTATTGACCTGATGACAGTAAGTTATTGACCTAATGACATTAAGTTATTGACTTGATGACATTAAGTTATTGACCTGATGACAGTAACTGATTGACCTGATGACATTAAGTTATTGACCTGATGACAGTAACTGATTGACCTAATGACAGTAAGTTATTGACCTGATGACAGTAAGTTATTGACCTGATGACAGTAAGTTATTGACTTGATGACAGTAAGTTATTGACCTAATGACAGTAAGTTATTGACTTCATGACATTAAGTTATTGACCTGATGACAGTAAGTTATTGACCTGATGACATTAAGTTATTGACCTAATGACAGTAAGTTATTGACTTGATGACATTAAGTTATTGACCTGATGACAGTAAGTTATTGACCTGATGACAGTAAGTTATTGACTTGATGACATTAAGTTATTGACCTGATGACAGTAACTGATTTACCTGATGACATTAAGTTATTGACCTGATGACAGTAACTGATTGACCTGATGACAGTAAGTTATTGACCTGATGACAGTAAGGTATTGACCTGATGACAGTAAGTTATTGACTTGATGACAGTAAGTTATTGACCTGATGACAGTAAGTTATTGACCTAATGACATTAAGTTATTGACCTGATGACAGTAAGTTATTGACCTGATGACATTAAGTTATTGACCTAATGACATTAAGTTATTGACTTGATGACATTAAGTTATTGACCTGATGACAGTAACTGATTGAGCTGATGACAGTAAGTTATTGACCTGATGACAGTAAGTTATTGACCTAATGACATTAAGTTATTGACTTGATGACATTAAGTTATTGACCTGATGACAGTAACTGATTGACCTGATGACAGTAAGTTATTGACCTGATGACAGTAAGTTATTGACCTGATGACATTAAGTTATTGACCTGATGACAGTAAGTTATTGACCTAATGACATTAAGTTATTGACTTGATGACATTAAGTTATTGACCTGATGACAGTAACTGATTGACCTGATGACATTAAGTTATTGACCTGATGACAGTAACTGATTGACCTGATGACAGTAAGTTATTGACCTGATGACATTAAGTTATTGACCTGATGACAGTAAGTTATTGACTTGATGACATTAAGTTATTGACCTAATGACAGTAAGTTACTGACCTGATGACATTAAGTTATTGACCTGATGACATTAAGTTATTGACCTGATGACATTAAGTTACTGACCTGATGACATTAAGTTATTGACCTGATGACATTAAGTTACTGACCTGATGACATTAAGTTATTGACCTGATGACATTAAGTTATTGACCTGATGACATTAAGTTACTGACCTGATGACAGTAAGTTATTGACCTGATGACATTAAGTTATTGACCTGATGATGTTAAGTTATTGACCTGATGACAGTAAGTTATTGACCTGATGACAGTAAGTTATTGACCTGATGACGTTAAGTTATTGACCTGATGATGTTAAGTTATTGACCTGATGACAGTAAGTTATTGACCTGATGACAGTAACTGATTGACCTGATGACAGTAAGTTATTGACCTGATGACAGTAAGTTATTGACCTGATGACAGTAAGTTACTGACCTGATGACATTAAGTTATTGACCTGATGACAGTAAGTTATTGACCTAATGACATTAAGTTATTGACTTGATGACATTAAGTTATTGACCTGATGACAGTAACTGATTGACCTGATGACATTAAGTTATTGACCTGATGACAGTAACTGATTGACCTGATGACAGTAAGTTATTGACTTGATGACATTAAGTTATTGACCTGATGACAGTAAGTTATTGACCTGATGACATTACGTTATTGACTTGATGACATTAAGTTATTGACCTGATGACAGTAACTGATTGACCTGATGACAGTAAGTTATTGACTTGATGACATTAAGTTATTGACCTAATGACATTAAGTTATTGACTTGATGACATTAAGTTATTGACCTGATGACAGTAACTGATTGACCTGATGACAGTAAGTTATTGACCTGATGACAGTAAGTTATTGACCTGATGACAGTAAGTTACTGACCTGATGACATTAAGTTATTGACCTGATGACAGTAAGTTATTGACCTAATGACATTAAGTTATTGACTTGATGACATTAAGTTATTGACCTGATGACAGTAACTGATTGACCTGATGACATTAAGTTATTGACCTGATGACAGTTACTGATTGACCTAATGACAGTAAGTTATTGACCTGATGACAGTAAGTTATTGACCTGATGACAGTAAGTTATTGACTTGATGACAGTAAGTTATTGACCTAATGACAGTAAGTTATTGACTTCATGACATTAAGTTATTGACCTGATGACAGTAAGTTATTGACCTGATGACATTAAGTTATTGACCTAATGACAGTAAGTTATTGACTTGATGACATTAAGTTATTGACCTGATGACAGTAAGTTATTGACCTGATGACAGTAAGTTATTGACTTGATGACATTAAGTTATTGACCTGATGACAGTAACTGATTTACCTGATGACATTAAGTTATTGACCTGATGACAGTAACTGATTGACCTGATGACAGTAAGTTATTGACCTGATGACAGTAAGGTATTGACCTGATGACAGTAAGTTATTGACTTGATGACAGTAAGTTATTGACCTGATGACAGTAAGTTATTGACCTAATGACATTAAGTTATTGACCTGATGACAGTAAGTTATTGACCTGATGACATTAAGTTATTGACCTAATGACATTAAGTTATTGACTTGATGACATTAAGTTATTGACCTGATGACAGTAACTGATTGAGCTGATGACAGTAAGTTATTGACCTGATGACAGTAAGTTATTGACCTAATGACATTAAGTTATTGACTTGATGACATTAAGTTATTGACCTGATGACAGTAACTGATTGACCTGATGACAGTAAGTTATTGACCTGATGACAGTAAGTTACTGACCTGATGACATTAAGTTATTGACCTGATGACAGTAAGTTATTGACCTAATGACATTAAGTTATTGACTTGATGACATTAAGTTATTGACCTGATGACAGTAACTGATTGACCTGATGACATTAAGTTATTGACCTGATGACAGTAACTGATTGACCTGATGACAGTAAGTTATTGACCTGATGACATTAAGTTATTGACCTGATGACAGTAAGTTATTGACTTGATGACATTAAGTTATTGACCTAATGACAGTAAGTTACTGACCTGATGACATTAAGTTATTGACCTGATGACATTAAGTTATTGACCTGATGACATTAAGTTACTGACCTGATGACATTAAGTTATTGACCTGATGACATTAAGTTACTGACCTGATGACATTAAGTTATTGACCTGATGACAGTAAGTTATTGACCTGATGACATTAAGTTATTGACCTGATGACATTAAGTTACTGACCTGATGACAGTAAGTTATTGACCTGATGACATTAAGTTATTGACCTGATGATGTTAAGTTATTGACCTGATGACAGTAAGTTATTGACCTGATGACGTTAAGTTATTGACCTGATGATGTTAAGTTATTGACCTGATGACAGTAAGTTATTGACCTGATGACATTAAGCTATTGACCTAATGACATTAAGGGCCCCTTCACACATAACACGAAGTTGGTTGAAATGAGGCCAAACTGGTGAACCTTGAAAAATTCCAGCCACTGTCACGAGGGACAGACAGTCGGACGGCCGTGCACGGATGCTGTATGATCCTACGGCGACAGTTTTGTACACGCTCATGTGCATGCGCACGAACTCATGGAGAAAGATGTGAGACCGCACGTCACACAGCAGCAGAGAGATGTCCCAGCAGTGGATAAGTGTGGAACATTTAATTCCTGATATAAAAAGAGCAGAGAATGCAGGAAGTATCGTTTGTCTGTTCCTCTTCATTCATGCCCATAGACGTAAGTAAAAACTTTAATGGAACTACACGTATGAAATACAAACACACCCCCCCCCTCTCATGCTTGCAGTGTCCGGTGCTCAGTCCAGTAAAGTTCACGGCTGCCGAGGGTCCGTGTGGACCCTCCATGCTGATCACAAAGATCACACAGATAATTTCATATGGCTCAGCCAAGGTGCATGGTCATCACCGTGCACACTCAGCTGTTGCTGGGAGCAATTCAAAGGTGAATACTTGTGTTGTCATTTTCCCCCCATGTCGTCATTGTGTGCGCACACACACACACACACACACACACACACACACACACACACACACACACACACACACACACAGAGAAGTAAAAAGATGTAAGGTGACATTAACATGACACACACTTTTACTGACAAATCCTGAACACAGTCGGGGGCTTGTTAAAAGGCTCATCTCTAGTTCCACCATCAAGAAAAAGAAAAAAAAAAAAAAACCTTTGAATGCACACGTACCCAAATGTGTCTGCGCTGGTTTACGTTCTGAACAATTACACAGATAAATTATTTATCCACCAAGCACCCCCCCATCGTGCACCGTGCAGCCTCCAGCCAGATGCGTATTTGTGCACAACACGATTTGAACATTGATGGAATGAAAATGTTTCCTGTTAACAGAAACAAACTTATCATGTGACGGCGTCTTTATAGCAAAATGTGTGCAGTGAATTGCTCTGATTACATTCAGGAAACCGGCTCTCGCTGCAAAACGCTTTGTAATGTTGGAATGTACCTGGATGAGAATTGGATGATTGCGTTCCACACAGCTAGCATAGCTCGGCACAAGGCTGACTGGCACAATCCTGACTGATCAGCCAGCTCACGCGGGAATGCCCCTGATGCCAAGAAGCTCAGCGTAGTCAGCACCCGTGTGGGCACAGATGACCCCTGGCTCCTCGCTGTATTGCACTCTGGGCCGGCTGCAGTTCTGCGTGCAACTCCCAGTGACAGTGGCCTTAGTAAACGAAATCAGTTTATGAGCCCATGTTATTTGCAAGTAAATCCCTGTGTTCCCTCAATACATGCTCAGGTCGGTTTGCACCATTTGCAAGGTGCTTTAACAATGCTAACTCAGCCACTGTTAGCGCCATTTTACACGTCACTCTGCGCATGTTTTTATATCCATCCATATAACAAAATACATGAGGCCCCAGCTCCCTCCCTCTTTGATATCAAATGACATCCAACCTGTGATTACATGTCAACATGGTCCCTTGACCAGGGGTGGTCCTGGAGGCGGGCCGACTGAGCAGCTGCCCGGGGCGGCACGACCGTGCAAAAAAAACAAACAAACAAACAAACAAAAAAAAACGGGGTGGGAGGAGTTGTTTGTTCTATAATTTCATTTATGTCCATTTTCCTTTTAATTTCAATTGTGTGTCTTTAAATACTAGGGGCTTAAGAGACCACATCAAAAGAAAATCAATATTTTTGTTTTGTAAAAATGTCAAAACTGACTTTTTTTTCTTGCAAGAAACACACTCTGTTGAAGCAGATGAGAGTTTTTGGTCTAATCAGTGGGGAGAAAAAGTAATTCTTTGTCATGGTACCAACAAATCAGCTGGTTTAGCTTTTTTATTTAAGAACCTTCATAATAAAACAGAAACTCATAGGAAAGATGACCGGGGCCACTGGCTAATTTGTGTAATTAAAATGGAAAATGACTTCCTGATCTTCTGCAATATTTATGGCTTTAACAATATTACTCAAAACAAACTACTTCTAGTGGAAATTACCAATCATCTTAAAAATCTATCACTCCAATACTCTACAAATAATATCACACTGGGTGGAGACTTTAATATGGTGTATGACGACTGGCTAGATAGGTCTCCTTCCAAATTCCAATCTTATCATATAAACTCAATTTTACAAAACCTTTGTTTAGATCTTAACCTAATAGACCCATGGAGGCTGGTTAATCCACTTGTTCAGTCCTTCTCATGGTTCAAACCTGATGGAACAGCTAAATCCCATATTGATTTTTGGCTAATTTCAAACAATTTTCTGCAAAAAACTGTAAATGCTGAATTTTCAGCCGCTCCTTTAACCGATCACTGTTTGATACTACTTAATATCACATCTCAAATGAAAAAACATCACAACAGAGGTTATTGGAAATTTAACTCATCATTGCTCACCAGTGAAAATTTTAATAACGAAATTATTGAACAAATTGGTCTTATTACATCGGATAAAAACTTAAATTCTTTTACAGAAAAATGGGAGTATTTTAAATTTAAAGTACGCCAAATCTCAATTAAACATAGTAAGCTGATAGCACACCAAATGAAACAAAAAGAAATAGAAATTATTCAAGAGCTTAATCATATTTGTTCCAAAACTATTTTTAATAATGAGGACAAACAACGGAGAAGCATTTTACAATGTAATTTAGATGAGATATATACTAAAAAAGCGAAAGGTGCATATTTAAGATCCCGAGCCAAGTGGATAGAGGAGGGGGAGAAAAGTACAGCATATTTCTGTAGGCTGGAAAAAATAAGACAAGAAAGAAATGCAATTAATAGTTTACAAATTAACAATCACTTATGCACAGATCCTCAAATAATATCCAAAGAGATCTTTACCTTTTACAGCAACCTATATTCCTCCTCATACTCAAAACCTAAGGCTGAGACATTCTACCAATCTATTCAACACTTTATTCCTAAAATTAATGAAAATCTTAAACAAATATGTGAAGCTAAAATTACTCCCGAAGAGTTAGATAAAGCATTAGGTGCTTTATCCAAGGACAAAGCCCCAGGATGTGATGGATTAACCACTAACTTTTACAAATACTTCTGGGATCATATCAAAGCCCTTGTTTTTGGAATGCTTGTAGAAATTTTAGAAAAGGATTCTTTAACACATACTATGAAACAAGGGGTGATCACACTCATACCTAAACCCGGGAAACACCCAACTCTTCTGGATAATTTAAGACCTATAACTTTATTAAATAATGACTATAAGCTCTTAACCCACATTTTTGCAAACAGGTTAAAATCAGGCATATCCCAAATTATCTCTGACACTCAGTCTGGTTTTTTAAAAGGTCGCTCTATTCACAATAATACCCGCCTCATATGACATCATATTTGGAATTCTAGGAAAAGAAAAGAAATTTGAGAGTGTTTTAAATGTAATAATTGTGTTGGGTAAATTCTTCATTCACAAGTGCTGTTTCCTGAAGACAAAACCATCCTTCTTCACTTTTCACAAGGAACTCTGCCTCTACTTCTCATCTGTGAAATTTATGAACAAAAATCAAGCCATGGAACTGCATTGTTTGTTTAACGAATTGAACTTATCAGAAAACCCCTAGTTTAAATTGATTTTATTTGCCTTTTTATTTTACTTTCTTTATTATTTATATTTCTTTGTAAAATTAAATTTATTTCTATATGTCCTTTACTTGTATGCTGGTCATCATTCAGTTCTGTAGCCTATTGTGGCAATATTCAAATTGTTTCTCTATTTGTGAAATGCCATTTATGTTGTATATGTACTTTCTCAAAAAAAAAAAAACTAGCTTTAGCCTCGGACCACAACAGGAAACAGTTCTTTATGGGTTCATCACCGCCACCTACTGGACTGGAGTATGGGGAGGGGAGTCAGAGAGACGAGAAAAAGAAAAAAGCACTGGAAAAACAAGTGGAACACCACCATCACCCTCAACCACACAGAGGGACAAATAACAATCCCAGACGTACAAGTTCAGAGAGGGATAGTTCAGGGAGACAGACTCTCACCACTTTTATTCTGTTTAATCATAGACTCACTCAGTAAGATCCTGAAGGAGCATGACATCAGATAGGACTTGAGACAGAGGAAAGAAACATCAAAAACTTGTGAACCATCTGTTGTTCATGGATGATTTAAAAATCTTCAACACAAAAAAGGGACTCAGTCAGCTCGTGGAAACTGTCCACAAGTTCTCCAAAGACATTGGTGTGGAATTTGGACTGGACAAATGCTCAAAATGCACAATGACAAAAGGAAAAAAGACAAAAACTGAAAACATACAATTGGATGAAGGGAGCTACATTGAAGATCTGGCTGTAGACTCCACATACAAATACTTGGGAATTGAACAAAATACTACAATCGAGCACAAGAAAATGAGAAAGAAAACAACACAAGAATACCTAAACTGCTTAAAAAAAAGATCTGCAAAACAGAGATGACACCAAAGAACAAGATCACAGCCATAAACCAGTTTGCAATACCAGTGGTGACCTATGGGTTTGGCATAGTGAACTGACCACAGCGTGAGCTTAATAAGTTGGACACAAAAACCAGAAAGATGCTCAGCCTCCACAAAGTCACATACAGAAATCAGTGCATGGACAGAATATATCTCCCTCACAGAGAAGGAGGTCTGGGTCTCACTGAAATCAACCAGACCTACAGAGCATCTATAATAAGTATTGGACAGTACTTAAAGAGCTCTGAGGAAGAAATCATGAAAAAGGTCACACAACACCACGAGAAGACCTTATCTGAACAGACAGTCACAAAACTGGTGAAAAACTTTGGCAGAGAACTTCTACAAGAGAGAGAAAGAAACAATCTGACACCTGCAACAAAACTCACAGACAGACCAGAGAACAATACAACAAAAGAGAAGGAAAACATCGAGTGGAAAGATGGAAAGAGCACAAAAGGGCTGGATGATTCCAAGAAGAACTGGAAAAGGAAAAATTGACAAAGTTGAATCAATGCAGTGGCTAAAAAATGGAGAACTTGGTTTTGATGGAAAAAGAATTCTGATTGGAGCAGAAGATCAGAGACTTCTAACAAATGGCTTAAAAAAATGGCAGAAATCTCACAAAATGATAAATGTCGATTCTGTCATACAGTTGTTGAGTGTAAATCATCTAACTTCAGCAGGCCAGATCCTCATGGCAGACGGACATTATACATCCAGACACAACAAGATCTGTCAATATCTCCACTGGAAAGTATGCAAGGAACTGGAGATGGAAGTCAAAGAACATGTCTGGGAGCACGAGCCTGCACCAGTCTTATCCAACGGAAAAGTAACGGTCTTCTACGACAAAGAGATCCCAGCAGGAAGACACATTGAAGGAGGTGCAATCAAACCTGATATTGTCATCTGGAACAAGCAAGAGAAAACAGCCAAAATCATTGATGTGACAGTCCCCAATGACTATGGCCTGAATCGAGCTGAAAGGGGAAAGATCTCAAAATACCAAGACCTAAAAAATGACCTAAGAACAACATGGTCATTGAAAGACATCGATATCATCCCAGTTGTGGTGGGAGCAACAGGCCTGATGAAGAAACCTTAAGAAATACCTTGAGGTAATCCCCGGTCACCCAAGCCAGTGCAGCAGATAATCAATAAATGACTGTGACTTTGCTCCTGTGAGCAGTTTTCCTGTCAGTCAAACAAACTGAAGGCTGTGTGTGAGTTTGTTCCTCCATTCTGTTCAGACACAGTATTCCAGTGCTTTTATGATGCAACATCAACAGGTTCTGGACTCAGGAAGGAGTTTGGAAGCTGATGGAACTGATTATATTTTGATGGAGATGAGAAAAACTCTGAGTTATGAGAAACTAAGTTTTGGTCTAAAGAGGATCAAAGTGTAAGATCCAGATGAAGGTGATGAGGCTGCAGATGAAGACACTGAAAGAAATGAAGAGGTGTTTGTTGAACTGATTCAAGTGTTGGATGATAAAAGTCTGTCTCTTGTGATGAGACGACGGCAGGAAGGAGCTTCAGATTCTCAGAGACCATGATGCTGGTAAGGTGAAGCCACGTGTGATCAGCCTGGATACACAGCTGACATCCCTTCAAAAAGCTCTTCATGACAGCGTCACAGATTATGTTCTTCATGCACAGACTGTTATCACCACACTGAGGAAGGAAGGAGAGACTTTGACTGATGCTTTATTTAAGAGGTTTGACTCAAGTTTGAAGCTGAAAAAACACATGTTGGAGCTGCTGATGGACAGAGGACCAGCGGGGTGTGTTGGGGGAGGGGGGGGGGCAGCCAATGTTCACTTGATTGACAGCAGAGGTCGTGCGGTGGACACCATACTGATGGAGGTGTTGGACGTCCCATCGTCCCACCAAGACGTCATCTTCAAGGAGGGACAGAAGGAGCTCGTCCATAAGGACGGTCTGACATTTGACCTTCAGGTGTCTGATCGACTGAACTATTTAAACAGCGTTCAGCCTGCAGATGAAAGTGACGTTGATCAATGTCATGGATGTTCCCATCTTCAAACACGGCACCAAATATGAGCTCAGTGTAACTATGAGGACGTGTTAAAGTTGGAAAGTGACACAGAGGGGATGAAAATTAAAGGTCAAACTGATGAGGCTGATCTTAAATGGGAACAGAAACACTTCTACAGTTCTATTAGTCTCGTCTAGAAACAGGTGGAATAAGGAGGAAAGCTGCACATGTTGGCAAAGCCACAAACGGGGGAACGAGGGAGACAATATTTCCTTCCATAGGTTAGTGGTTTTGGTTCTTCTTCAAATCAAATCAAATCAGTTTTATTTATATAGCGCCAAATCACAACAAACAGTTGCCCCAAGGCGCTTTATATTGTAAGGCAAGGCCATACAATAATTACAGAAAACCCCCAACGGTCAAAATGACCCCCTGTGTCACTTTGTCCGTGATATTTGATTTTAACTTAAGTCCGCCAACACTTCAGCTAGCTACATAAAGTGATTTCTTGGTGGGATAATCCGTGTCGCTCCGAAGGTTTTCAGTAACTTAATGGCACTCCGGTACAATAACAACATAAAAAAAAACAAAAACTCTGCATCCACTTTCTCAATCAATCAATACATGGAAGCTTTTTTCTTAAAAATGTGCGCACAGAATTTAGATATATTTCCGCGTTTTTTTTGTTTGTTTGTTTGTTTTTTGTGTGCGCACGACGCCGGTGGCCTCTACTGGTGGTTGGCTCTCACTGCGGTATTGTATCACTTCCTGTTCCGGAGCACAGCGGTGTTTTTCTGTATCTGTTAGCTGTTTAATCTGCGCAGTTAGATTGATCTAGTTATCTAGATTACGATTTGTTTCCCAGTGTAATCTTTACGTGCCTTAACTAAAGCACTCCTTCTGCTGAATCACCTCTAAATTATTTACACATTATTCACTTTGCGTGTTTTTAGGAATCCGCTAGCTTAGCGTAGCTACTAGCTCTTAGCCGATTTAGCATGGCGGCTTCTCCTGTCTCTCCCGCACTTTTCTGCTCTGGGTGTGAAATGTTTAGTTATTCCTCTGCCTCCTTTAGCAGTAATGGTACTTGTAATAAGTGTAGCTTATTCGTAGCTTTGGAGGCCAGGCTGGGCGAATTGGAGACTCGGCTCCGCACCGTGGAAAATTCTACAGCTAGCAAGGCCCCTGTAGTCGGTGCGGACCAAGGTAGCTTAGCCGCCGTTAGTTACCCCCTGGCAGATCCCGAGCAGCCGGGAAAGCAGGCTGACTAGGTGACTGTGAGGAGGAAGCGTAGCCCTAAACAGAAGCCCCGTGTACACCGCCAACCCGTTCACATCTCTAACCGTTTTTCCCCACTCGACGACACACCCGCCGAGGATCAAACTCTGGTTATTGGCGACTCTGTTTTGAGAAATGTGAAGTTAGCGACACCAGCAACCATAGTCAATTGTGTTCCGGGTGTTGGGAAAGTGTAAGTACACGGACCCACAACAGGGGGCGCAAATGAACGGACAATAGAATAGGTCAAATAACAACACTTTACTGTTGCGAACGTGCACAACAAACACAACAGATTCCACAATAGATCAAAGGTCAAATTACAAGGTGTCGTGTGGGCAGGCTCGAAGATAGGAGACGCCTGTCCAAAGCAGAACCGGAACCACACGATTTCCTCCGCCACCAGACCCCGGGAATACTGGAGCCGCCAAGTCCCGAACTCCCAGGTGGCCACTGCCTCCGCGTGTCGGACCTGGTACTGCTGGCGAGGAACAAAAACACAATTAAACGTGGGTGCGTCTGCACCCAGCAATCTGCACGGCAGGGAAGCTACCTCCACCTCTCGTTGGAGAAAAAGTCTGTTATCACTCACAAAAATCACAACAAAAAGGCTTTCTATCAAGCAGTCAGGCTGAGGATATTACCTTTCAGGTAGAACGATATCTCGGCAAAGAGGTGGAGATGACGTCTTGCTGATATACCGATGCAGATCAGATGAGTGGTGACAGCTGTCACAGGTGATGAGTGTCAGCTGTCACCCCGGCTGCTCCTGTGAGGCGGCAGCGCCCTCTGGTGCCTGGAGCCCGCACTCCAGGCAGGGTGCCCTCTGGTGGTGGTGGGCCAGCAGTACCTCCTCTTCAGCAGCCCACACAACAGGACCCCCCCTCAACGGGCGCCTCCTGGCGCCCGACCAGGCTTGTCCGGGTGGCGGCGGTAGAAATCGGCCAGGAGGGCCGGGTCCAGAATGAAGCTCCTCTTCACCCAGGAGCGTTCTTCAGGTCCGTACCCCTCCCAGTCCACCAAATACTGGAAACCCCGGCCCATCCTACGGACATCCAAAAGCCGGCGCACAGTCCAAGCCGGCTCGCCATCGATGATCCGGGCAGGAGGCAGTGCCGGACCCGGAGTACAGAGGGGTGAGGTGTGATGTGGTTTGATTCGGGACACGTGAAATACAGGATGGATCCGCAGTGAGGCCGGCAGCTGAAGCCTCACTGCGGCTGGACTGATGACCTTCTGGATCTTGAAGGGACCGATGTAACGGTCCTGTAACTTGGGGGAGTCCACTTTGAGGGGGATGTCCTTTGTCGACAACCACACCTCCTGCCCTGGCCGATACGCAGGGGCCGGGGTCCGCGGACGGTCTGCATGGGCCTTTGACCTCATCCGGGCCCTCAGCAAGGCAGAACGGGCGGCACGCCACACCCGACGGCACTTCCGTAGGTGGGCCTGGACCGAGGGCACACCGACCTCTCCCTCAACCACTGGAAACAAAGGCGGTTGGTACCCCAGACATACCTCGAAAGGGGAGAGGCCGGTGGCTGACGACACCTGGCTGTTATGGGCATACTCGATCCAGGCCAGATGGGTACTCCAGGCCGCCGGGTGCGCGGCTGTCACGCAACGCAGGGCCTGCTCCATCTCCTGGTTGGCCCGTTCTGCTTGCCCGTTGGTCTGGGGATGGTACCCGGATGAGAGACTCACCGTGGCCCCCAGTTCCCGGCAGAAGCTCCTCCAGACGTGCGAGGAGAACTGGGGACCGCGATCTGAGACAATGTCTGTTGGGATCCCATGCAGCCGGACGACGTGGTGAACCAGGAGGTCCGCTGTCTCCTGGGCCGTCGGGAGCTTCGGGAGGGCCACGAAGTGGGCCGCCTTGGAGAATCGGTCCACTATCGTGAGGATGGTGGTGTTGCCCTGGGACGGCGGGAGACCCGTGACAAAATCCAGGCCGATGTGGGACCAGGGGCGATGGGGCACGGGCAGCGGCTGGAGCAGACCCGAAGCCCTACGATGGTCAGCCTTGCCCCTGGCGCAGGTGGTGCAGGCCTGGATATAATCCCGGACGTCGGCCTCTAGGGACGCCCACCAGAAGCGCTGCCGGACAACTGCCACGGTTCTTCGCACCCCTGGATGACAGGAGAGCTTAGAGCCGTGACAGAAGTCCAGGACTGCAGCCCTAGCTTCTGGTGGGACGTAAAGTCTGTTCTTCGGCCCAGTTCCGGGGTCCGGGCTTCGTGCCAGGGCCTCCCGGACGGTTCTCTCTACGTCCCAGGTGAGGGTGGCCACGATAGTGGACTCCGGGATGATGTGTTCCGGTGGATCCGACAACTCCGTTTTGACTTCATCTTCATGTACCCGGGACAAGGCATCCGATCTCTGGTTCTTGGTCCCGGGACGGTAGGTGATCCGGAAGTCAAAACGGCCGAAGAACAGTGACCAGCGGGCTTGCCTGGGATTCAGCCGCTTGGCGGTCCTGATATACTCCAGGTTCCGGTGGTCAGTGAAAACCGTGAATGGCACGGACGTTCCCTCCAACAGATGTCTCCACTCTTCAAGAGCCTCTTTCACTGCAAGGAGTTCTCGATTGCCGACGTCATAGTTCCGTTCGGCCGGGGTCAACCTGCGGGAAAAATAGGCACACGGGTGAAGGACCTTATCGGTCTTCCCGCTCTGGGAAAGCACAGCTCCTATCCCTGAGTCCGAGGCGTCCACTTCAACCACTAACTGGCGACTAGGATCGGGCTGCACCAGAACGGGTGCAGACGAGAAGCGCCGTTTCAACTCCTTGAACGCGGCATCGCAACGATCCGACCAGGTGAAGGGAACTTTTGGTGAGGTCAGGGCTGTCAGGGGGCTAACTACCTGACTGTAGCCCTTAATGAACCTCCTGTAGAAATTACCAAAGCCGAGGAACTGTTGCAGCTTCCTACGGCTAGTGGGTTGGGGCCAGTCTCTCACCGCCGCAACCTTGGCCGGATCAGGAGCGACGGAGTTGGGGGAGATGATAAACCCCAGGAAGGACAAAGAGGTGCGGTGGAACTCACACTTCTCGCCCTTCACAAACAGCCGGTTCTCCAACAACCGCTGCAGGACCTGACGTACATGCCGGACATGAGTCTCAGGATCCGGAGAAAAGATGAGCATATCGTCTAGATATACGAAGACGAATCGGTGCAGGAAATCCCGCAAGACATCATTAACTAATGCTTGGAACGTCGCGGGGGGCGTTGGTGAGGCCGAACGGCATGACCAGGTACTCAAAGTGACCTAATGGGGTGTTGAATGCCGTCTTCCATTCGTCTCCCTTCCGGATCCGAACCAGGTGATACGCATTTCTAAGATCCAGTTTAGTAAAGATTTTGGCTCCATGCAGGGGGGTGAACACGGAATCTAATAATGGCAACGGGTATCGGTTGCGAACCGTAATCTCATTCAGCCCCCTGTAATCAATACATGGACGAAGTCCGCCATCTTTCTTGCCCACAAAAAAGAAACCTGCCCCCATCGGGGAGGTGGAGTTCCGGATCAGCCCGGCAGCTAATGAGTCCCGGATGTAGGTCTCCATTGATTCGCGCTCAGGTCGTGAGAGGTTGTACAGCCTGCTGGACGGGAACTCAACGCCCGGAATCAAATCAATGGCACAATCGTACGGACGGTGCGGGGGAAGGGTGAGTGCCAGGTCCTTGCTGAAGACGTCAGCAAGATCGTGGTACTCAACCGGCACCGCCGTCAGATTGGGCGGGACTTTGACCTCCTCCTTAGCCTGGGAACCGGGAGGAACCGAGGATCCTAAACACACCCGATGGCAGGTTTCGCTCCACTGAACCACCACCCCAGACGGCCAATCGATCCGGGGATTGTGCTTTAACATCCATGGGATGCCCAAAATCACGCGGGAGGTGGCAGGAGTTACAAAAAACTCAATCTCCTCCCGGTGGTTTCCAGACACCACCAGAGTTACTGGTTGTGTCTTGTGTGTGAGTAAAGGGAGGAGGGTGCCATCTAGTGCCCGCACCTGCAATGGCGTAGGAAGCGCCACCAGAGGGAGCCCTACCTCCTTTGCCCATCTGCTGTCTAGCAGATTCCCTTCTGACCCCGTGTCCACCAGTGCTCGGGCTTGAAGGGTTAAATCCCCGCTCAGGATTGTGACTGGGAGTCGTGTGGCAATTTGTGTGTGTCTCACTTGAATGTCTTGACCCCCCCTTAGCCCAGTCTCTAAGGGCGAGTGTTGAAGTTTTGGCCGTTTTGGGGCAGTCTCTCGTGTGTGCTCTGTTGAGCTGCAGAGGAAAACACTCTCCACGGATCAGCCTTCCCATTTTGGCCCTGTGCGTCTCCCTAACACGTCAACAGGGGGAGCTGTTGCCCCACAAAGCGCTGCGGCTGTGGAGCGTGGGGAGGGCGGCCCCTTTTCGAACCCGGAAGGGAGAGGGGCGGCGCGTATCCGGTCACGTCCTTCGCCTCGCTCCCGACGGCGTTCCTCTAACCGATTGTCTAATCGTTATAACGAGATTAATAAGCCCGTCTAAATCCCGCTGGTTCGTCCTAGCTACCAGCTGCCTCCTTCAGGACCACAGACAGGTCCGTTTACGAAGGCGGCGCGGAGGGCAGTGTTATTCCAGCCGGACCTCGCAGCCGCGATGCGGAAGTCGACTGCATAAGCAGCTGCGCTCCGGCGCCCCTGTCTCATTGACAGCAGCACGGCTGAAGCGGTCTCCTCCTCTATTTGGATGATCGAACACTGGTCTGAACTCCCTCACAAACCCATCATATGTCAGAAGGAGCCGTGAATTTTGCTCCCAGAGCGCTGTAGACCAAGCGCGTGCCTTGCCGCGAAGCAGATTAATTACATAAGCTATCTTACTAGCATCAGTCGCGTACATGACGGGACGTTGTGTGAAGACGAGCGAACACTGCATAAGGAAGTCCGCGCACGTCTCCAACACAACCTCCGTACGGCTCTGGAGGGCTTATGTATGCTTCAGGGGAAGGTGGGAGGTGTAGTTGAACGACCAGGTGGAACGTCACTGTTACGCCACAGGGTCGACAGGAGGGAGAGCCGCAGCAGCGCCCTGAGGGGCGCTTCCACCTGCGCGGTCGAGAGCCTCCACCCTGCGGTTAGGAGGACGTTCTGGTCGGTCTATTAAAATCCAACCGAGCCGTGAAAACGGTGAGGATCCGTCTGCAACTCACCGATCATTCCTCCTGCGGGCGCCTGTGCACCCTGTTCTTCCATTGGCCGTTCACAGCCGGTTGGACGCCCTCGGGATCCATGACGTTGGCCGAGATATCCTGTTGGGAAGTGTAAGTACACGGACCCACAACAGGGGGCGCAAATGAACGGACATAGAAATAGGGTCAAATAACAAACACTTTACTGTTGCGAACGTGCAACAACAAAACACAACAGATTCCACAATAGATCAAAGGTCAAATTACAAGGTGGCGTGTGGGCAGGCTCGAAGATAGGAGACGCCTGTCCAAAGCAGAACCGGAACCACACGATTTCCTCCGCCACCAGACCCCGGGAATACTGAGCCGCCAAGTCCCGAACTCCCAGGTGGCCACTGCCCTCCGCGTTGTCGGACCTGGTATCTGCTGGCGAGGAACAAAAACACAATTAAACGTGGGTGCGTCTGCACCCAGCAATCTGCACGGCAGGGAAGCTACCTCCACCTCTCGTTGGAGAAAAAGTCTGTTATCACTCACAAAAGCACAAAAAAAGGCTTTCTATCAAGCAGTCAGGCTGAGGATATACCTTTCAGGTAGAACGACTATCTCGGCAAAGAGGTGGAGATGACATCTTGCTGATATACCGATGCAGATCAGCATGAGTGGTGACAGCTGTCACAGGTGATGAGTGTCAGCTGTCACCCCCCAGCTGCTCCTGTGAGGCCGGCAGCGCCCTCTGGGCCTGGAGCCCGCACTCCAGGCATGGGGTGCCCTCTGGTGGTGGTGGGCCAGCAGTACCTCCTCTTCAGCAGCCACAACACACCGGGGGCCAGAGCAGGCGACATTGAAGGAAATTTGAAACTGCTGGCTAAGGCTAAGCGTAAATTTTGGTAAAGATTGTTAATTCACGTCGGCAGTAATGACACCCGGTTACGCCAATCGGATGTCACTAAAATTAACATTAAATCGGTGTGTAACTTGCAAAAACAATGTCGGCCTCTGTAGTTTTCCTCTGGACCCCTCCCCAATCGGACCGGGAGTGACATGTTTAGCCGCATGTTCTCCTTGAATTGCTGGCTGTCTGAGTGGTGTCCAAAAATGAGGTGGGCTTCATAGATAATTGGCAAAGCTTCTGGGGAAAACCTGGTCTTGTTAGGAGAGACGGCATCCATCCCACTTTGGATGGAGCAACTCTCATTCTAGAATCTGGCCAATTTTCTTAATCCTCCAAACCGTGACTATCCAGGGTTGGGACCAGGAAGCAGAGTTGTAGTCTTACACACCTCTCTGCAGCTTCTCTCCCCCTGCCATCCCCTCATTACCCCATCCCGTAGAGACAGTGCCTGCTCCCAGACTACCAATAACCAGCAAAAATCTATTTAAGCATAAAATTCAAAAAGAAAAAATAATATAGCACCTTCAACTGCACCACAGACTAAACAGTTAAATGTGGTCTATTAAACATTAGGTCTCTCTCTTCTAAGTCCCCTGTTGGTAAATGATATAATAATTGATCAACATATTGATTTATTCTGCCTTACAGAAACCTGGTTACAGCAGGATGAATATGTTAGTTTAAATGAGTCAACACCCCCGAGTCACACTAACTGTCAGAATGCTCGTAGCACGGGCTGAGGCGAGGATTAGCAGCAATCTTCCATTCCAGCTTATTAATTAATCCAAAACCCAGACAGAGCTTTAATTCATTTGAAAGCTTGACTCTTAGTCTTGTCCATCCAAATTGGAAGTCCCAAAAACCAGTTTTATTTGTATTATCTATCGTCCAACTGGTCGTTACTGTGAGTTTCTCTGTGAATTTTCAGACCTTTTGTCTGACTTAGTGCTTAGGCTCAGATAAGATAATTATAGTGGGCGATTTTAAACATCCACACAGATGCTGAGAATGACAGCCTCAACACTGCATTTAATCTATTATTAGACTCTATTGGCTTTGCTCCAAAAGTAAATGAGTCCACCCACACTTTAATCATATCTTAGATCTGTTCTGACTTATGGTATGGGAAATAGAAGACTTAACAGTATTCCCGAAAACTCCCTTCTGTCTGATCATTTCTTAATAACATTACATTTACTCTGATGGACTACCCAGCAGTGGGGAATAAGTTTCATTACACTAGAAGTCTTTCAGAAAGCGCTGTAACTAGGTTTAAGGATATGATCCTTCTTTATGTTCTCTAATGCCATATACCAACACAGTGCAGAGTAGCTACCTAAACTCTGTAAGGGAGATAGAGTATCTCGTCAATAGTTTTACATCCTCATGAAGACAACTTTGGATGCTGTAGCTCCTCTGAAAAAGAGAGCTTTAAATCAGAAGTGTCTGACTCCGTGGTATAACTCACAAACTCGTAGCTTAAAGCAGATAACCCGTAAGTGGAGAGGAAATGGCGTCTCACTAATTTAGAAGATCTTCACTTAGCCTGGAAAAAGAGTCTGTTGCTCTATAAAAAAGCCCTCCGTTAAAGCTAGGACATCTTTCTACTCATCACTAATTGAAGAAAATAAGAACAACCCCAGGTTTCTTTTCAGCACTGTAGCCAGACTGACAAAGAGTCAGAGCTCTATTGAGCGAGTATTCCATTAACTTTAACTAGTAATGACTTCATGACTTTCTTTGCTAACAAAATTTTAACTATTAGAGAAAAAATTACTCATAACCATCCCAAAGACGTATCGTTATCTTTGGCTGCTTTCAGTGATGCCGGTATTTGGTTAGACTCTTTCTCTCCGATTGTTCTGTCTGAGTTATTTTCATTAGTTACTTCATCCAAACCATCAACATGTTATTAGACCCCATTCCTACCAGGCTGCTCAAGGAAGCCCTACCATTATTTAATGCTTCGATCTTAAATATGATCAATCTATCTTTGTTAGTTGGCTATGTACCACAGGCTTTTAAGGTGGCAGTAATTAACCATTACTTAAAAAGCCATCACTTGACCCAGCTATCTTAGCTAATTATAGGCCAATCTCCAACCTTCCTTTTCTCTCAAAAATTCTTGAAAGGGTAGTTGTAAAACAGCTAACTGATCATCTGCAGAGGAATGGTCTATTTGAAGAGTTTTCAGTCAGGTTTTAGAATTCATCATAGTACAGAAACAGCATTAGTGAAGGTTACAAATGATCTTCTTATGGCCTCGGACAGTGGACTCATCTCTGTGCTTGTTCTGTTAGACCTCAGTGCTGCTTTTGATACTGTTGGACCATAAAATTTATTACAGAGATTAGAGCATGTCATAGGTATTAAAGGCACTGCGCTGCGGTGGTTTGAATCATATTTGTCTAATAGATTACAATTTGTTCATGTAATGGGGAATCTTCTTCACAGACTAAGTTAATTATGGAGTTCCACAAGGTTCTGTGCTAGGACCAATTTTATTCACTTTATACATGCTTCCCTTAGGCAGTATTATTAGACGGTATTGCTTAAATTTTCATTGTTACGCAGATGATACCAGCTTTATCTATCCATGAAGCCAGAGGACACACACCAATTAGCTAAACTGCAGGATTGTCTTACAGACATAAAGACATGGATGACCTCTAATTTCCTGCTTTTAACTCAGATAAAACTGAAGTTATTGTACTTGGCCCCACAAATCTTAGAAACATGGTGTCTAACCAGATCCTTACTCTGGATGGCATTACCCTGACCTCTAGTAATACTGTGAGAAAATCTTGGAGTCATTTTT
Organism: Thalassophryne amazonica; assembly: GCF_902500255.1. Taxonomy (NCBI): domain Eukaryota; kingdom Metazoa; phylum Chordata; class Actinopteri; order Batrachoidiformes; family Batrachoididae; genus Thalassophryne; species Thalassophryne amazonica. Next base: position 536,958 of record NW_022986245.1, on the reverse strand, counting down.
GATCAGGATATGTCATTCAAAGCGCATATTAAACAAATATGTAGGACTGCTTTTTTGCATTTACGTAATATCTCTAAAATCAGAAAGGTCTTGTCTCAGAGTGATGCTGAAAAACTAATTCATGCATTTATTTCCGTCTAGGCTGGACTATTGTAATTCATTATTATCAGGTTGTCCTAAAAGTTCCCTAAAAGCCTTCAGTTAATTCAAAATGCTGCAGCTAGAGTACTGACGGGGACTAGAAGGAGAGAGCATATCTCACCCATATTGGCCTCTCTTCATTGGCTTCCTGTTAATTCTAGAATAGAATTTAAAATTCTTCTTCTTACTTATAAGGTTTTGATAATCAGGTCCCATCTTATCTTAGGGACCTCGTAGTACCATATCACCCAATAGAGCGCTTCGCTCTCAGACTGCAGGCTTACTTGTAGTTCCTAGGGTTTGTAAGAGTAGAATGGGAGGCAGAGCCTTCAGCTTTCAGGCTCCTCTCCTGTGGAACCAGCTCCCAATTCAGATCAGGGAGACAGACACCCTCTCTACTTTTAAGATTAGGCTTAAAACTTTCCTTTTTGCTAAAGCTTATAGTTAGGGCTGGATCAGGTGACCCTGAACCATCCCTTAGTTATGCTGCTATAGACGTAGACTGCTGGGGGGTTCCATGATGCACTGTTCTTTTCTCTTTTTGCTCTGTATGCACACTCTGCATTTAATCATTAGTGATCGATCTCTGCTCCCCTCCACAGCATGTCTTTTTCCTGGTTCTCTCCCTCAGCCCCAACCAGTCCCAGCAGAAGACTGCCCCTCCCTGAGCCTGGTTCTGCTGGAGGTTTCTTCCTGTTAAAAGGGAGTTTTTCCTTCCCACTGTAGCCAAGTGCTTGCTCACAGGGGGTCGTTTTGACCGTTGGGGTTTTACATAATTATTGTATGGCCTTGCCTTACAATATAAAGCGCCTTGGGGCAACTGTTTGTTGTGATTTGGCGCTATATAAAAAAAATTGATTGATTGATTGATTGATTGATATTTGGCTGATAAACAGGTGTATGTTCCCTACCCATGCCTATGTGTCATCTGAGGACACAGACCACACTTACACACAGAGATGTGCACGCACACACACACACACACACACACACACACACACACACATACACCACTGACTTCCGTGTAACTTTCAACACTAATATTTTGGAATGTGTCGGGGCTCGTGATGGATTGACACAGGAAACAGGTGGAGACCAATGCAAACTCTCAGACATGGCTGGTGGTGAATAAAAGGCTTTATCTTGTAACCAGGCAGTACAGTTGTACACAGGTAATTAGATAACAAGGCAGAGGTATCAGGCAGGGTACAGGCTGGGATGTGGTCAAAAATATGAGCTGAGGTCATACCAACAGTGTCGAGGAGTATCACAGGCAAAAACAGAGTCAAAATACAAGCTGAGTTCAGGATTAAGGCAAGACGGAGGTCGGAGCAAAAAAGCAAGATCAAAACACTGAGAAGCAAACAAGACATGAACGAAGGCGACAGAGTGAACAAAGTTAACAAACAGACAGTGAGCTGTGGAACTGTGAGGGTTTAAATAAGGAAGCAAACCAGTCAGGGTGATGTGAAGCAGGTGTGTGGAAGGTTCTGGAAAGAGGTGTGGTTTAGTCAACAAAGAAGAGGGAATAAGGCAAGAGAGTGTCAGGAGGGCAAAACAAAGTGGCAACGAAACGAGAAGTGAGTGACAGAAAAACTAATTGTGAGAAACATGATGTGCTCAATAATGTGAGGAAAACAAAAGGGGCACAACTAAGAGCTAACGTGACAAGTCAAAAAGGGGGAAAACAAGAAAACTAATGATTAAAACTAAAACGGAACTGTTACTGACTGGTACAGAAAAGTGAAGACAATAAAATGGCAAAACAAACTATTGGTTAAACAGAGAATAAGTGATGAACAGAAAACCAAACCGGTGACTGCTGAATAATGCAATAAACAACAAAATGGAACATAATCTGATGAGCAAACACTGAAGATTAAAAAAAATAACCTGTGACTAAACATTATACAACAAATGTGCTAAACAGATCTAAACTAAGACTAAAGTAACTTAAAAGACTCAAAGTGAACAAATACAAACTACACCATAAATGATGGAGCAAGAATGAACCAGTGACAAAAACACAAGGAAAGTAACAAATGAATGACTGCAAACTAATGATGAGGTGCTAAATGAAACCAGTGACTAAACAATAAGCAAAGCAAAACAACAAACAGAACCGAACTGAGACCAACATGATAAAATATGAACTAATGAAAAGTAAAACCAGAAAATCATAAAGGAAATATGCCAAGGGCTAAGAAAATTAAAAAATGCTCCCACGGATGTTTACACCAAAAGATCGCTGATTCGCTCATTTCGCTGTCAATCAAAAAGGGATTCAGCCTCAGACAGATCATCCAATCATCATGCAGAAGCTGAGCGTCCGGCCCAGCCGAGGCCCGCCCACTGCCCCATAGACCCCCGGACACACTGAGCGTCCGATGGGCGGGACAAAGCCCAGCATTTATCCAATGACTCGTCTCGTTTCGCTGCATGCTTTGTGTCACTACTGAAGTATGTCACACTGTTTAAAGTACTGTGAAGCTGCTGAATGAGTGAGAGGAAAGCCACCATGGGACGGAGGGGGGAGGTGGGGGCACCGCTCTGCCGTAACGTAACCACGAACCCCCCCATCAGGACAACTCCCCCCACTCCGGTTTTTTTTTTGACCGTTTTTTTTTCCGCACGGTCGTACCGCCCCCCCTTGCAATGCCGCCTCAGGCGGCTGCCCGGTCAGCCTGCCTCCAGGACCGCCCCTGGTCACCCGCCTGACCTGCATAAATGGTGGCAGCCAGTCGATGTCAAAGCTTCTCAGGCCACGACTGAAACAAGGTTTTCTGTAAATGTTTTATGATCTTTAGTGTTTCTTGAACTATCAAAAGAATGCATTTTCTTTTTGTGTGTTTATTCATGCTATAAATAATCCATGGGCGTTTCTGTTCCCCTTTAAATGTGAATCCAGAACAGGAACAGAGAACCAGATGAAAGACAAAATGTCTCAGTTGTACATACAGATTTGTCAGGACCTACAGAGCCAGCAGCAAAGGATGGTTTCAGGTCCACATTAACATTCACTGATGCAACATTTATCTGAATCAAAAGAACAACGCATGTTGAAGCATTTAAAGGAACTGTAAACCAGGAATTGTGTTACAAAAGAAGTTACATACAGTGGGGCAAATAAGTATTTGATCCACTGTCAGTTTTGTAATTTTTCCCACCTACTAAGGATGTAGAGCTCTGTACTTTTTTATAATTGTAGGTTCACTTCAACTGAGAGAGAATCTAAAAAAAAAAAAAAATCAGAAAATCACATTGTATAATTTTTAAATAATTAATTTGCATTTTATTGCATGAAATAAGAAAGTATTTCTCCCCCTCAAGCTGCCACGTTATCGTGGTGGGGGAGTTTGCGTATCCGAATGATCCTAGGAGCTATGTTGTTGGGGACTTTGTGCCCCTGGTAGGGTCTCCCATGGCAAACAGGTCCTAGGAGATGGGTCAAACTAAGGGAAGTTCAGAAGCTCACATGACCAGTATAATATCAAGGACCGAGACATCGCCCGGTACAGTGGAGCCGGGGCCCCACCCTGGAGCCAAGCCTGGGATTGGGGCTTGTGCGCGAGCACCTGGTGGTCGGGCCTTAGCCCACGGGGCCCGGCCAGGCCCAGCCCGAAAGAGCAACGTGGGCCCACCCTCCTGTGGGTTCACCACCTGCAGAGGGGGCTATGAGGGTCGGGTGCAGAGAGGAGTGGGTGGCGGTCAAGGGCAGGTTGTCCGGCAGCCCGGTCTGCGCTCACAGCCTCTGGCTGTTGGGATGTGGAACATCACCTCACTGGGGGGAAGGAGCCTGAGCTTGTGAGGGAGGTTGAGAGGTACCAACTTCAGATAGTTGGGCTCACCTCCACGCACAACTTGGGCTCTGGTACCCAACTCCTGGAGAGGGGCTGGGTGCTCCACTTTTCTGGCATTGCCCACGGGGAGAGGTGGCGGGTGAGGGTAGCATTGCTTATTGCTCCCGAGCTCAGTCGCCATGTGTTGAAGTTCACCCCAGTGAACGAGAGGGTCACGTCCCTACGCCTTCGGGTTGGGGACAGGTCTCTCACTGTTGTCTCGGCCTACGGGCTGAGCAGCAGTGCAGAGTACCTGACCTTCTTGGAGTCCTTGGGAGGGGTACTAGATAATGCTCTGACTGGGGACTCCATTGTTCTCCTGGGGGACTTCAACACCCACGTGGGCAGTGGCAGTGAGACCTGGAGGGGGGGTGATCGGGAAGCACGGCCTCCCGATCTGAACCCAAGTGGTGTTCAGTTGTTGGACTTCTGTCCTGGCCACAGTTTGTCCATCACGAACACCATGTTCAAGCACAAGGGTGTCCATAAGTGCACGTGGCACCAGGACACCCTGAGCTGGAGGTCGATGATTGACTTTGTAGTCATATCATCTGACCTTCGGCCACACGTCGGGTGAAGAGAGGGGCTGAGCTGTCAGCTGATCACCACCTGGTGGTGAGTTGGATCCACTGGGAGGGGATGAAGCTGGTCAGACCTGGCAGGCCCAAATGTATCATGAGGGTCTGCAGGAAACAACTGACGGAACCCTCTGTCAGCGAGGTCTTCAACTCCCACCTCCAGGAGAGCTTCTCCCAGATCCCAGGGGAAGTTTGGAGACATGGCGTCCGAGTGGACCATGTTCTCCACCTCCATTGTTGATGCGGCTGCTCGCAGCTGTGGTCGCAAGGTCTCTGGTGCCCATTGTGGCGCCAATCCCCGAACTCGCTGGTGGACGCTGGAAGTAAGGGATGCCGTTAAGCTGAAGAAGGAGTCCTACTTGTCTTTGTTGGCAGGTGGGACTCCAGAGGCAGCTGACAGGTACCGTCAGGCCAAGCATGCTGCAGCCTATGCAGTCGCAGAGGCAAAAACATGGGTCTGGGAGGAGTTTGGGGAGGCCATGGAGGACGACTATCGGTCAGCCTTGAAGAAATTCTGACAAATTAGGCAATTAGTTTTGCAGCTTGAGAATACAATGAAAGCACATGACACACAGAACACTTATCAGTACCGTGGTGCAGCATCACAAACAATTACACAGTCCAAACATTAAAACATACAGTCCATTAAAATGCTTCCACAGTTTTAACTCCTTCCTTGGTCTGTGTTCAGAACAGTAATGGCTGCAGGAACAAAAGAGAACTTAAATCTGTTGCCCTTCACAGAGGGAAACCTGAGCCGTGAGCCAGAAGGTAAATATTGAAAGTCAGTAAAAAGAGGATGAGCAGAGTTCCACAGTATACTCAATGCTTTCCTCTTTACTTGTCTGGGGTACAGGTCAGACAACGTACTCTGTGGTACTCCCAGTACCTTTCCACAGGCCTTCACTATTTTAACCAGTGAATTTTTAGCCTTAAGACTGAGATTCCCATACCAGCACAACATAGAAAAGGTTAAAACAGACTCGATATGAGATTTGTAAAAAATAATCAGAATAGTCTTATCCACTTGAAAAGACAATTTACGAAGACAGAACAGATATTGTTGACCCTTTTTACACAACAGTATTAACATTAAAATTTATCTTGTGGTCAATTATAGTCCCCAGATACTTATAAGTTTCCACAGACTCCACCTGCTGGCCCTTAATGAAGGTAGCCTGAGCTGGTCTGAGCTGTCGTCGGAAGTCCACAGACATATCTTTAGTTTTAGCCACATTTAGTTGTAAATATGACTCATCACACCACTTTACAAAATCTTCCACCACCGGGCCATGGTTGTTCTTGTGATTTTGTAAGAGACTAACAATGACAGTATTGTCTGCAAATTTCAAAATAAAATGATTTTCGTGATGGCTTTGACAATCATTAGTGTACAATATGTACAAAAGTGGCGAAAGGACACAGCCTGGAGATCCTGTTGAGGACAAGGGTGTCTGACATGCACCCATTTACTCTGATTCTCTGTGATCGGTCTGTTAAAAAAATCTAAAATCCAACCAACAATATTAAAATCTACAGAAAAATTATTCACAAGTTTGTCGATTAAGATGTGAGGTTGGATAGTATTAAAAGCAGATGAAAAGTCAAGAAATAAAAGTTTGGCATGTGCTTTGTTGCCCTCAAGGTGTTTAAAAACAAGATTTAAAAGTGTGGCAGTAGCATCCTCCATTCCACAGCCAACTCCAACCAGCTCCTCGGTGGCAAGGCTCCTGGGGTGGATGAAATCCATCTGGAGTACCTTAAGTCTCTGGATGTTGTGGGACTGTCTTGGTTGACATGTCTCTGCAACATCGCGTGGCAGTCGGGGACAGTGCCTCTGGATTGGCAGACTGGGGTAGGGGGTCCCTCTGCTTAAAAAGGAGGACTGGAGGGTGTGTTCCAACTACAGGGGGATCACACTCCTCAGCCTCCCCGGTAATGTCTATTCCAGAGTACTGGAGAGGAGAATTCGACCAATAGTCGAACCTCAGATTCAGGAGGAGCAGTGTGGTTTTCGTCCTGGTCACACTGGACCAGCTCTACACCCTCCATCGGGTGCTCGAGGGTTCATGGGAGTTCACCCAACCAGTCACATATGTTTTGAGGATCTGGAGAAGGTGTTCGACGTGTCCCTCGAAGCACCCTGTGGGGGGTGCTCCAGGAGTACGGGGTCTAGGGTTCTTTGTTAAGGGCTATCTGGTCCCTGTACAACCGCAGCAGGAGCTTGGTTCGCATTGCCAGTAGTAAGTCAAACCTGTTTCCAGTGCACGTTGGCCTCCGCCAGGGCTGCCCTTTGACACCGGTTTCTGTTCATTACCTTTATGGGCAGAATTTCTAGGCGCAGCCAGGGTGGAGAGGGGATCTGGTTTGGGAACCACAGAATCTTATCTCTGCTGTTTGTGGACGATGTGGTTCTGTTGGCTTTGTCAAATCAGGACCTTCAGCGTGCACTGGAGCGGATTGCAGCCAAGTGTGAAGCGTCCGGGATGAAAATCAGCACCTCCAAATCCGAGGCCATGGTTCTCGACCGGAAAAAGGTGCTTTGCCCTCTTCAGGTCGGTGGCGTGTCCTTGCATCAAGTGGAGGAGTTTAAGTATCTCGGGGTCTTGTTCACGAGTGAGGGATGGATGGAGTGTGAGATCGATACATGCATCGGTGCAGCATCTACAGTGATGCGGTCGCTGTATCGGACCATTGTGGTGAAGAGAGAGCTGAGTAGGGAGACAAAGCTCTCGATTTACCGATTGATCTATGTTCCGACCTTCACCTGTGGTCATGAGATTTGGCTCATGACTGAAAGAACAAGATCGCGATTACAAGCGGCCGAGATGAGTTTCCTTCGCAGGGTGGCTGGGCATTCCCTTAGAGATAGGGTGAGGAGCTCGGTCACTCTGGAGGAGCTCCTCCACGTCGAAAGGAGCCAGCTGAGGTGGCTCGGGCATCTTTTTCGGATGCCCCCTGGAAGCCTCGCTGGAGAGGTGTTCAGGGCACGTCCCATCGGGAGGAGGCCCCGGGGAAGACCCAGGACATGCTGGAGGGTCTACATCTCTCAGATGGATTGGGAACACCTCGGGGTTCCCCCGGAGAAGCTGGGGGAGGTGTGTGTGGATCGAGAGGTCTGGGCGGCTTTGCCTGAGCTGCTGCCCCCGCAACCCGACTCTGGATAAAGTGGAACAAAATGGATGGATGGAAATAATAATTGATCCAATAGACAAACAGACCTTAATGTTTGGTACAGAAACCTTTGTTTGCAGTTCCAGAGGTCAGATGTTTCCTGTAGTTTTTGTCCCTTGTGTCCTTAGACAGCTCTTTGGTCTTGGCTATGGTGGACAGGTTGGAGTGTGATTGATTAAGTGTGTGAACAGGTGTCTTTTATACAGGTAACAAGTTCAAACAGGTGCAATTAATACAGGTAAAGAGTGCAGAATAAGAGGGCTTCTTAAAGACAAATTAACAGGTCTGTGAGAGACAGAATTCTTGCTGGTTGGTAGGTGTTCAAATACTTATTTCATACAATAAAATGCAAATTAATTATTTAACCTCCTAGGGCCTGGCATCCACATATGTGGACATGACATTTTTGGTTATCTAGTCCATAAACTAAGTTTTGTTTCACGAGAACCTCCGGGTCTTAGGAGGTTAAAAATCATACAATGTAATTTTTCAGAATTTGTTTTTAGATTCTGTCTCTCATGGTTGAAGTGTACCTACGATAAAAATTACAGACCTCCACATTCTTTGTAGGTGGGAAAACCTGCGAAATCGGCAGTGGATAAAATACTTATTTGATCCACTGTAAATCCCAGACTTGGATAGAAATTTAAATATCACCAATGTTTGTTGTAAATAACCATAAAATGAATGAATTCTTGAATAACTAAACAATCAAATTTTAATTTGTGAAAAAATGTTTGAGTTGATTTAGAGTGACACTGCAGGTCCCACATTAATACCATGAATTTGACTAATACCACTTTGACTCCAAACACTGACCCTGGAGATTGACATGCTGCTCTTTGTGAGGTCATAGAGGCAGGCTGACTTTGAGTTGGATATACAAGTGCTGACTCTACTTCTGTCTTGGATGTTTGTTCTTGACCACACCCATGATGCCAGGTGGCTCTCAGTCCATGTGAAGGACACGATCCAACTGTCTGAGACTCATCCAGAGACACATTCAGAGTTTATGCCTGGACGCTTTATCAGTAAAAAGACCATCAGCTGCTTTTCTGACGTTGAAACTGATCACTGCTGAACCCGAACACCATGAATTTATTTTTGTTAAATGGATTTTTCTAACATGGTGCAAAGGTCAAAGGTGAGCAGCCCCCAGAGGATTGACATCATGACCCTGTTCTAGTTAATAACCAGAGCTCACCCGGGTTTATTCTCCAACTATTTCCCTGCACTACACAGGCGAGGAAAATGATGACAAACCCCAAATAAAATTCTTTACCAACGGCTGGAAATTTTCTAAGAGTCATTTTAGTGTTTATACTATTGTGTAAATAGACTTTTGAATGAAACCTGAAGTTCCAGCTGAAATGTTGACAGCAGAGAGTCGACTGGATCAGGGGACAGAAATATTTTTGCTGGAAGTTGAGGTTCTTTTACAAAACTGTGAGTTTAAATTTTCTTGAATGGCGTTTTGTTTGGAACCTTGTTCAATTTTGGGTGGATTTCATGGTTTTCAGGACCAAAAATTAATAATTTGCCCAAATGTGAAATTGTGCAGTTTAGAACAGAGTTTTTATGAATCAAGCAAAACAAGTAGAATTAAAATTAAAATCTGAATTTTCAAAGAAAGGAAAGATCTTATTTTCTCATTGATGTTGTAGAGTTCTAAGCACCTCATGATCCAGGAGTGTGGTACACTGTCAAATGCCTTTTTGTAGTCAATCCAAGCCATGCTGAGGTTCCTCCTCCTTTTTTCTGCAGTCCTCCAGGATAACTTTGTCTGTCAGTAACTGGTCTTTAGCTCCTAATCTTCTTTTGGAACATCCTTTCTGTTCATTTTCCAGGTAGCCACCATTGTCAAGATGTTCATAAATGTCATCAGTTATGATTCCTGTCAGTCATTTGTACGTTGTTGTTAGGCAGCAGATGGGTCTGTACTTGTTGGGAAGCTGTGTTTCCTTGGTCTTCTTGTTCCCTGTCGTTATCCAGTCTGGTGTGTCCTCTTCTCCGTTCAATATTTTTGTGAAAGTCACAGCATAATGTTGGTGTAATGCTGTCAGTCTTTTCAGCCAAAAATTTGGGATTTTGTCGATGCCAGGTGCCTTGAAGTTACTGTATTCACTCATTTTCTTTCTGATCTCTTCTTCAGTGATTAAAATTGCTGTCATTTGCTGTTTGTCTTTGTTTTTCTGTTGTATTTTTTCAATCCACTCAGCCTCTTGGTGTTGTTTTGGGTCTTCAAAGAGTGGTCTCCAGAATTGTTCAATTTCTTCTCTCTCAGGTGGTTGTTGTACTTCTGTTGTGTCATTTGCCAGCTTCCTGTACACTAGTCTGGGGTTTTTTGCAAATAGTTTATCTGTTTTGCTTGTATTTTCTTGTCTTTGTTCCTAATCTGTGCTGTTAAATCTTTTACTAAGGCTTGATGTTCAGCCTCCCACCCAGCTGTTTGTCTTCAACATTGTATTTTCTTTTAATGCGATTTACTTTTGTAAGAAGATTCTTTCTGTGGTTTTGGCTTCCCAAAAATTGGCCATTTGGGAGATCTCTGCTCTTAGGCAGCTGATTTTTTGTTGTAGTTTTCCATCGTGGCATGATATTCTTTTTCTTATTTGTGGTTCTGTTTCTCTCCAAATCTTGTGGGGCTAATTTACTTTGTATGTACCATGCCGCTCCATAATTTACAGAGTTTAAATCAGTCAGTGTGGTTCCTTCTGGGACCAGTTTAGCCAGTCCCAGGTTAACTTTCTGTAGGATAGTTTTGAATTTTTTATTCTCCTTTAGTTTAGTCAGCTTTGGGCGTTCTTTCATGTCCATTTTTCTTGTTTCTTCAATCTTATTTGCTAATTCCTCTTCTAGTTCCTGCTGTTCTGGGTCTGTGTGCACCTGTATATTGTTTTGTGGATGAACTGGTGAATGGCTTGTTTTTTGGGGGGCAGTGCCTGATTCCTTTCTTGTTGGTGTGGTGTTTGACTCCTACTTCTTCTGTGGTGTGAGAGGTTTGCTTGGTCTGGTGTTTTTTGTTGGATGTATGTTTTTTGAGGACAGTCATTTCTCAGTGGTCCAGTGGGTTGTGTCAGAGGCCAGATGCCGTCTCTGATCGTTTGTCCAACCTCCTGTTGCATCACTTGTATTTCTGCATCCGAGAAATGTTTTTGTGTGATAAAGTTGTGTCTTTGGGTGGTGAGTCGCCCTCTTTGGATGCCTTTTTTACTTGGGCAGTGGTGGTGGAATATTCTTTGCCATTCTCCACATCTTTCTATCTGGCTGTTGGTGTATTTTACTCAGTGGTGGGCACAGTTCCCGATAACAGATAATTATCAAAGATAATGTTTTCATTATCGGATTATATTTTAGATAACTTTAAAAAACATTATCAGACTAATTATCTTCCTATAAATTTTTGTCCCGATAACTGTTTGAACAGTGGCAAACATTTTTCAAATTTAAAATCAGTTGAGTACCTACCGGTATCTGTTAAAAGTTTCATAACAGATGTATAGTTCTATCTCTACAAACAGAAAAGAGCTGTTTCCAGAAGGAGCTGTTCCACCCTCTGCAGGAAAAGAAGAACTGGTTACAAAAACAACAACAAAAAAAAACTAAAAATGATTTCCTTAACACCATACTGATATGCTGGCAATATCACCCAAGTCATCCAGAGGCATACATTTTTAACTTATGGTTCAAATTTTAACCAAACTAATTTTGGACAAGTTATTTAAAATTACAGTCACGTCTGAAGTTTTATAAAGTGAAAATATCAGATATATGTTTTAGTTTTAAAGTAATGCGCTAATTTTTAAGGTTTTAGTGAGCACATGCTGTGACCAGCAGTGCATTATGGGTAGGATAGGGTAATCTCAGTACGTTCACAACAGGACAAATGCATTTCAGACACTCTGTTCAGGCTCCACGGACAACAGCATTAAACTCTAGTGCCTAAAACTCTCATGAATATATTCTCTGGGTTTATAGATGTTGTTATTGTATTTGCATTTATTAAATTCCACACATCTTAAATGCAGCAGACACGGATTATCTGGAATTTTGTTTTGGCACGTTTTCAAGGCCTCTACTGCCACCTACTGGCCAGTAGTGTTTATGGCAGTTCATGGCAGTATTCGTCCTGAAGCTGAGCAGACACTGTATGATATTTTTAATCACATGTTAAGTTTTTTCAAACTTAATTTACAAAAACTCTCATTGGGAGACATCGAAATTTAAAAACAAAACAACAACAACAACAAAAAAAAAACATTACAAGACAGCTCTGCGGTGTTTGCACATGCACAGTGCGAGAGGTTGGACGCTTGTAGCTCTTCAGCAGCAGGATACCCTCACGACAGCTGACCAGAATAATATCAAACAGGTTTGATTTCATTCGGCCATACGATCGGCGATCAGGAGGTGGTCGTGAGATGTTAAACGCAGCTTGTTACTCTGTGTACACTACACGATGCAGGATGCGTGATTAACCTGAAACTTGGTCCAAATAATTGCACATTCTCTCCACATGCAAAACATTTTGTGATGACACTTCCAGGGCTCCAAAAAAAATGCCTGTTTTTACAAATAAAAAATGGAATATTTTACAAAAGCACATTTATCTGTAAACACCAACACATGACACATGTCACATTAATGTGTTGGTTTACATAATGAATGACTGAACCAATCAGTGTTTAGCAGAGGCACTTTTACCCAGAATCCTTTGCGATCTGTCTGTGTTTGTTACAAAACCTCAGAATTAGTGCATTATTCAACATTAAAAGATATATGTTATATTTTAACTTTGTACAAATGACAGAATTGACATTAATGGAGTTATTCTATCAGTATTCATACCAAACCATGAGTCAGCATGACTTTATTTTCCAAGAACTTCGCCTGACTGGAGCATTGTGATTGGTAGAGGGCTGGGCTTTGTGGTTGCTCTTAGCTTGCTGTTGTGCTGTAAGCTGTGTAGTAAACAAGAGCTTCCAGTAGGGGGCAGCATATTCAAACATAGAAGTGTGGACTCATTGTTTGGGTCTTTTGTTGCCTTTTGATGTTGTCAAAAGTGATTGTGGTCTTAAAACTCAAATTCCGCTTGTTAATAGTTGTAAATGTACCAGAGACAATACTGGAATTTAGCGGTTATCTGTAACTTCCAATACATTTTTGAGCAGTTTATCTTATCAAAGATAACTTTTCAGTTATCTGATTATCTGTTATCGAAGTTAATTTTTTGGTTATCTGTGCCCACCACTGATTTTACTTTGGCATATTCGACTGCCCACAGCAGTACCCACTCTTCCTCCCTCTTACATTGACTCCCTTCAATTCAATTTCAATTTATTTTCATTTATATAGCACCAAATCACAACAAAGTTGCCTCAAGGCTGTTCACCCAAGTAAGGTCTAACCTTACTACCCCCAGAGCAACAGTGGTAAGAAAAAACTCCCTCTGAGGAAGAAACCTCAAGCAGACCAGACTCAAAGGGATGACCCTCTTCTTGGGCCATGATACAGACATAAATTACAGAACAATTCACAAAACGAATATACAGGAAATGCTGTTGGTGCACAGGACAGGAGGGTCTCCAGCACAAATACCACACCCATCTCTGATGGAGCTGCATCTTAAAAAGAGAGGAAAAACAGAATCAGGCATCAGAAAGACAAAAACAAAAATTCCACCAGAGTGTGTAAACTTTTGAGCACAGCTGTATGACACATGAGCCTAGGCTGAGCGTTAACTGGTCAAATTGATGCCGATGTCTCACTGGACCAAGGACCATCATTTCAGTCTTATCAGAGTTTAATATATATATAACTGAGTATCATCAGCATAGCAGTGAAAGGTAATCCCAAAACACCTTAATATGTGTCCAAGGGGTGTTGTATAAAGGGAGAAAAGCAGGGGGCCTAAGATGGACCCCTATGGAACCCCCAAATTTCATGTCACTAAGGTTAGAGGTAGTGTTACTGTACAAAACAGTGAGAACGACTGGTCAAGTATGATGTCAGCCATGCAAGGGGCACTCCCAGTAATCCCAAATGATTTTCCAGCCTATCAAGTAGAATATGATGATGCACTGTATCAAATGCAGCACTGAGATCTAACAGCAGCAGAACTGTAGTGGTGTCTGAATCCATTGTAAGCATAAGATCATTCACCACTTTAGTGAGAGCTGTCTCTGTGGAATGATATTTTCTAAAAGCAGACTGCAGTGGCTCAAAGAGATTATTCTCAGTAAGAGCTGCCGTGACACCACTTTTTCCAGAATTTTAGAGCAAAATGATAGATTTGATATCGACCGATAGTTTTTCAATACACTAGGGTCAAGATTAGGTTTCTTAAGTAATGGTTTAATCACTGCAGATTTGAAACATTCATGAACAGATTCAGAAGTTAAAGAAAGATTAATCATTTCCAGCACAGTCGGCCCAAGAGTGGACCATAGGTCCTTAAACAGTTTTGTTGGTATAGGATCAAATAAACAGGTTGTGCTTTTTGTTGACGTTAGGAGTTTCATCAGCATGCTAGTGAGATACTATCAAATTCTGTAAATCTAGGTAATACCTCAGTAGTGGTGCCCACTTCAATAGCAGGGTGTAGTGGCTGGGTTAAGGCATGCCGGGATATGTTTAACCTAATGTCTTCTATTTTCTTCCCAAAGTAATCCAGGAAATCTTGTGCTGTAAAAGGAGAGTGAACTACAGGTGGTTGTACTTGAATAAGTGTTGCCACTGTGTCGAACAAGAACTTTGAGTTATGCTTGTTTTTGTTGATCAAATCAGAGTAATAGGTCCACTTTGTTGCCAGTAATGCATGCTAATAGTCAAAGATAGCATCACGCCATGCAAGGTGGAATACTTCTAATTCTGAACTACTAATTCTGAACTACACCATTTACGTGTAGTGTTTTTGTGTTCCAACTATAGGGGGATCACACTCCTCAGCCTCCCCCGTAAGGTCTATTCCAGAGTACTGGAGAGGAGAATTCCACCGATGGTCGAACCTCGGATTCAGGAGGAACAGTGTGGTTTTCGTCCTGGTCGCGGCACACTGGACCAGCTCTACACGCTCCACTGGGTGCTTGAGGGTTCATGGGAGTTGGCCCAACAAGTCCATATGTGTTTTGTGGATCTGGAGAAGGCATTTTTTCCTTGTCCCTTGGGGCACCCTGTGGGGGAGTGCTCCGGGAGTACGGGGTCCAGGGTCCTTTGCTAAGGGCTATCCGGTCCCTGTACGACCGCAGCAGGAGCTTGGTTCGCATTGCCGGTAGTAAGTCAAACCTGTTTCCAGTGCACATTGGCCTCCACCAGGGCTGCCCTTTGTCACCGGTTCTGTTCATTATTTTTATGGACAGAATTTCTAGGCGCAGCCAGGGTGTAGAGGGGGTCTGGTTTGGGAACCACAGAATCTCGTCTCTGCTGTTTGCAGACAATGTGGTTCTGTCTTCTTCACAGACTAAAGTTAATTATGGAGTTCCACAAGGTTCTGTGCTAGGACCAATTTTATTCACTTTATACATGCTTCCCTTAGGCAGTATTATTAGACGGTATTGCTTAAATTTCATTGTTACGCAGATGATACCCAGCTTTATCTATCCATGAAGCCAGAGGACACACACCAATTAGCTAAACTGCAGGATTGTCTTACAGACATAAAGACATGGATGACCTGTAATTTCCTGCTTTTAAACTCAGATAAAACTGAAGTTATTGTACTTGGCCCCACAAATCTTAGAAACATGGTGTCTAACCAGATCCTTACTCTGGATGGCATTACCCTGACCTCTAGTAATACTGTGAGAAATCTTGGAGTCATTTTTGATCAGGATATGTCATTCAAAGTGCATATTAAACAAATATGTAGGACTGCTTTTTTGCATTTACGCAATATCTCTAAAATCAGAAAGGTCTTGTCTCAGAGTGATGCTGAAAAACTAATTCATGCATTTATTTCCTCTAGGCTGGACTATTGTAATTCATTATTATCAGGTTGTCCTAAAAGTTCCCTAAAAAGCCTTCAGTTAATTCAAAATGCTGCAGCTAGAGTACTGACGGGGACTAGAAGGAGAGAGCATATCTCACCCATATTGGCCTCTCTTCATTGGCTTCCTGTTAATTCTAGAATAGAATTTAAAATTCTTCTTCTTACTTATAAGGTTTTGAATAATCAGGTCCCATCTTATCTTAGGGACCTCGTAGTACCATATCACCCCAATAGAGCGCTTCGCTCTCAGACTGCAGGCTTACTTGTAGTTTCCTAGGGTTTGTAAGAGTAGAATGGGAGGCAGAGCCTTCAGCTTTCAGGCTCCTCTCCTGTGGAACCAGCTCCCAATTCAGATCAGGGAGACAGACACCCTCTCTACTTTTAAGATTAGGCTTAAAACTTTCCTTTTTGCTAAAGCTTATAGTTAGGGCTGGATCAGGTGACCCTGAACCATCCCTTAGTTATGCTGCTATAGACGTAGACTTGCTGGGGGGGTTCCCATGATGCACTGTTTCTTTCTCTTTTTGCTCTGTATGCACCACTCTGCATTTAATCATTAGTGATCGATCTCTGCTCCCCTCCACAGCATGTCTTTTTCCTGGTCTCTCCCTCAGCCCCACCAGTCCCAGCAGAAGACTGCCCCTCCCTGAGCCTGGTTCTGCTGGAGGTTTCTTCCTGTTAAAAGGGAGTTTTTCCTTCCCACTGTAGCCAAGTGCTTGCTCACAGGGGGGTCGTTTTGACCATTGGGGTTTTACATAATTATTGTATGGCCTTGCCTTACAACATAAAGTGCCTTGGGGCAACTGTTTGTTGTGATTTGGCGCTATATAAAAAAATTGATGATTGATTGATTGTTGGCTTTGTCTAATCAGGACCTTCAGTGTGCACTGGGGCGGTTTGCAGCTGAGTGTGAAGCGTCCGGGATGAAAATCAGCACCTCCAAATCCGAGGCCATGGTTCTTGCCCCTTCAGGTCGATGGAGTGTCCTTGCCTCAAGTGGAGGAGTTTAAGTATCTTGGGGTCTTGTTCCGAGTGAGGGACGGATGGAGCGTGAGATCGATAGACGGATCGGTGCAGCATCTGCAGTGATGCAGTCGCTGTATCGGACCGTCGTGGTGAAAAGAGAGCTGAGTAGGGGGGCAAGGTCTCGATTTACCAATCGATCTACATTCCGATCCTGACCTATGGTCATGAGATTTGGCTCATGACTGAAAGAACGAGATCGCGAGTACAAGCGGCCGAGATGAGTTTCCTCCGCAGGGTGGCTGGGTGCTCCCTTAGAGATAGGGTGAGGAGCTCGGTCACTCGGGAGGAGCTTGGAGTCGAGCCGCTGCTCCTCCACGTCGAAAGGAGTCAGTTGAGGTGGCTCGGGCATCTTTTCCGGATGTCCCCTGGAAGCCTTGCTGGAGAGGTGTTCCGGGCACGTCCCATTGGGAGGATGCCCGGGGAAGACCCAGGAAACGCTGGAGGGACTACATCTCTCAGCTGGCTTGGGAACGCCTTGGGGTTCCCTGGAGGAGCTGGGGGAGGTGTGTGTGTGGATCAGGAGGTCTGGGCGGCTTTGCTTGAGCTGCTGCCCCGCGACCCGACTCTGGATAAAGCGGAAGAAAATGGATGGATGGATGGATGGTTAATCACTGCAGATTTGAAACATTTATGAACAGATCCAGAACTTAAAGAAAGATTAATAATTTCCAGCACAGTCGGCCCAAGAGTGGGCCACAGGTCCTTAAACAGTTTTGTTGGTATAGGATCAAATAAACAGGTTGTGCTTTTTGTTGACATTACGAGTTTTGTCAGCATGCCCAGTGAGATACTATCAAATTCTGTAAATCAAACTCAAGTTTGAAAGGAGTCAGTGAAAGATCTTTTCCTTCTCTTCAATGGTCCAGTTTACAGTGGCGTGGTTTTGTTTGTTTCTTTTGGCCCATTGATGCTGTTGTTGCTGGAGTCCAGGATCAGAACTATGCTGATCTGGTGGATTATCCAGCTGAGTGCTTCCACAGGAGAGTTGTCTTTGTTTTTTCATTTATATTTGATGTCTTTTTAATAAAATGCAGTGGGCCCCAAACCTGGGGTCTAAAGTTGCATCCTAGGTTTTATAGTTATCCTAACCAGAGCAGGCATTGTGTCCAAAGCCTTCAAGCTGGTGACTGTTCCCTTAATTGCAGACAACTGTACCTCATGTGGGCTTGGATGACCAGGGATTGCCTCGAGATATTTCTTCAGGTTCTTCTTCATCAGGCCTGTTGCACCACAACTGGGATGATATCGATGTCTTTCAATGACCATGTTGTTCATAGGCCATTTTTCAGGTCTTGGTATTTCGTGATCTTTCCCCTTTCCGCTCGATTCAGGCCATAGTCATTGGGGACTGTCACATCGATGATTTTGGCTGTTTTCTCTTGCTTGTTCCAGATGACAATATCAGGTTTGATTGCACCTCCTTCAATGTGTCTTCCTGCTGGGATCTCTTTGTCGTAGAAGACTGTTACTTTTCCGTTGGATAAGACTGGTGTTGGCTCGTGCTCCCAGACATGTTCTTTGACTTCCATCTCCAGTTCCTTGCATACTTTCCAGTGCAGATATTGACAGATCTTGTTGTGTCTGGATGTATAATGTCTTTCTGCCATGAGGATCTGGTATGTTGAAGTTAGATGGTTTACACTCTCAACAGCTGGATGACAGAATCTGCATTTATCATTTTGTGAGATTTCTGCCATTTTTTTGAAGCCATTTGTTAGAAGTCCCTGATCTTCTGCTCCAATCAGAATTCTTTCTCCATCAAAACCAAGTTCTCCGTTTTTCAGCCACTGCATTGATCCAACTTTGTCAAAGTATTCCTTTTCCAGTTCTTCTTGGAATCTTCCAGCCCTTTTGTGCTTTTTCCATCTTTCCACTTGATGTTTTCCTTCTCTTTTGTTGTACTGTTCTCTGGTCTGTCTGTGAGTTTTGTTGCAGGCGTCAGATTGTTGCTTTCTCTCTCGTAGAAGTTCTCCACCAAAGTTTTTTTGCCAGTTTGGTGACTGAGGAGGTCCATTTTCCAGGTAGCCCTTCTGTTTCTGTCTTTTATGCTGATCAGAACAGCTAAATGGTTTTCATCTTGGTTGCCTGTCCTTTTGTTGTTCTGAGTTGTTCATGTGACCAGATGTTTTTTCCAGTGCTTTTTTTCTTTCTTTTTCTCGACTCTTGTCCATACCCCAGTCCAGTAGGTGGCGGTAATGCAACGAAAAATTCGTCATCGTTATTATAATCAAACGAAGAAGAACTGTTTCCTGTTGTGTTCCGAGGCTAAAGCTAGTTAGCTTGAGACGCTGGAAACTCTTGTGTGAACAGATCAAACTCACTCTGTGATCCTCGAATATGTTTTTTGAAGAGCTCCAGAAGCACAAAGGTCGATAGTAAACCGGAAGAAGAAGAAAAGGCGAAGTTAGCGCGAAAAGGTAGAATAGCTGAGAAGGTTGTTGAAACAGCAGCTAACTGCTGCTAATGAAGCCGAGATATTTGAGTTGGTAGAAACAAACAGATCGAAGAGCAGCAAGAAGAAACGAGTGGATTTAAAGAAGAGAAGAAACTAGTTTTCAAGCCTGAAGTTCGCTGATCCACAGCAGGTTTTGTCCACTAAACTTTATTTCAGACCAACTCCACCACATCCAAATGATAGCTGCTAGTTTGTGTTGGAGTTCTGATTATAGACTGAACACCAAATATCAGCAGGAATAAATAAGACAAACTGTGACTTATCATGATAAATGAAGGACAGTTCAGCTTGGTGATGGACTGATGATGATTAATCGATAGATGCTATTGATTACAGTTTATCCTCATTTTATACACTCAAAGATGTAACATTTGCTCACAGTTAATAAAATCTGAAGCTCATGAATCAACATAGAATAGAATAGAATGCTTTTTATTGTCATTATACACAAGGTACAATGGAATTAAAAGACAACTCCCGTATTGCAAAGGTGTAAAAGTAAATATAAAAGACAAATAAGAATATGTACATGTATTTACAAAGGAGCCAGTAGCTGTATATAATAGAAGTCTGTACTATTCATTGCATTCACCTTTATAAAAAATAAATGCAATGAATAGTACAGACTGTAGGCTAATGTGCATTCAATACCCATATTGCACTTGGGTAGAACATGTTGGTGAGTCTGGATGTGCGGGCCTTGATGGACTGGTAACTCTTTCCTGAGGGCAGCAGTGAGAACAGGCTGTGCCCGGGGTGAACCATCCAAGCTGATGCTTCTGGCCCTGAGCAGACATCTGGTGTTATAGATGTCTGACAGCGAGGACAGCTGAGCTCCTATGATGTTCTGGGCTGACTTCCTGACTCTCTCCAGAACCTTCTTGTCAGCCTGAGAGCAGCTCCTGTACCACACCAAGATGTTGTTGGTGAGGTCGCTCTCTACAGAACACCTATAGAAGGACGGCAGCAGTTCCTGGGACAGGTTGACCTTACTCAGTGACCTTAAAAAGTACAGACGCTGCTGTGCCTTTTTTACAAGGGCACTGGTGTTGGTGCCCCATGTCAGGTCCTGAGAAATGTATGTTCCCAGGAGCTTGAAGTTACTGACCCTCTGTACGGTGTCTCCCTGAATGAGAAGGGGGGGGGGGGGGGGGGTCCTCCCTCTTCCGCCTAAAATCTAGCACCAACTCCTTTGTCTTTGAGGAGTTAAGTGCCAGGTTATTCAGGGAGCACCAAGTAGTGAGGTTCAGGACCTCCTCTCTGTAGGCCGTCTCATCGCTGTAATGAATCAGCCCAACCACAGTAGTGTCATCCGCAAATTTGACAAAGATCAGAGACATCATGACTCCAGACTGCTGAACTCTGAGCACACATCATGGTTTCACTCAAAGATTCTGAATCACAGTGAAGCAAACCTCTGAACATAAAACATAATTTATCAAACTGTGTTCACTTTGTTGTAGAAACACTGAGCTTCAAAACGCAGCATCCTGATAACCAGTTTGAATCAGAAGACTTCATTTATCCTGAAGCAAACTACTGATGTTCCAACTTCACTTCATATTTAACTAAAATCTCAGCTGCCGTGGAGAGGTAAGATTTCCCCTCATATTGAATACCTTATTTATTGCATTATCACAATATATCAAACATAACTGGTGATGTTTATTGACAAAAAAAAACCCAGCGGTGGTGGAGGGGAGGGCCCATCCAAACATTATCTTGTCCCAGGCCCAGACAAGACTGTCAAGCTGGCCTGCTTGGGGGGCACTGCTCTTTTATGTGGACCAGGTCTTGTTGGGGTTCTCCACAATTGATGCTGTTGGTCCATTTGCAGTCCCCACCTGCTAATATCACACATACAAATGATTTATTGCACATTCTGAGAGTGGAAGAGTTCTTGGACATGTGAGCAGCTGCAGACATGTTATTATTGGACATTTATGGAGCATAAAAAGGACGACTGATGAGACACAGTGAGACAGGGAGGGGACAGCTGTTATGTTAATGAGGGTCAGAGGGAGGAGTTATAGAGTCTAATGGATCATTTTGAGGCTACATGACATCATCAGTTGTCTTTGTCGTTGCTCGCTGTGAGCAGTTGATGTGATTGGCTGCTGCGTTTTATTGCTGTAGGATTTTTCTGTGTCCCTTGGCTGTTTTTCTGCTCGTGAATGTTTCTGTGTGTCAATGGAAACGAGGCACAGTGCCAGGTTGTCACATTGTCAGGTTTTCAAGTTTAGGGTGTTCACTAGGAGTGTGCCAAAAAATCGATTTACATAAGAATCATGATTCTCATTTGCTACAATTCAGAATCGATTTAAAATGTCCCAAAATCGATTTTAAAAAATTAATAGAAAATCCGCTGGATGTCTGGTGGTGTGTCTACCTCCATTTTGTAACAAAGCAAGCGTGATTTCACCAGGTACCTGTAGTTGAAACGCATGCATGCACAGAAAAACAAATATGAAGGAGAAGGAGAACGGCACCACCTTCGCTAAAAGCTAAAATTTGGCGACATTTCGGCTTTTACCGAATGCCTGGAAAAAGTGAGCTGGACAGGACTCACACTGTGTGCAAGCATTGCAAAACTAAGATAAAATACTTCAGGAACACGACAAATGCCCGAGCTCATATTACGAGGTACCACCTGGAGATGATCGACACGGAGCACAGTCAGTCGCCAGCGCACACTCAGTCCTTCACGAAGCTCTCTACCAGCTCAGAGTGTGCTAAAAAAATAACTTGGTCTATCGCCTGTTTCATCGCCAAAGACCTAAGGCCGTACAGTGTGGTGGAGAATGAGGGATTTATCGTCATGCTGCAGACAGCGGAGCCAAGGCACACTATACCGTGCCGTTAATTTTTCAGTGAAACCGCTGTGCCACAGCTTTACGAAGAGACTAAAAGAAAGGTCGCTTGTGATCTGACCAAAAACGACCAGAGTGGCACTATATGCGATGCATGGACATCAAGAGCAACACATGACATTCACAGTTCACTAGATAACTGATATGCAGCAGCTCGAATCCCGTGTTTTGCAAACTCGTATGATGCACGAGAGCCACACTGCAGCGAATGTTAATGCCATGTTTCACTCCGTTGCTAATGAATGGGGGTTGACTGTTTCCGATGTGGTGATTGTGACTGATAACGCCGCTAACATGCTCGCCGCTACACAGATTGACAACTTGGCACACATTACTTGTTTTGCACATACTCTGAACGTGGCTGCTCAGCACGCTCTTAAGCTGACTATGGTGTCACGACTGCTTAGGAGGATCAGGCGAATCACTGTTTTTTTCCACCGCAGCTCATTGCAAGTCATGAATTGCAGGAGAAACAGAAGCTTCTGCAATTACCGCTG
Organism: Thalassophryne amazonica; assembly: GCF_902500255.1. Classification (NCBI taxonomy): domain Eukaryota; kingdom Metazoa; phylum Chordata; class Actinopteri; order Batrachoidiformes; family Batrachoididae; genus Thalassophryne; species Thalassophryne amazonica. The sequence goes on along the minus strand of NW_022986245.1, from coordinate 514,391 downwards.
CACAAACTGCAAACGGATGTCGCTACTCAATGGAAACAGTGCTCTGGACATGATTGACAGATTCCTAGAGCAGCAGCCTGCTATTTGTGCCGCGCTGGCTCCCCACAAGTTAGAAAATCTGAAAGTGACATTTGCACACTAAGCGACATGGACGTCTCCACTGTGGAGGAAGTTGCATCAGTGCTGAAACCAATGAGAGATGCAGCCCACATCATGTCTGAGGATTCTATGCCTACACTTTCAGTTATTGCACCCTTGCATGCCCAGTTGCTGCATGACACAGAGGGAGCTGGCATAACTGCTGCTGACACACCTGTTATTCGGGAAATCAAACTGGCACTCCACAAAGAAGATCTGGCAAAAAAATACATTTCTGCAAAGCAAAAAAGTCACAAATTGTCGAGAAGAGGTGGACAAATGAGCTTTTGACTTTTCCCATCACCAAATAGCCTGCGAATCAAAATGAATGGGTTAATTATACATTAAAGTTTTGGAAAAGACAAGACGATTGCTGAACTTACCTTATCTCTATCAAGGGCAATAAAATAATGTCTGTAACTTCCTGTGCCTGCGAAAAATGGACAGTGGTTTCATTAGATGGGCAGGGAGAGAGGGCCATCATCAAAATAATCAGTTATTTGAAGAATGACTCTCAGGGCTTATCTCGCAACTACAGGCAGTATGGCACTGACTCTAAGGATTTATTTCGATATTTTCAAAATTGACATTACCTGATGACACAAGAGTGGGATAAAATTAAAGAAATTCCCTCTAACTTGAACAGTATTGGGTTGAGATTTCTGAAAATAAAATGGAAACTAAAAAACACAAATATCTTGTATCTACAGTAGGATCCGTATGGATACATCTGTGGACATGCTTGACATGAAAGTGTAAATGGGAACTGAAGCTAATATCATAGTAGCTGACAATGAGTGGGAGAGTTCCTGGGTGCCCTTGCAGAAATGTTTAAGCGAGCCCAACGTGGAGAGAATTTGGCTGGACGTTTAAAGTGAAATATTTCAAAACTCCTTGGGTAATAGTTTAATTATGTCAAGAAATATTCCCCCCTGTGTTGGAGGTCTTGTGGAATGATAGGGGACTTTTCTCACATCTTCTGGGACTGCCCTAAATTGGCAAAAATTCTGGGAGAATGTGAAGCAACAAATAAGTGAGATCTTGAATTTAAATAGACCAACTGAACCACAGTAACTAATGCGGGTATTACATCATTAACAGATTTAGGGAAAAATTGTGTGTTCATGCTCAGGGTTCTTTTGTTGATGGCACATAAAATGATCACAGTAAACTGGCTTAAACCTCATCCACCCGCATTGGACCAATGGACCAAAGGCTTAAAGATGTAAACTGTATGGAACATAACCAGTAAACCTTCGACTCCAGACAGACTTGTATCTTAATAAATGGACAGCTGTTATAAGGTATTTAGACAATAGACAATACTGCCTCTGTTCCACTGGCTGGATGATTTTTTTTTTTTTTTATTATTATTGTGGAATAATTGGACCTATATATAATATTACTTAGCCTCGTTTCTATTTGATTATTTTGTATTTTTGTCATTTTGATACCAATCTGAGTATTGTACTTGTCATACTGTGTGAGACGGTTCAGGAACGTGTTCTAATACATGTTAAAAAAAAAAAAAAAAACATCAAATCTAGGCTTGCATCTTAGATGTACATTCTGGCAAATTGTAGCTGTTGTTTTGAGATATGCACAATAAATATTCTCAAAATTGACATATCTGTTTTTTTGTGTGTGTGTGTGTGTGTGGTGTTTATTGATTTAATTTATGTTTATCAGTTTACCTTTGCTAAGGGACCCATTCAGAAAACATATAATTTTTCACTTAAGTTATATTGCAGTATATATCGTCACTGTGAAAGGGATTCAATTTATACCGCGATATAAATCTTAGGGTATATCACCCAGCACTAGCCTCCTAGCTGTCCTCAGTCCATCTCCTCACAGACTTTGTGATCAAATGATTAAATGGCCTGTTTTCAGGTCACTCCTGGTTTCTCCTCAACAACTCTTCAGCTCACTCAATCTCTACACTTCTTCTCTCCCTGAGGGCTCTTTGATTTCATCAGTTTCACTTAGTCAGTAACTCTTTTTGGTATCTTTTTTAAGGCTTTCTACAAACGGTCTAAAGCCCAGCATCTGGGGAAGGGCTGAAACAACGGCTGACAGCTGCTGATGAAGATATATTTGAGGTTGTTAAAGGGACTGAGTGCAGGACTATGAAGAAGAATTCATCGGTTTAAAAGAAGAGAACAAAAAGACGGAAAGTTCTGGAAGCATGTTTTTAATCCTCGAGTTCGCTTGTACAGAGCAGGTTTGTTTCACTAAACACTGCATTACTTTTACCCCATAATAGGTTGATATCCTCTTGACTAACTTCCTGGTAGTCAGGAGGATATGACTGTCAAATGTTTTCCTGAGGAGAGAGTTTTTTCTAGCCTCTTCTCCACTTAGGAGAAACATTTTGTTTTGGTGGCCACAGCAGTGGGGTGACAAAAAAAGAAATGTCAAGTGAGTCTCAAGACACTGCAGGTGTTATTAACACACTCAGACTGATTTGTTTCTTACCTTGTCCAGATGACTGCAATAATCCAGTCCTGTGTACCACAAATATATGTACATTTCAACAGCTGCAGTGCAACATGGTAAATGGACTGCATTTATATAGCACTTTTCCATCTGCATCAGACGCTCACAGTGCTTTACAATAATGCCTCGCATTCACCCCAATATCAGGGTGCTGCCGTACAAGGCGCTCACGACACACCGGGATCAACGAGGGGACTAATGACCTTGCCCAAGGGCCCTTAGTGATTAGAAACTATGGATATTAGCTATCAACACTGAACAGTGGACGTTGATTACATTCTGGATTCACACACCATTCTAGCAGGCGACGGTAAATCATCTAAATATTAAAAGCAAAGTGGCGTCTGTGTACGCGTATGCGTGCTTGCATAATTTTTTAGTAAGTACATATATAAAAGTAAATAAATTAAAAAACATGGATGACAAGAAAGTGAAAACACATTATTTCCCATTGTGGTCCATTAAAAATCAAATGACAAAATATAAGTATATTAAAATAATAACATTGATAAAATTAGTAATGATGATAATAATAATAGTCACTATATAAACAACAACCTAAACATATTTATATAACAAAAGACAGTTAAGTACATAAAAAAAATATGCAATTACAAGAAATAACTGGAGCCTATTCCAGCAGTCATAGGGCGTGAGGGCAGGGTTCACCCTGGACAGGATGCCCGTCTGTCACAGGGCCACATATTGACAAACAAACACATTCACACCTGTGCAACCGCGTATCCAACTCATCTAACCTGCATGTCTTGCATGTGGGACGAAGCCAGAGCACCTGGAGGGAACCCACAGAAACACCAGTGTCAGAGACGAGGAAAAACACTGAGGCTCTGATCTTGTGTCAAACATGGACAGCATGGTGGCTTAGTGGTTGGCACTGTTGCCTCACATCAAGAAGGTCATCAAGACCAGGCACCAAGATGGCTCAGTCACTACTTCTTCTTTCTTCTTTTTCTTTTGGTAAAATCTAGGAGTACCTTAGTAAACACTAGTAGAGTTCCACCTTAGATTTGGAATTTATAATAGAAGATATACCTTACTGAATTTTCATGGGATCGATTCCCACCTGTGGCCTTTCTGTGTGAAGTTTGAATGTTCTCCCCATGTTTGCATGGGTGCTGTGGTTTCCTCCCACATTTAAAGACACGCAGATTAGGTGAATTGAAAACTTTATAATTGTCCAGGTCTCTCTTGCAAAAGAGATCTCGATGGGACTAACCTGGTTAAACAAAGGTTAAATTAAATTTGCATACCATCATAACAAGTTTGTTATGAGCACGTTATCTGTCTTTGGTACAAAAAACCTTACACTACAAAGCAATCCCACAACCTTCTTGCTGTGAGGCATCAGTGCTAACCACTAAGCCACCGTATCGTCCACTGTTCTAAATCATATCAATTTAATTGTTTCTTTGCAGGGCTGCAGCAGTTGTTGCTGATTAAAGAGGAAATTCTCCCTGAGCAGCTGGAGTGGAGTTTGAGTGTTGACCAGAAGGACATTAAAGAGGAACAAGAGAATCTCTGCATCAGTCAGCAGGAGCAGCAGCTGGAGGAGGCCATCAGTAAGTTCACTTTCACTGCTGTCACTGTGAAGACTGGAAATGAGGAGGAACAAACCCAATGATTTTGGGAACGCCTTGGGGTTCCCCCGGAGGAGCTGGGGGAGGTGTGTGTGGATCGGGAGGTCTGGGCGGCTTTGCTTGAGCTGCTGCCCCACGACCCGACTCCGGATAAAGCGGAAGAAAATGGATGGATGGATGATTGCAACCGTACAAACATTGTTCCAAACTTCCATGTGTGAAAGTATCTTTAAATTGTTAAATTTTTATGAACTTAAATTTTCTCTTGCACACCCCCTCACAGCTGTCTCGGTAATTTTGGAAACCAGGTTCTAGAGTTTAAAACCACAGGCTTGAAAGTTATCACAGGATCGTCAAAGCCAGAGTGATGAGAGCACAGAGGCTGAGCCTGTTGGAGTCAAACAAGGAGTACAAGTTGCACTTTATTTACGGCCTACATCGGTTGAACTATCCACGCAGTATATAACACCGCTCAGGATGGATGGCTGCCAGACGTCCACTGTTTACTCTTCAAGATGATACAGTCATCCTGGCTGCCAGTTGTGGAAAACTGATTCAGAAATAGCAACTTTGCAGACCCGATTGCTGTTGATACAGTCATCATAAAGCCCACTCACCGTTAGGGTTGGGTATCGAGAACCGGCTCCTTTCGGGTATCGTTAAGAAATTATTTGATCCACCGACATCAATAAGCTTTTGACTTAACAATTCTGTTATTGGTCCTTCAGAGTGGCCGTTGTTTTTGGGGGTGTTTGTCAGGAAAATGATCATTTCTCTACATTGATTACAGACCTGCAGCGGGTCCGTAATCAACTTTTCTGCAGCGCGACTTTGCTTTGAACCTTGAACCAATCGAAGCAGTGGTTCGATCTATTGCTTCATTTATTCATTTTTTTTCTTTTGCTTTACCTTAATTTCCCCCGCTAAAACCCTGAAGAGCATACGTCTGAGTATTATTTACCTTTTTATGTTAAACCGACCAGTTATGGTCTTCTGAAACAGTTGATAGATGTATTTTATAACTTAAAAATGGGAGTGATGCTAACGCGTTAGCATGTCTATGGTATTTTCAATGTTAAAGTTAGCATTAAGCAGTTGCAGCTGTCATCACGTTTGGGTGCATTTTCTGTATAAAACGTTTGTTCTCGTAAAAGAGTCAAATGTATTACAAATTGTAATATTTTTTTAATTTATTTTTGTTTATATATTAATAATCTAATGATTATTATATACAATTTTAGAGAAAGAGACAAAAAGAACCTGAATAGAAAACAACAGAAAATATAAAATCAACAATGAACATACATACATAAATAAATACATATAGAAACAAATAACTGTTTCCTGTGAACACCTAGTGACTCTTACACCTCCACTTCATTCTTATGCCAGGAGCTCGCCCTCCTGTGAATTTAACTAATGTCCTGCCTTAGGGGACTCCGCCGTCCCTGCCAAGTTTAACTACTTTTACAGTGCACGTATTTCTACCCGGGATTTCCTTTACGTATTAAAACAGAGGAGTCCGTATCCTCCTTCCGGAATTTAACTACTTGCGTCTCTCGCAACCGTAGAGGAGTCCGCCCTCCTTACAGAGTTTAACTGCTTTGCATTAACAGACGATTCTGTATCATCGCTTACGGAGTTTAACTGTTTTATGTGATCACTTCTATCCCCTACCGGTACGCGTATATAAACAGAGGAGTCCGCACCCTCCTTACAGAGTTTAACTGCTTTGCATTAACAGACGATTCTGTATCATCGCTTATGGAGTTTAACTGTTTTATGTGATCACTTCTATCCCCTACCGGTACGCGTATATAAACAGAGGAGTCCGCACCCTCCTTACAGAGTTTAACTGCTTTGCTTAACACAGACGATTCTGTATCATCGCTTATGGAGTTTAACTGTTTTATGTGATCACTTCTATCCCCTACCGGTACGCGTATATAAACAGAGGAGTCCGCACCCTCCTTACAGAGTTTAACTGCTTTGCATTAACAGACGATTCTGTATCATCGCTTGCGGAATTTAACTGTTTATGTGATCTGATCACCACTCACTCAGTACTGTTTACAAAGAAATTCTACTCACTGACTCGACTTCCTGTCTGTCTTCTTCGGGAAAATCTCGTCAACCAGACGATGCCAACGGTGGTCGACAATTGCAGACACGATCAATCGATCGATCAGACCTTGGCCAAGGATTTACGTCTGGACTTGACGACCTCCGCTGGACACCTCCGGTATTGTTGAGGTCCCGGACGAGCCCCCAGTCAATGTTGGGTATTTTCTCCTCCAAACATTTTTAAAACCTTTAACAAGACAAACAGAGTCAAGAAACACCAGTGAGACAGAAAGTCAAATATTACGCGTGGAGTGCGGCCAGGCTGTACACCAAGGCTACACTAAAGTCTGGCCTGCTTTTCCGCTCTTTTTATTAAGAGACGCCCTCATCACATAAACAAGAAACTTGTCCTAAGGGTGGGGCTAATGACGCAAGACAAGTTTCTTCCCATAACATAAACGCATACGTCAAGTGCAGCTGTAAGGAAGAACACTTCAGGTCAGCACATCTCGTTCGTCTGTTGCAGGTATCAGCTGTTCTGCATCTGCCTGAAGTGTCCTGTCTTCCACACTCCTTCACACTAAACACCACATCACAATAGTCAAAACGTTCTCTTGCTCCCAGTCGTTAGAGGCTGCGAAAACAAAGTTATGTTATAACAATAAGTACATCCAGTCCTTCATTCCCAGCTCAGATTGACCCCAGAGTGCTAAAACAAAATTGAATTCTCAGGATTGCATTAAGACAGGTGCAAACAGCACATCTCCGTTCTCATGAGAAAGAAGACAAAGCTAAAACAAGGTTGAATAACACGTACGTTCTCAGGGTGAAGTGCAAAACAGCACAACACCGTTCTCATGAGAAAGAAGACAAATGTACAAACGTTTAACAGTGATAACATATATACAAAATCTTTAACACAGACTCTCACCACTTTTATTCTGTTTAATCATAGACTCACTCAGTAAGATCCTGAAGGAGCATGACATCAGATAGGACTTGAGACAGAGGAAAGAAACATCAAAAACTTGTGAACCATCTGTTGTTCATGGATGATTTAAAAATCTTCAACACAAAAAAGGGACTCAGTCAGCTCGTGGAAACTGTCCACAAGTTCTCCAAAGACATTGGTGTGGAATTTGGACTGGACAAATGCTCAAAATGCACAATGACAAAAGGAAAAAAGACAAAAACTGAAAACATACAATTGGATGAAGGGAGCTACATTGAAGATCTGGCTGCAGACTCCACATACAAATACTTGGGAATTGAACAAAATACTACAATCAGCACAAGAAAATGAGAAAGAAAACAACACAAGAATACCGAAACAGCTTAAAAAAGATCTGCAAAACAGAGATGACACCAAAGAACAAGATCACAGCCATAAACCAGTTTGCAATACCAGTGACCTATGGGTTTGGCATAGTGAACTGACCACAGCGTGAGCTTAATAAGTTGGACACAAAAACCAGAAAGATGCTCAGCCTCCACAAAATCACATACAGAAATCAGTGCATGGACAGAATATATCTCCCTCACAGAGAAGGCGGTCTGGGTCTCACTGAAATCAACCAGGCCTACAGAGCATCGATAATAAGTATTGGACAGTACTTAAAGAGCTCTGAGGAAGAAATCATGAAAAAGGTCACACAACACCACGAGAAGACCTTATCTGAACAGACAGTCACAAAACTGGTGAAAAACTTTGGCAGAGAACTTCTACAAGAGAGAGAAAGAAACAATCTGACACCTGCAACAAAACTCACAGACAGACCAGAGAACAATACAACAAAAGAGAAGGAAAACATCGAGTGGAAAGATGGAAAGAGCACAAAAGGGCTGGATGATTCCAAGAAGAACTGGAAAAGGAAAAATTGACAAAGTTGAATCAATGCAGTGGCTAAAAAATGGAGAACTTGGTTTTGATGGAAAAAGAATTCTGATTGGAGCACAAGATCAGAGACTTCTAACAAATGGCTTAAAAAAATGGCAGAAATCTCACAAAATGATAAATGTCGATTCTGTCATACAGTTGTTGAGTGTAAATCATCTAACTTCAGCATGCCAGATCCTCATGGCAGACGGACATTATACATCCAGACACAACAGATCTGTCAATATCTCCACTGGAAAGTATGCAAGGAACTGGAGATGGAAGTCAAAGAACATGTCTGGGAGCACGACCAACCGTCTCATCCAACGGAAAAGTAACGGTCTCCTATGACAAAGATCCCAGCAGGAAGACACATTGAAGGAGGTGCAATCAAACCTGATATTGTCATCTGGAACAAGCAAGAGAAAACAGCCAAAATCATTGATGTGACAGTCCCCAATGACTATGGCCTGAATCGAGCTGAAAGGGGAAAGATCTCAAAATACCAAGACCTAAAAAATGACCTAAGAACAACATGGTCATTGAAAGACATCGATATCATCCCAGTTGTGGTGGGAGCAACAGGCCTGATGAAGAAACCTTAAGAAATACCTTGAGGTAATCCCCGGTCACCCAAGCCAGTGCAGCAGATAATCAATAAATGACTGTGACTTTGCTCCTGTGAGCAGTTTTCCTGTCAGTCAAACAAACTGAAGGCTGTGTGTGAGTTTGTTCCTCCATTCTGTTCAGACACAGTATTCCAGTGCTTTTATGATGCAACATCAACAGGTTCTGGACTCAGGAAGGAGTTTGGAAGCTGATGGAACTGATTATATTTTGATGGAGATGAGAAAAACTCTGAGTTATGAGAAACTAAGTTTTGGTCTAAAGAGGATCAAAGTGTAAGATCCAGATGAAGGTGATGAGGCTGCAGATGAAGACACTGAAAGAAATGAAGAGGTGTTTGTTGAACTGATTCAAGTGTTGGATGATAAAAGTCTGTCTCTTGTGATGAGACGACGGCAGGAAGGAGCTTCAGATTCTCAGAGACCATGATGCTGGTAAGGTGAAGCCACGTGTGATCAGCCTGGATACACAGCTGACATCCCTTCAAAAAGCTCTTCATGACAGCGTCACAGATTATGTTCTTCATGCACAGACTGTTATCACCACACTGAGGAAGGAAGGAGAGACTTTGACTGATGCTTTATTTAAGAGGTTTGACTCAAGTTTGAAGCTGAAAAAACACATGTTGGAGCTGCTGATGGACAGAGGACCAGCGGGGTGTGTTGGGGGAGGGGGGGGGGCAGCCAATGTTCACTTGATTGACAGCAGAGGTCGTGCGGTGGACACCATACTGATGGAGGTGTTGGACGTCCCATCGTCCCACCAAGACGTCATCTTCAAGGAGGGACAGAAGGAGCTCGTCCATAAGGACGGTCTGACATTTGACCTTCAGATGTCTGATCGACTGAACTATTTAAACAGCGTTCAGCCTGCAGATGAAAGTGACGTTGATCAATGTCATGGATGTTCCCATCTTCAAACACGGCACCAAATATGAGCTCAGTGTAACTATGAGGACGTGTTAAAGTTGGAAAGTGACACAGAGGGGATGAAAATTAAAGGTCAAACTGATGAGGCTGATCTTAAATGGGAACAGAAACACTTCTACAGTTCTATTAGTCTCGTCTAGAAACAGGTGGAATAAGGAGGAAAGCTGCACATGTTGGCAAAGCCACAAACGGGGGAACGAGGGAGACAATATTTCCTTCCATAGGTTAGTGGTTTTGGTTCTTCTTCAAATCAAATCAAATCAGTTTTATTTATATAGCGCCAAATCACAACAAACAGTTGCCCCAAGGCGCTTTTATTGTAAGGCAAGGCCATACAATAATTACAGAAAACCCCCAACAGTCAAAATGACCCCCTGTGTCACTTTGTCCGTGATATTTGATTTTAACTTAAGTCCGCCAACACTTCAGCTAGCTACATAAAGTGATTTCTTGGTGGGATAATCCGTGTCGCTCCGAAGGTTTTCAGTAACTTAATGGCACTCCGGTACAATAACAACATAAAAAAAACAAAAACTCTGCATCCACTTTCTCAATCAATCAATACATGGAAGCTTTTTTCTTAAAAATGTGCGCACAGAATTTAGATATATTTCCGCGTTTTTTTGTTTGTTTGTTTGTTTTTTGTGTGCGCACGACGCCGGTGGCCTCTACTGGTGGTTGGCTCTCACTGCGGTATTGTATCACTTCCTGTTCCGGAGCACAGCGGTGTTTTTCTGTATCTGTTAGCTGTTTAATCTGCGCAGTTAGATTGATCTAGTTATCTAGATTACGATTTGTTTCCCAGTGTAATCTTTACGTGCCTTAACTAAAGCACTCCTTCTGCTGAATCACCTCTAAATTATTTACACATTATTCACTTTGCGTGTTTTTAGGAATCCGCTAGCTTAGCGTAGCTACTAGCTCTTAGCCGATTTAGCATGGCGGCTTCTCCTGTCTCTCCCGCACTTTTCTGCTCTGGGTGTGAAATGTTTAGTTATTCCTCTGCCTCCTTTAGCAGTAATGGTACTTGTAATAAGTGTAGCTTATTCGTAGCTTTGGAGGCCAGGCTGGGCGAATTGGAGACTCGGCTCCGCACCGTGGAAAATTCTACAGCTAGCAAGGCCCCTGTAGTCGGTGCGGACCAAGGTAGCTTAGCCGCCGTTAGTTACCCCCTGGCAGATCCCGAGCAGCCGGGAAAGCAGGCTGACTAGGTGACTGTGAGGAGGAAGCGTAGCCCTAAACAGAAGCCCCGTGTACACCGCCAACCCGTTCACATCTCTAACCGTTTTTCCCCACTCGACGACACACCCGCCGAGGATCAAACTCTGGTTATTGGCGACTCTGTTTTGAGAAATGTGAAGTTAGCGACACCAGCAACCATAGTCAATTGTCTTCCGGGTGTTGGGAAAGTGTAAGTACACGGACCCACAACAGGGGGCGCAAATGAACGGACAATAGAATAGGTCAAATAACAACACTTTACTGTTGCGAACGTGCACAACAAACACAACAGATTCCACAATAGATCAAAGGTCAAATTACAAGGTGTCGTGTGGGCAGGCTCGAAGATAGGAGACGCCTGTCCAAAGCAGAACCGGAACCACACGATTTCCTCCGCCACCAGACCCCGGGAATACTGGAGCCGCCAAGTCCCGAACTCCCAGGTGGCCACTGCCTCCGCGTGTCGGACCTGGTACTGCTGGCGAGGAACAAAAACAATTAAACGTGGGTGCGTCTGCACCCAGCAATCTGCACGGCAGGGAAGCTACCTCCACCTCTCGTTGGAGAAAAAGTCTGTTATCACTCACAAAAATCACAACAAAAAGGCTTTCTATCAAGCAGTCAGGCTGAGGATATTACCTTTCAGGTAGAACGATATCTCGGCAAAGAGGTGGAGATGACGTCTTGCTGATATACCGATGCAGATCAGATGAGTGGTGACAGCTGTCACAGGTGATGAGTGTCAGCTGTCACCCCGGCTGCTCCTGTGAGGCGGCAGCGCCCTCTGGTGCCTGGAGCCCGCACTCCAGGCAGGGTGCCCTCTGGTGGTGGTGGGCCAGCAGTACCTCCTCTTCAGCAGCCCACACAACAGGACCCCCCCTCAACGGGCGCCTCCTGGCGCCCGACCAGGCTTGTCCGGGTGGCGGCGGTAGAAATCGGCCAGGAGGGCCGGGTCCAGAATGAAGCTCCTCTTCACCCAGGAGCGTTCTTCAGGTCCGTACCCCTCCCAGTCCACCAAATACTGGAAACCCCGGCCCATCCTACGGACATCCAAAAGCCGGCGCACAGTCCAAGCCGGCTCGCCATCGATGATCCGGGCAGGCAGTGCCGGACCCGGAGTACAGAGGGGTGGGGTGTGATGTGGTTTGATTCGGGACACGTGAAATACAGGATGGATCCGCAGTGAGGCCGGCAGCTGAAGCCTCACTGCGGCTGGACTGATGACCTTCTGGATCTTGAAGGGACCGATGTAACGGTCCTGTAACTTGGGGGAGTCCACTTTGAGGGGGATGTCCTTTGTCGACAACCACACCTCCTGCCCTGGCCGATACGCAGGGGCCGGGGTCCGCGGACGGTCTGCATGGGCCTTTGACCTCATCCGGGCCCTCAGCAAGGCAGAACGGGCGGCACGCCACACCCGACGGCACTTCCGTAGGTGGGCCTGGACCGAGGGCACACCGACCTCTCCCTCAACCACTGGAAACAAAGGCGGTTGGTACCCCAGACATACCTCGAAAGGGGAGAGGCCGGTGGCTGACGACACCTGGCTGTTATGGGCATACTCGATCCAGGCCAGATGGGTACTCCAGGCCGCCGGTGCGCGGCTGTCACGCAACGCAGGGCCTGCTCCATCTCCTGGTTGGCCCGTTCTGCTTGCCCGTTGGTCTGGGGATGGTACCCGGATGAGAGACTCACCGTGGCCCCCAGTTCCCGGCAGAAGCTCCTCCAGACGTGCGAGGAGAACTGGGGACCGCGATCTGAGACAATGTCTGTTGGGATCCCATGCAGCCGGACGACGTGGTGAACCAGGAGGTCCGCTGTCTCCTGGGCCGTCGGGAGCTTCGGGAGGGCCACGAAGTGGGCCGCCTTGGAGAATCGGTCCACTATCGTGAGGATGGTGGTGTTGCCCTGGGACGGCGGGACCCGTGACAAAATCCAGGCCGATGTGGGACCAGGGGCGATGGGGCACGGGCAGCGGCTGGAGCAGACCCGAAGCCCTACGATGGTCAGCCTTGCCCCTGGCGCAGGTGGTGCAGGCCTGGATATAATCCCGGACGTCGGCCTCTAGGGACGCCCACCAGAAGCGCTGCCGGACAACTGCCACGGTTCTTCGCACCCTGGATGACAGGAGAGCTTAGAGCCGTGACAGAAGTCCAGGACTGCAGCCCTAGCTTCTGGTGGGACGTAAAGTCTGTTCTTCGGCCCAGTTCCGGGGTCCGGGCTTCGTGCCAGGGCCTCCCGGACGGTTCTCTCTACGTCCCAGGTGAGGGTGGCCACGATAGTGGACTCCGGGATGTGTTCCGGTGGATCCGACAACTCCGTTTTGACTTCATCTTCATGTACCCGGGACAAGGCATCCGATCTCTGGTTCTTGGTCCCGGGACGGTAGGTGATCCGGAAGTCAAAACGGCCGAAGAACAGTGACCAGCGGGCTTGCCTGGGATTCAGCCGCTTGGCGGTCCTGATATACTCCAGGTTCCGGTGGTCAGTGAAAACCGTGAATGGCACGGACGTTCCCTCCAACAGATGTCTCCACTCTTCAAGAGCCTCTTTCACCGCAAGGAGTTCTCGATTGCCGACGTCATAGTTCCGTTCGGCCGGGGTCAACCTGCGGGAAAAATAGGCACACGGGTGAAGGACCTTATCGGTCTTCCCGCTCTGGGAAAGCACAGCTCCTATCCCTGAGTCCGAGGCGTCCACTTCAACCACTAACTGGCGACTAGGATCGGGCTGCACCAGAACGGGTGCAGACGAGAAGCGCCGTTTCAACTCCTTGAACGCGGCATCGCAACGATCCGACCAGGTGAAGGGAACTTTTGGTGAGGTCAGGGCTGTCAGGGGGCTAACTACCTGACTGTAGCCCTTAATGAACCTCCTGTAGAAATTACCAAAGCCGAGGAACTGTTGCAGCTTCCTACGGCTAGTGGGTTGGGGCCAGTCTCTCACCGCCGCAACCTTGGCCGGATCAGGAGCGACGGAGTTGGGGGAGATGATAAACCCCAGGAAGGACAAAGAGGTGCGGTGGAACTCACACTTCTCGCCCTTCACAAACAGCCGGTTCTCCAACAACCGCTGCAGGACCTGACGTACATGCCGGACATGAGTCTCAGGATCCGGAGAAAAGATGAGCATATCGTCTAGATATACGAAGACGAATCGGTGCAGGAAATCCCGCAAGACATCATTAACTAATGCTTGGAACGTCGCGGGGGCGTTGGTGAGGCCGAACGGCATGACCAGGTACTCAAAGTGACCTAATGGGGTGTTGAATGCCGTCTTCCATTCGTCTCCCTTCCGGATCCGAACCAGGTGATACGCATTTCTAAGATCCAGTTTAGTAAAGATTTGGCTCCATGCAGGGGGGTGAACACGGAATCTAATAATGGCAACGGGTATCGGTTGCGAACCGTAATCTCATTCAGCCCCCTGTAATCAATACATGGACGAAGTCCGCCATCTTTCTTGCCCACAAAAAAGAAACCTGCCCCCATCGGGGAGGTGGAGTTCCGGATCAGCCCGGCAGCTAATGAGTCCCGGATGTAGGTCTCCATTGATTCGCGCTCAGGTCGTGAGAGGTTGTACAGCCTGCTGGACGGGAACTCAACGCCCGGAATCAAATCAATGGCACAATCGTACGGACGGTGCGGGGGAAGGGTGAGTGCCAGGTCCTTGCTGAAGACGTCAGCAAGATCGTGGTACTCAACCGGCACCGCCGTCAGATTGGGCGGGACTTTGACCTCCTCCTTAGCCTGGGAACCGGGAGGAACCGAGGATCCTAAACACACCCGGTGGCAGGTTTCGCTCCACTGAACCACCACCCCAGACGGCCAATCGATCCGGGGATTGTGCTTTAACATCCATGGGATGCCCAAAATCACGCGGGAGGTGGCAGGAGTTACAAAAAACTCAATCTCCTCCCGGTGGTTTCCAGACACCACCAGAGTTACTGGTTGTGTCTTGTGTGTGAGTAAAGGGAGGAGGGTGCCATCTAGTGCCCGCACCTGCAATGGCGTAGGAAGCGCCACCAGAGGGAGCCCTACCTCCTTTGCCCATCTGCTGTCTAGCAGATTCCCTTCTGACCCCTGTCCACCAGTGCTCGGGCTTGAAGGGTTAAATCCCCGCTCAGGATTGTGACTGGGAGTCATGTGGCAATTTGTGTGTGTCTCACTTGAATGTCTTGACCCCCCCTTAGCCCAGTCTCTAAGGGCGAGTGTTGACGTTTTGGCCGTTTGGGGCAGTCTCTCTGTGTGCTCTGTTGAGCTGCAGAGAAACACTCTCCACGGATCAGCCTTCCCATTTTGGCCCTGTGCGTCTCCCTAACAACGTCAACAGGGGGAGCTGTTGCCCCACAAAGCGCTGCGGCTGTGGAGCGTGGGGGCGGCCCCTTTTCGAACCCGGAAGGGAGAGGGCGGCGCGTATCCGGTCACGTCCTTCGCCTCGCTCCCGACGGCGTTCCTCTAACCGATTGTCTAATCGTATAACGAGATTAATAAGCCCGTCTAAATCCCGCGGTTCGTCCTTAGCTACCAGCTGCTCCTTCAGGACCAACGACAGTCCGTTTACGAAGGCGGCGCGGAGGGCAGTGTTATTCCAGCCGGACCTCGCAGCCGCGATGCGGAAGTCGACTGCATAAGCAGCTGCGCTCCGGCGCCCCTGTCTCATTGACAGCAGCACGGCTGAAGCGGTCTCTCCTCTATTTGGATGATCGAACACTGTTCTGAACTCCCTCACAAACCCATCATATGTCAGAAGGAGCCGTGAATTTTGCTCCCAAAGCGCTGTAGCCCAAGCGCGTGCCTTGCCGCGAAGCAGATTAATTACATAAGCTATCTTACTAGCATCAGTCGCGTACATGACGGGACGTTGTGTGAAGACGAGCGAACACTGCATAAGGAAGTCCGCGCACGTCTCCACACAACCTCCGTACGGCTCTGGAGGGCTTATGTATGCTTCAGGGGAAGGTGGGAGGGGTCGTTGAACGACCAGTGGAACGTCACTGTTACGCACAGGGTCGACAGGAGGGAGAGCCGCAGCAGCGCCCTGAGGGCGCGCTTCCACCTGCGCGGCGAGAGCCTCCACCCTGCGGTTAAGGAGGACGTTCTGGTCGGTCATTAAATCCAACCGAGCCGTGAAAACAGTGAGGATCCGCTGCAACTCACCGATCATTCCTCCTGCGGGCGCCTGTGCACCCTGTTCTTCCATTGGCCGTTCAACAGCCGGTTGACGCCCCTCGGGATCCATGACGTTGGCCGAGATATCCTGTTGGGAAAGTGTAAGTACACGGACCCACAACAGGGGGCGCAAATGAACGGACAATAGAATAGGTCAAATAACAACACTTTACTGTTGCGAACGTGCACAACAAACACAACAGATTCCACAATAGATCAAAGGTCAAATTACAAGGTGTCGTGTGGGCAGGCTCGAAGATAGGAGACGCCTGTCCAAAGCAGAACCGGAACCACACGATTTCCTCCGCCACCAGACCCCGGGAATACTGGAGCCGCCAAGTCCCGAACTCCCAGGTGGCCACTGCCTCCGCGTGTCGGACCGGTACTGCTGGCGAGGAACAAAAACACAATTAAACGTGGGTGCGTCTGCACCCAGCAATCTGCACGGCAGGGAAGCTACCTCCACCTCTCGTTGGAGAAAAAGTCTGTTATCACTCACAAAAAGCACAAAAAAAGGGCTTTCTATCAAGCAGTCAGGCTGAGGATATTACCTTTCAGGTAGAACGATATCTCGGCAAAGAGGTGGAGATGACATCTTGCTGATATACCGATGCAGATCAGATGAGTGGTGACAGCTGTCACAGGTGATGAGTGTCAGCTGTCACCCCAGCTGCTCCTGTGAGGCGGCAGCGCCCTCTGGTGCCTGGAGCCCGCACTCCAGGCAGGGTGCCCTCTGGTGGTGGTGGGCCAGCAGTACCTCCTCTTCAGCAGCCCACACACCGGGGCCAGAGCAGGCGACATTGAAGGAAATTTGAAACTGCTGGCTAAGGCTAAGCGTAAATTTGGTAAGATTGTAATTCACGTCGGCAGTAATGACACCCGGTTACGCCAACGGAGGTCACTAAAATTAACATTAAATCGGTGTAACTTTGCAAAAACAATGTCGGACTCTGTAGTTTTCTCTGGACCCCTCCCCAATCGGACCGGGTGACATTTGTTAGTAGCCGCATGTTCTCCTTGAATTGCTGGCTGTCTGAGTGGTGTCCAAAAAATGAGGTGGGCTTCATAGATAATTGGCAAAGCTTCTGGGGAAAACCTGGTCTTGTTAGGAGAGACGGCATCCATCCCACTTTGGATGGAGCAACTCTCATTTCTAGAAATCTGGCCAATTTTCTTAAATCCTCCAAACCGTGACTATCCAGGGTTGGGACCAGGAAGCAGAGTTGTAGTCTTACACACCTCTCTGCAGCTTCTCTCCCCCTGCCATCCCTCATTACCCCATCCCCGTAGAGACAGTGCCTGCTCCCAGACTACCAATAACCCAAAATCTATTTAAGCATAAAAATTCAAAAAGAAAAAATAATATAGCACCTTCAACTGCACCACAGACTAAAACAGTTAAATGTGGTCTATTAAACATTAGGTCTCTCTCTTCTAAGTCCCTGTTGGTAAATGATATAATAATTGATCAACATATTGATTTATTCTGCCTTACAGAAACCTGGTTACAGCAGGATGAATATGTTAGTTTAAATGAGTCAACACCCCGAGTCACACTAACTGTCAGAATGCTCGTAGCACGGGCCGAGGGAGGATTAGCAGCAATCTTCCATTCCAGCTTATTAATTAATCCAAAACCCAGACAGAGCTTTAATTCATTGAAAGCTTGACTCTTAGTCTTGTCCATCCAAATTGGAAGTCCCAAAAACCAGTTTTATTTGTTATTATCTATCGTCCACCTGGTCGTTACTGTGAGTTTCTCTGTGAATTTCAGACCTTTTGTCTGACTTAGTGCTTAGCTCAGATAAGATATTATAGTGGGCGATTTTAACATCCACACAGATGCTGAGAATGACAGCCTCAACACTGCATTTAATCTATTATTAGACTCTATTGGCTTTGCTCAAAAAGTAATGAGTCCACCCACCACTTTAATCATATCTTAGATCTTGTTCTGACTTATGGTATGGAAATAGAAGACTTAACAGTATTCCCTGAAAACTCCCTTCTGTCTGATCATTCTTAATAACATTTACATTTACTCTGATGGACTACCCAGCAGTGGGGAATAAGTTTCATTACACTAGAAGTCTTTCAGAAAGCGCTGTAACTAGGTTTAAGGATATGATTCCTTCTTTATGTTCTCTAATGCCATATACCAACACAGTGCAGAGTAGCTACCTAAACTCTGTAAGGGAGATAGAGTATCTCGTCAATAGTTTTACATCCTCATTGAAGACAACTTTGGATGCTGTAGCTCCTCTGAAAAAGAGAGCTTTAAATCAGAAGTGTCTGACTCCGTGGTATAACTCACAAACTCGTAGCTTAAAGCAGATAACCCGTAAGTTGGAGAGGAAATGCGTCTCACTAATTTAGAAGATCTTCACTTAGCCTGGAAAAGAGTCTGTTGCTCTATAAAAAAGCCCTCCGTAAAGCTAGGACATCTTTCTACTCATCACTAATTGAAGAAAATAAGAACAACCCCAGGTTTCTTTTCAGCACTGTAGCCAGACTGACAAAGAGTCAGAGCTCTATTGAGCTGAGTATTCCATTAACTTTAACTAGTAATGACTTCATGACTTTCTTGCTAACAAAATTTTAACTATTAGAGAAAAAATTACTCATAACCATCCCAAAGACGTATCGTTATCTTTGGCTGCTTTCAGTGATGCCGGTATTTGGTTAGACTCTTTCTCTCCGATTGTTCTGTCTGAGTTATTTTCATTAGTTACTTCATCCAAACCATCAACATGTTTATTAGACCCCATTCCTACCAGGCTGCTCAAGGAAGCCCTACCATTATTTAATGCTTCGATCTTAAATATGATCAATCTATCTTTGTTAGTTGGCTATGTACCACAGGCTTTTAAGGTGGCAGTAATTAAACCATTACTTAAAAAGCCATCACTTGACCCAGCTATCTTAGCTAATTATAGGCCAATCTCCAACCTTCCTTTCTCTCTCAAAAATTCTTGAAAGGGTAGTTGTAAAACAGCTAACTGATCATCTGCAGAGGAATGGTCTATTTGAAGAGTTTCAGTCAGGTTTTAGAATTCATCATAGTACAGAAACAGCATTAGTGAAGGTTACAAATGATCTTCTTATGGCCTCGGACAGTGGACTCATCTCTGTGCTTGTTCTGTTAGACCTCAGTGCTGCTTTTGATACTGTTGACCATAAAATTTTATTACAGAGATTAGAGCATGTCATAGGTATTAAAGGCACTGCGCTGCGGTGGTTTGAATCATATTTGTCTAATAGATTACAATTTGTTCATGTAAATGGGAATCTTCTTCACAGACTAAAGTTAATTATGGAGTTCCACAAGGTTCTGTGCTAGGACCAATTTTATTCACTTTATACATGCTTCCCTTAGGCAGTATTATTAGACGGTATTGCTTAAATTTTCATTGTTACGCAGATGATACCCAGCTTTATCTATCCATGAAGCCAGAGGACACACACCAATTAGCTAAACTGCAGGATTGTCTTACAGACATAAGACATGGATGACCTCTAATTTCCTGCTTTTAAACTCAGATAAAACTGAAGTTATTGTACTTGGCCCCACAAATCTTAGAAACATGGTGTCTAACCAGATCCTTACTCTGGATGGCATTACCCTGACCTCTAGTAATACTGTGAGAAATCTTGGAGTCATTTTTGATCAGGATATGTCATTCAAAGCGCATATTAAACAAATATGTAGGACTGCTTTTTTGCATTTACGTAATATCTCTAAAATCAGAAAGGTCTTGTCTCAGAGTGATGCTGAAAAACTAATTCATGCATTTATTTCCTCTAGGCTGGACTATTGTAATTCATTATTATCAGGTTGTCCTAAAAGTTCCCTAAAAGCCTTCAGTTAATTCAAATGCTGCAGCTAGAGTACTGACGGGGACTAGAAGGAGAGAGCATATCTCACCCATATTGGCCTCTCTTCATTGGCTTCCTGTTAATTCTAGAATAGAATTTAAAATTCTTCTTCTTACTTATAAGGTTTTGAATAATCAGGTCCCATCTTATCTTAGGGACCTCGTAGTACCATATCACCCCAATAGAGCGCTTCGCTCTCAGACTGCAGGCTTACTTGTAGTTCCTAGGGTTTGTAAGAGTAGAATGGGAGGCAGAGCCTTCAGCTTTCAGGCTCCTCTCCTGTGGAACCAGCTCCCAATTCAGATCAGGGAGACAGACACCCTCTCTACTTTTAAGATTAGGCTTAAAACTTTCCTTTTTGCTAAAGCTTATAGTTAGGGCTGGATCAGGTGACCCTGAACCATCCCTTAGTTATGCTGCTATAGACGTAGACTGCTGGGGGGTTCCCATGATGCACTGTTTCTTTCTCTTTTTGGCTCTGTATGCACCACTCTGCATTTAATCATTAGTGATCGATCTCTGCTCCCCTCCACAGCATGTCTTTTTCCTGGTTCTCTCCCTCAGCCCCAACCAGTCCCAGCAGAAGACTGCCCCTCCCTGAGCCTGGTTCTGCTGGAGGTTTCTTCCTGTTAAAAGGGAGTTTTTCCTTCCCACTGTAGCCAAGTGCTTGCTCACAGGGGGTCGTTTTGACCGTTGGGGTTTTACATAATTATTGTATGGCCTTGCCTTACAATATAAAGCGCCTTGGGGCAACTGTTTGTTGTGATTTGGCGCTATATAAAAAAAATTGATTGATTGATTGATTGATTGATTGATATTTGGCTGATAAACAGGTGTATGTTCCCTACCCATGCCTATGTGTCCGAGGACACAGACCACACTTACACACAGAGATGTGCACGCACACACACACACCACCACACACACACACACATACACCACTGACTTCCGTGTAACTTTCAACACTAATATTTTGGAATGTGTCGGGGCTCGTGATGGATTGACACAGGAAACAGGTGGAGACCAATGCAAACTCTCAGACATGGCTGGTGGTGAATAAAAGGCTTTATCTTGTAACCAGGCAGTACAGTTTGTACACAGGTAATTAGATAACAAGGCAGAGGTATCAGGCAGGGTACAAGCTGGGATGTGGTCAAAAATATGAGCTGAGGTCATACCAACAGTGTCGAGGAGTATCACAGGCAAAAACAGAGTCAAAATACAAGCTGAGTTCAGGATTAAGGCAAGACGGAGGTCGGAGCAAAAAAGCAAGATCAAAACACTGAGAAGCAAACAAGACATGAACTGAAGGCGACAGAGTGAACAAAGTTAACAAACAGACAGTGAGCTGTGGAACTGTGAGGGTTTAAATAAGGAGCAAACCAGTCAGGGTGATGTGAAGCAGGTGTGTGGAAGGTTCTGGAAAGAGGTGTGGTTTAGTCAACAAAGAAGAGGGAATAAAGGCAAGAGAGTGCAGGAGGGCAAAACAAAGTGGCACGAAACGAGAAGTGAGTGACAGAAAAACTAATTGTGAGAAACATGATGTGCTCAAATAATGTGAGGAAAACAAAAGGGGCACAACTAAGAGCTAACGTGACAAGTCAAAAAGGGGAAAACAAGAAAACTAATGATTAAAACTAAAACGGAACTGTTACTGACTGGTACAGAAAAGTGAAGACAATAAAAATGGCAAAACAAACTATGGTTAAACAGAGAATAAGTGATGAACAGAAAACCAAACCGGTGACTGCTGAATAATGCAATAAACAACAAATGGAACATAATCTGATGAGCAACACTGAAGATTAAAAAAAATAACCTGTGACTAAACATTATACAACAAATGTGCTAAACAGATCTAAACTAAGACTAAAGTAACTTAAAAGACTCAAAGTGAACAAATACAAACTACACCATAAATGATGAGCAAAGAATGAACCAGTGACAAAAACACAAGGAAAAGTAACAAATGAATGACTGCAAACTAAATGAGGTGCTAAATGAAACCAGTGACTAAACAATAAGCAAAGCAAAACAACAAACAGAACCGAACTGAGACCAACATGATAAAATATGAACTAATGAAAAGTAAAACCAGAAAATCATAAAGGAAATATGCCAAGGGCTAAGAAAATTAAAAAATGCTCCCACGGATGTTTACACCAAAAGATCGCTGATTCGCTCATTTCGCTGTCAATCAAAAAGGGATTCAGCCTCAGACAGATCATCAATCATCATGCAGAAGCTGAGCGTCCGGCCCAGCCGAGGCCCGCCCTGCCCATAGACCCCGGACACACTGAGCGTCCGATGGGCGGGACAAAGCCCAGCATTTATCCAATGACTCGTCTCGTTTCGCTGCATGCTTTGTGTCACTACTGAAGTATGTCACACTGTTTAAAGTACTGTGAAGCTGCTGAATGAGTGAGAGGAAAGCCACCATGGGACGGAGGGGGGAGGTGGGGGCACCGCTCTGCCGTAACGTAACCACGAACCCCCCCATCAGGACAACTCCCCCCACTCCGGTTTTTTTTTTGACCGTTTTTTTTTCCGCACGGTCGTACCGCCCCCCCTTGCAATGCCGCCTGAGGCGGCTGCCCGGCAGCCTGCCTCCAGGACCG
This sequence comes from Thalassophryne amazonica, assembly GCF_902500255.1. NCBI lineage: Eukaryota > Metazoa > Chordata > Actinopteri > Batrachoidiformes > Batrachoididae > Thalassophryne > Thalassophryne amazonica. The sequence goes on along the minus strand of NW_022986245.1, from coordinate 491,774 downwards.
CCCCTGGTCACCCGCCTGACCTGCATAAATGGTGGCAGCCAGTCGATGTCAAAGCTTCTCAGGCCACGACTGAAACAAGGTTTTCTGTAAATGTTTTATGATCTTTAGTGTTTCTTGAACTATCAAAAGAATGCATTTTCTTTTTGTGTGTTTATTCATGCTATAAATAATCCATGGGCGTTTGTTCCCCTTTAAATGTGAATCCAGAACAGGAACAGAGAACCAGATGAAAGACAAAATGTCTCAGTTGTACATACAGATTGTCAGGACCTACAGAGCCAGCAGCAAAGGATGGTTTCAGGTCCACATTAACATTCACTGATGCAACATTTATCTGAATCAAAAGAACAACGCATGTTGAAGCATTTAAAGGAACTGTAAACCAGGAATTGTGTTACAAAAGAAGTTACATACAGTGGGGCAAATAAGTATTTGATCCACTGTCAGTTTTGTAATTTTTCCCACCTACTAAGGATGTAGAGCTCTGTACTTTTTTATAATTGTAGGTTCACTTCAACTGAGAGAGAATCTAAAAAAAAAAAAAAATCAGAAAATCACATTGTATAATTTTTAAATAATTAATTTGCATTTTATTGCATGAAATAAGAAATATTTCTCCCCTCAGCTGCCACGTTCGTCGTGGTGGGAGTTTGCGTATCCGAATGATCCTGGAGCTATGTTGTTGGGGACTTTGTGCCCTTGGTAGGGTCTCCCATGGCAAACAGGTCCTAGGAGATGGGTCAAACTAAGGGAAGTTCAGAAGCTCACATGACCAGTATAATATCAAGGACCGAGACGTCGCCCGGTACAGTGGAGCCGGGGCCCCACCCTGGAGCCAAGCCTGGGATTGGGGCTTGTGCGCGAGCACCTGGTGGTCGGGCCTTAGCCCACGGGGCCCGGCCAGGCCCAGCCCGAAAGCAACGTGGGCCCACCCTCCTGTGGGTTCACCACCTGCAGAGGGGGCTATGAGGGTCGGGTGCAGAGAGGAGTGGGTGGCGGTCAAGGGCAGGTTGTCCGCAGCCCGGTCTGCGCTCACAGCCTCTGGCTGTTGGGACGTGGAACATCACCTCACTGGGGGAAGGAGCCTGAGCTTGTGAGGGAGGTTGAGAGGTACCAACTTCAGATAGTTGGGCTCACCTCCACGCACACTTGGGCTCTGGTACCCAACTCCTGGAGGGGGCTGGGTGCTCCACTTTTCTGGCATTGCCCACGGGGAGAGGTGGCGGGTGAGGGTAGCATTGCTTATTGCGCCCGAGCTCAGTCGCCATGTGTTGAAGTTCACCCCAGTGAACGAGAGGGTCACGTCCCTACGCCTTCGGGTTGGGGACAGGTCTCTCACTGTTGTCTCGGCCTACGGGCTGAGCAGCAGTGCAGAGTACCTGACCTTCTTGGAGTCCTTGGGAGGGGTACTAGATAATGCTCTGACTGGGGACTCCATTGTTCTCCTGGGGGACTTCAACACCCACGTGGGCAGTGGCAGTGAGACCTGGAGGGGGGGGTGATCGGGAAGCACGGCCTCCCGATCTGAACCCAAGTGGTGTTCAGTTGTGTGGACTTCTGTCCTGGCACAGTTTGTCCATCCGAACACCATGTTCAAGCACAAGGGTGTCCATAAGTGCACGTGGCACCAGGACACCACTGAGCTGGAGGTCGATGATTGACTTTGTAGTCATATCATCTGACCTTCGGCCACACGTCGGGTGACGAGAGGGGCTGAGCTGTCAGCTGATCACCACCTGGTGGTGAGTTGGATCCACTGGGAGGGTATGGAAGCTGGTCAGACCTGGCAGGCCCAAATGTATCATGAGGGTCTGCAGGAAACAACTGACGGAACCCTCTGTCAGCGAGGTCTTCAACTCCCACCTCCAGGAGAGCTTCTCCAGATCCCAGGGGAAGTTTGGAGACATGGCGTCCGAGTGGACCATGTTCTCCACCTCCATTGTTGATGCGGCTGCTCGCAGCTGTGGTCGCAAGGTCTCTGGTGCCCATTGTGGCGCCAATCCCCGAACTCGCTGGTGGACCTGGAAGTAAGGGATGCCGTTAAGCTGAAGAAGGAGTCCTACTTGTCTTTGTTGGCAGGTGGGACTCCAGAGGCAGCTGACAGTACCGTCAGGCCAAGCATGCTGCAGCCTATGCAGTCGCAGAGGCAAAACATGGGTCTGGGAGGAGTTTGGGGAGGCCATGGAGGACGACTATCGGTCAGCCTTGAAGAAATTCTGACAAATTAGGCAATTAGTTTTGCAGCTTGAGAATACAATGAAAGCACATGACACACAGAACACTTATCAGTACCGTGGTGCAGCATCACAAACAATTACACAGTCCAAACATTAAAACATACAGTCCATTAAAATGCTTCCACAGTTTTAACTCCTTCCTTGGTCTGTGTTCAGAACAGTAATGGCTGCAGGAACAAAAGAGAACTTAAATCTGTTGCCCTTCACAGAGGGAAACCTGAGCCGTGAGCCAGAAGGTAAATATTGAAAGTCAGTAAAAGAGGATGAGCAGAGTTCCACAGTATACTCAATGCTTTCCTCTTTACTTGTCTGGGGTACAGGTCAGACAACGTACTCTGTGGTACTCCCAGTACCTTTCCACAGGCCTTCACTATTTTAACCAGTGAATTTTTAGCCTTAAGACTGAGATTCCCATACCAGCACAACATAGAAAAGGTTAAAACAGACTCGATATGAGATTTGTAAAAAATAATCAGAATAGTCTTATCCACTTGAAAAGACAATTTACGAAGACAGAACAGATATTGTTGACCCTTTTTACACAACAGTATTAACATTAAAATTTATCTTGTGGTCAATTATAGTCCCCAGATACTTATAAGTTTCCACAGACTCCACCTGCTGGCCCTTAATGAAGGTAGCCTGAGCTGGTCTGAGCTGTCGTCGGAAGTCCACAGACATATCTTAGTTTTAGCCACATTAGTTGTAAAATAGACTCATCACACCACTTTACAAAATCTTCCACCACCGGGCCATGGTTTGTTCTTGTGATTTTGTAAGAGACTAACAATGACAGTATTGTCTGCAAATTTCAAATAAAATGATTTTCGTGATGGCTTTGACAATCATTAGTGTACAATTGTACAAAAGTGGCGAAAGGACCACAGCCTGGAGATCCTGTTGAGGACAAGGGTGTCTGACATGCACCCATTTACTCTGATTCTCTGTGATCGGTCTGTTAAAAAAATCTAAAATCCAACCAACAATATTAAAATCTACAGAAAAAATTATTCACAAGTTTGTCGATTAAGATGTGAGTTGGATAGTATTAAAAGCAGATGAAAAGTCAAGAAATAAAAGTTTGGCATGTGCTTTGTTGCCCTCAAGGTGTTTAAAAACAAGATTTAAAAGTGTGGCAGTAGCATCCTCCATTCCACAGCCAACTCCAACCAGCTCCTCGGTGGCAAGGCTCCTGGGGTGGATGAAATCCATCTGGAGTACCTTAAGTCTCTGGATGTTGTGGGACTGTCTTGGTTGACATGTCTCTGCAACATCGCGTGGCAGTCGGGGACAGTGCCTCTGGATTGGCAGACTGGGGTAGGGGGTCCCTCTGCTTAAAAAGGAGGACTGGAGGGTGTGTTCCAACTACAGGGGGATCACACTCCTCAGCCTCCCCGGTAATGTCTATTCCAGAGTACTGGAGAGGAGAATTCGACCAATAGTCGAACCTCAGATTCAGGAGGAGCAGTGTGGTTTTCGTCCTGGTCACACTGGACCAGCTCTACACCCTCCATCGGGTGCTCGAGGGTTCATGGGAGTTCACCCAACCAGTCCACATATGTTTTGAGGATCTGGAGAAGGTGTTCGACCGTGTCCCTCGAAGCACCCTGTGGGGGGTGCTCCAGGAGTACGGGGTCTAGGGTTCTTTGTTAAGGGCTATCTGGTCCCTGTACAACCGCAGCAGGAGCTTGGTTCGCATTGCCAGTAGTAAGTCAAACCTGTTTCCAGTGCACGTTGGCCTCCGCCAGGGCTGCCCTTTGACACCGGTTCTGTTCATTACCTTTATGGGCAGAATTTCTAGGCGCAGCCAGGGTGGAGAGGGGATCTGGTTTGGGAACCACAGAATCTTATCTCTGCTGTTTGTGGACGATGTGGTTCTGTTGGCTTTGTCAAATCAGGACCTTCAGCGTGCACTGGAGCGGATTGCAGCCAAGTGTGAAGCGTCCGGGATGAAAATCAGCACCTCCAAATCCGAGGCCATGGTTCTCGACCGGAAAAAGGTGCTTTGCCCTCTTCAGGTCGGTGGCGTGTCCTTGCATCAAGTGGAGGAGTTTAAGTATCTCGTGGTCTGTTCACGAGTGAGGGATGGATGGAGTGTGAGATCGATACATGCATCGGTGCAGCATCTACAGTGATGCGGTCGCTGTATCGGACCATTGTGGTGAAGAGAGAGCTGAGTAGGGAGACAAAGCTCTCGATTTACCAATTGATCTATGTTCCGACCTTCACCTGTGGTCATGAGATTTGGCTCATGACTGAAAGAACAAGATCGCGATTACAAGCGGCCGAGATGAGTTTCCTTCGCAGGGTGGCTGGGCATTCCCTTAGAGATAGGGTGAGGAGCTCGGTCACTCTGGAGGAGCTCCTCCACGTCGAAAGGAGCCAGCTGAGGTGGCTCGGGCATCTTTTTCGGATGCCCCCTGGAAGCCTCGCTGGAGAGGTGTTCAGGGCACTTCCCATCGGGAGGAGGCCCCGGGGAAGACCCAGGACATGCTGGAGGGTCTACATCTCTCAGATGGATTGGGAACACCTCGGGGTTCCCCCGGAGAAGCTGGGGGAGGTGTGTGTGGATCGAGAGGTCCTGGGCGGCTTTGCTGAGCTGCTGCCCCCGCAACCCGACTCTGGATAAAGTGGAACAAAATGGATGGATGGAAATAATAATTGATCCAATAGACAAACAGACCTTAATGTTTGGTACAGAAACCTTTGTTTTGCAGTTCCAGAGGTCAGATGTTTCCTGTAGTTTTTGTCCCTTGTGTCCTTAGACAGCTCTTTGGTCTTGGCTATGGTGGACAGGTTGGAGTGTGATTGATTAAGTGTGTGAACAGGTGTCTTTTATACAGGTAACAAGTTCAAACAGGTGCAATTAATACAGGTAAAGAGTGCAGAATAAGAGGGCTTCTTAAAGACAAATTAACAGGTCTGTGAGAGACAGAATTCTTGCTGGTTGGTAGGTGTTCAAATACTTATTTCATACAATAAAATGCAAATTAATTATTTAACCTCCTAGGGCCTGGCATCCAATATGTGGACATGACATTTTTGGTTATCTAGTCCATAACTAAGTTTTGTTTCACGAGAACCTCCGGGTCTTAGGAGGTTAAAAATCATACAATGTAATTTTTCAGAATTTGTTTTTAGATTCTGTCTCTCATGGTTGAAGTGTACCTACGATAAAATTACAGACCTCCACATTCTTGTAGGTGGGAAAACCTGCGAAATCGGCAGTGGATAAAATACTTATTTGATCCACTGTAAATCCCAGACTTGGATAGAAATTTAAATATCACCAATGTTTGTTGTAAATAACCATAAAATGAATGAATTCTTGAATAACTAAACAATCAAATTTTAATTGTGAAAAATGTTTGAGTTGATTTAGAGTGACACTGCAGGTCCCACATTAATACCATGAATTTGACTAATACCACTTTGACTCCAAACAATGACCCTGGAGATTGACATGCTGCTCTTTGTGAGTCATAGAGGCAGGCTGACTTTGAGTTGGATATACAAGTGCTGACTCTACTTCTGTCTTGATGTTTGTTCTTGACCACACCCATGATGCCAGGTGGCTCTCAGTCCATGTGAAGGACACGATCCAACTGTCTGAGACTCATCCAGAGACACATTCAGAGTTTATGTCTGGACGCTTTATCAGTAAAAAGACCATCAGCTGCTTTTCTGACGTTGAAACTGATCACTGCTGAACCCGAACACCATGAATTTATTTTTGTTAAATGGATTTTTCTAACATGGTGCAAAGGTCAAAGGTGAGCAGCCCCCAGAGGATTGACATCATGACCCTGTTCTAGTTAATAACCAGAGCTCACCCGGGTTTATTCTCCAACTATTTCCCTGCACTACACAGGCGAGGAAAATGATGACAAACCCCAAATAAAATTCTTACCAACGGCTGGAAATTTTCTAAGAGTCATTTAGTGTTTATACTATTGTGTAAATAGACTTTTGAATGAAACCTGAAGTTCCAGCTGAAATGTTGACAGCAGAGAGTCGACTGGATCAGGGGACAGAAATATTTTTGCTGGAAGTTGAGGTTCTTTTACAAAACTGTGAGTTTAAATTTTCTTGAATGGCGTTTTGTTTGGAACCTTGTTCAATTTTGGGTGGATTTCATGGTTTTCAGGACCAAAAATTAATAATTTGCCCAAATGTGAAATTGTGCAGTTTAGAACAGAGTTTTATGAATCAAGCAAAACAAGTAGAATTAAAATTAAAATCTGAATTTTCAAAGAAAGGAAAGATCTTATTTCCTCATTGATGTTGTAGAGTTCTAAGCACCTCATGATCCAGGAGTGTGGTACACTGTCAAATGCCTTTTGTAGTCAATCCAAGCCATGCTGAGGTTCCTCCTCCTTTTTTTTGCAGTCCTCCAGGATAACTTTGTCTGTCAGTAACTGGTCTTTAGCTCCTAATCTTCTTTTGGAACATCCTTTCTGTTCATTTTCCAGGTAGCCACCAGTGTCCAGATGTTCATAAATGTCATCAGTTATGATTCCTGTCAGTCATTTGTACGTTGTTGTTAGGCAGCAGATGGGTCTGTACTTGTTGGGAAGCTGTGTTTCCTTGGTCTTCTTGTTCCCTGTCGTTATCCAGTCTGGTGTGTCCTCTTCTCCGTTCAATATTTTTGTGAAAGCCACAGCATAATGTTGGTGTAATGCTGTCAGTCTTTTCAGCCAGAAATTTGGGATTTTGTCGATGCCAGGTGCCTTGAAGTTACTGTATTCACTCATTTTCTTTCTGATCTCTTCTTCAGTGATTAAAATTGCTGTCATTTGCTGTTTGTCTTTGTTTTTCTGTTGTATTTTTTCAATCCACTCAGCCTCTTGGTGTTGTTTTGGGTCTTCACAGAGTGGTCTCCAGAATTGTTCAATTTCTTCTCTCTCAGGTGGTTGTTGTACTTCTGTTGTGTCATTTGCCAGCTTCCTGTACACTAGTCTGGGGTTTTTTTGCAAATAGTTTATCTGTTTTGCTTGTATTTTCTTGTCTTTGTTCCTAATCTGTGCTGTTAAATCTTTTACTAAGGCTTGATGTTCAGCCTCCCACCCAGCTGTTTGTCTTCAACATTGTATTTTCTTTTAATGCGATTTACTTTTGTAAGAAGATTCTTTCTGTGGTTTTGGCTTCCCAAAAATTGGCCATTTGGGAGATCTCTGCTCTTAGGCAGCTGATTTTTGTTGTAGTTTTCCATCGTGGCATGATATTCTTTTTCTTATTTGTGGTTCTGTTTCTCTCCAAATCTTGTGGGGCTAATTTACTTTGTATGTACCATGCCGCTCCATAATTTACAGAGTTTAAATCAGTCAGTGTGGTTCCTTCTGGGACCAGTTTAGCCAGTCCCAGGTTAACTTTCTGTAGGATAGTTTTGAATTTTTTATTCTCCTTTAATTTAGTCAGCTTTGGGCGCTCTTTCATGTCCATTTTTCTTGTTTCTTCAATCTTATTTGCTAATTCCTCTTCTAGTTCCTGCTGTTCTGGGTCTGTGTGCACCTGTATATTGTTTTGTGGATGAACTGGTGAATGGCTTGTTTTTTGGGGGGCAGTGCCTGATTCCTTTCTTGTTGGTGTGGTGTTTGACTCCTACTTCTTCTGTGGTGTGAGAGGTTTGCTTGGTCTGGTGTTTTTTGTTGGATGTATGTTTTTTGAGGACAGTCATTTCTCAGTGGTCCAGTGGGTTGTGTCAGAGGCCAGATGCCGTCTCTGATCGTTTGTCCAACCTCCTGTTGCATCACTTGTATTTCTGCATCCGAGAAATGTTTTTGTGTGATAAAGTTGTGTCTTTGGGTGGTGAGTCGCCCTCTTTGGATGCCTTTTTTACTTGGGCAGTGGTGGTGGAATATTCTTTGCCATTCTCCACATCTTTCTATCTGGCTGTTGGTGTATTTTACTCAGTGGTGGGCACAGTTCCCGATAACAGATAATTATCAAAGATAATGTTTTCATTATCGGATTATATTTTTAGATAACTTTAAAAAACATTATCAGACTAATTATCTTCCTATAAATTTTTGTCCCGATAACTGTTTGAACAGTGGCAAACATTTTTCAAATTTAAAATCAGTTGAGTACCTACCGGTATCTGTTAAAAGTTTCATAACAGATGTATAGTTCTATCTCTACAAACAGAAAAGAGCTGTTTCCAGAAGGAGCTGTTCCACCCTCTGCAGGAAAAGAAGAACTGGTTACAAAAACAACAACAAAAAAAAACTAAAAATGATTTCCTTTAACACCATACTGATATGCTGGCAATATCACCCAAGTCATCCAGAGGCATACATTTTTAACTTATGGTTCAAATTTTAACCAAACTAATTTGGACAAGTTATTTAAAATTACAGTCACGTCTGAAGTTTTATAAAGTGAAAATATCAGATATATGTTTTAGTTTTAAAGTAATGCGCTAATTTTTAAGGTTTTAGTGAGCACATGCTGTGACCAGCAGTGCATTATGGGTAGGATAGGGTAATCTCAGTACGTTCACAACAGGACAAATGCATTTCAGACACTCTGTTCAGGCTCCACGGACAACAGCATTAAACTCTAGTGCCTAAAACTCTCATGAATATATTCTCTGGGTTTATAGATGTTGTTATTGTATTTGCATTTATTAAATTCCACACATCTTAAATGCAGCAGACACGGATTATCTGGAATTTTGTTTTGGCACGTTTTCAAGGCCTCTACTGCCACCTACTGGCCAGTAGTGTTTATGGCAGTTCATGGCAGTATTCGTCCTGAAGCTGAGCAGACACTGTATGATATTTTTAATCACATGTTAAGTTTTTTTCAAACTTAATTTACAAAAACTCTCATTGGGAGACATCGAAATTTAAAAACAAAACAACAACAACAACAAAAAAAAACATTACAAGACAGCTCTGCGGTGTTTGCACATGCACAGTGCGAGAGGTTGGACGCTTGTAGCTCTTCAGCAGCAGGATACCCTCACGACAGCTGACCAGAATAATATCAAACAGGTTTGATTTTCATTCGGCCATACGATCGGCGATCAGGAGGTGGTCGTGAGATGTTAAACGCAGCTTGTTACTCTGTGTACACTACACGATGCAGGATGCGTGATTAACCTGAAACTTGGTCCAAATAATTGCACATTCTCTCCACATGCAAAACATTTTGTGATGACACTTCCAGGGCTCCAAAAAAAATGCCTGTTTTTACAAATAAAAAATGGAATATTTTACAAAAGCACATTTATCTGTAAACACCAACACATGACACATGTCACATTAATGTGTTGGTTTACATAATGAATGACTGAACCAATCAGTGTTTAGCAGAGGCACTTTTACCCAGAATCCTTTGCGATCTGTCTGTGTTTGTTACAAAACCTCAGAATTAGTGCATTATTCAACATTAAAAGATATATGTTATATTTTAACTTTGTACAAATGACAGAATTGACATTAATGGAGTTATTCTATCAGTATTCATACCAAACCATGAGTCAGCATGACTTTATTTTCCAAGAACTTCGCCTGACTGGAGCATTGTGATTGGTAGAGGGCTGGGCTTTGTGGTTGCTCTTAGCTTGCTGTTGTGCTGTAAGCTGTGTAGTAAACAAGAGCTTCCAGTAGGGGGCAGCATATTCAAACATAGAAGTGTGGACTCATTGTTTGGGTCTTTTGTTGCCTTTTGATGTTGTCAAAAGTGATTGTGGTCTTAAAACTCAAATTCCGCTTGTTAATAGTTGTAAATGTACCAGAGACAATACTGGAATTTAGCGGTTATCTGTAACTTCCAATACATTTTTGAGCAGTTTATCTTTATCAAAGATAACTTTTCAGTTATCTGATTATCTGTTATCGAAGTTAATTTTTTGGTTATCTGTGCCCACCACTGATTTTACTTTGGCATATTCGACTGCCCACAGCAGTACCCACTCTTCCTCCCTCTTACATTGACTCCCTTCAATTCAATTTCAATTTATTTTCATTTATATAGCACCAAATCACAACAAAGTTGCCTCAAGGCGTTTCACCCAAGTAAGGTCTAACCTTACTAACCCCCAGAGCAACAGTGGTAAGAAAAAACTCCCTCTGAGGAAGAAACCTCAAGCAGACCAGACTCAAAGGGATGACCCTCTTCTTGGGCCATGATACAGACATAAATTACAGAACAATTCACAAAACGAATATACAGGAAATGCTGTTGGTGCACAGGACAGGAGGGTCTCCAGCACAAATACCACACCCATCTCTGGATGGAGCTGCATCTTAAAAAGAGAGGAAAAACAGAATCAGGCATCAGAAAGACAAAACAAAAATTCCACCAGAGTGTGTAAACTTTTGAGCACAGCTGTATGACACATGAGCCTAGGCTGAGCGTTAACTGGTCAAATTGATGCCGATGTCTCACTGGACCAAGGACCATCATTTCAGTCTTATCAGAGTTTAATATATATATAACTGAGTATCATCAGCATAGCAGTGAAAGGTAATCCCAAAACACCTTAATATGTGTCCAAGGGGTGTTGTATAAAGGGAGAAAAGCAGGGGGCCTAAGATGGACCCCTATGGAACCCCAAATTTCATGTCACTAAGGTTAGAGGTAGTGTTACTGTACAAAACAGTGAGAACGACTGGTCAAGTATGATGTCAGCCATGCAAGGGCACTCCCAGTAATCCCAAAATGATTTTCCAGCCTATCAAGTAGAATATGATGATGCACTGTATCAAATGCAGCACTGAGATCTAACAGCAGCAGAACTGTAGTGGTGTCTGAATCCATTGTAAGCATAAGATCATTCACCACTTTAGTGAGAGCTGTCTCTGTGGAATGATATTTTCTAAAAGCAGACTGCAGTGGCTCAAAGAGATTATTCTCAGTAAGAGCTGCCGTGACACCACTTTTTCCAGAATTTTAGAGCAAAATGATAGATTTGATATCGACCGATAGTTTTTCAATACACTAGGGTCAAGATTAGGTTTCTTAAGTAATGGTTTAATCACTGCAGATTTGAAACATTCATGAACAGATTCAGAAGTTAAAGAAAGATTAATCATTTCCAGCACAGTCGGCCCAAGAGTGGACCATAGGTCCTTAAACAGTTTTGTTGGTATAGGATCAAATAAACAGGTTGTGCTTTTTGTTGACGTTAGGAGTTTCATCAGCATGCCTAGTGAGATACTATCAAATTCTGTAAATCTAGGTAATACCTCAGTAGTGGTGCCCACTTCAATAGCAGGGTGTAGTGGCTGGGTTAAGGCATGCCGGGATATGTTTAACCTAATGTCTTCTATTTTCTTCCCAAAGTAATCCAGGAAATCTTGTGCTGTAAAAGGAGAGTGAACTACAGGTGGTTGTACTTGAATAAGTGTTGCCACTGTGTCGAACAAGAACTTTGAGTTATGCTTGTTTTTGTTGATCAAATCAGAGTAATAGGTCCACTTTGTTGCCAGTAATGCATGCTAATAGTCAAAGATAGCATCACGCCATGCAAGGTGGAATACTTCTAATTCTGAACTACTAATTCTGAACTACACCATTTACGTGTAGTGTTTTTGTGTTCCAACTATAGGGGGATCACACTCCTCAGCCTCCCCCGTAAGGTCTATTCCAGAGTACTGGAGAGGAGAATTCCACCGATGGTCGAACCTCGGATTCAGGAGGAACAGTGTGGTTTTCGTCCTGGTCGCGGCACACTGGACCAGCTCTACACGCTCCACTGGGTGCTTGAGGGTTCATGGGAGTTGGCCCAACAAGTCCATATGTGTTTTGTGGATCTGGAGAAGGCATTTTTTCCTTGTCCCTTGGGGCACCCTGTGGGGAGTGCTCCGGGAGTACGGGGTCCAGGGTCCTTTGCTAAGGGCTATCCGGTCCCTGTACGACCGCAGCAGGAGCTTGGTTCGCATTGCCGGTAGTAAGTCAAACCTGTTTCCAGTGCACATTGGCCTCCACCAGGGCTGCCCTTTGTCACCGGTTCTGTTCATTATTTTTATGGACAGAATTTCTAGGCGCAGCCAGGGTGTAGAGGGGGTCTGGTTTGGGAACCACAGAATCTCGTCTCTGCTGTTTGCAGACAATGTGGTTCTGTCTTCTTCACAGACTAAAGTTAATTATGGAGTTCCACAAGGTTCTGTGCTAGGACCAATTTTATTCACTTTATACATGCTTCCCTTAGGCAGTATTATTAGACGGTATTGCTTAAATTTTCATTGTTACGCAGATGATACCCAGCTTTATCTATCCATGAAGCCAGAGGACACACACCAATTAGCTAAACTGCAGGATTGTCTTACAGACATAAAGACATGGATGACCTGTAATTTCCTGCTTTTAAACTCAGATAAAACTGAAGTTATTGTACTTGGCCCCACAAATCTTAGAAACATGGTGTCTAACCAGATCCTTACTCTGGATGGCATTACCCTGACCTCTAGTAATACTGTGAGAAATCTTGGAGTCATTTTTGATCAGGATATGTCATTCAAAGTGCATATTAAACAAATATGTAGGACTGCTTTTTTGCATTTACGCAATATCTCTAAAATCAGAAAGGTCTTGTCTCAGAGTGATGCTGAAAAACTAATTCATGCATTTATTTCCTCTAGGCTGGACTATTGTAATTCATTATTATCAGGTTGTCCTAAAAGTTCCCTAAAAAGCCTTCAGTTAATTCAAAATGCTGCAGCTAGAGTACTGACGGGGACTAGAAGGAGAGAGCATATCTCACCCATATTGGCCTCTCTTCATTGGCTTCCTGTTAATTCTAGAATAGAATTTAAAATTCTTCTTCTTACTTATAAGGTTTTGAATAATCAGGTCCCATCTTATCTTAGGGACCTCGTAGTACCATATCACCCCAATAGAGCGCTTCGCTCTCAGACTGCAGGCTTACTTGTAGTTCCTAGGGTTTGTAAGAGTAGAATGGGAGGCAGAGCCTTCAGCTTTCAGGCTCCTCTCCTGTGGAACCAGCTCCCAATTCAGATCAGGGAGACAGACACCCTCTCTACTTTTAAGATTAGGCTTAAAACTTTCCTTTTTGCTAAAGCTTATAGTTAGGGCTGGATCAGGTGACCCTGAACCATCCCTTAGTTATGCTGCTATAGACGTAGACTGCTGGGGGGTTCCCATGATGCACTGTTTCTTTCTCTTTTTGCTCTGTATGCACCACTCTGCATTTAATCATTAGTGATCGATCTCTGCTCCCCTCCACAGCATGTCTTTTTCCTGGTTCTCTCCCTCAGCCCCAACCAGTCCCAGCAGAAGACTGCCCCTCCCTGAGCCTGGTTCTGCTGGAGGTTTCTTCCTGTTAAAAGGGAGTTTTTCCTTCCCACTGTAGCCAAGTGCTTGCTCACAGGGGGTCGTTTTGACCATTGGGGTTTTACATAATTATTGTATGGCCTTGCCTTACAACATAAAGTGCCTTGGGGCAACTGTTTGTTGTGATTTGGCGCTATATAAAAAAAATTGATTGATTGATTGATTGTTGGCTTTGTCTAATCAGGACCTTCAGTGTGCACTGGGGCGGTTTGCAGCTGAGTGTGAAGCGTCCGGGATGAAAATCAGCACCTCCAAATCCGAGGCCATGGTTCTTGCCCCTTCAGGTCGATGGAGTGTCCTTGCCTCAAGTGGAGGAGTTTAAGTATCTTGGGGTCTTGTTCACGAGTGAGGGACGGATGGAGCGTGAGATCGATAGACGGATCGGTGCAGCATCTGCAGTGATGCAGTCGCTGTATCGGACCGTCGTGGTGAAAAGAGAGCTGAGTAGGGGGGCAAAGGTCTCGATTTACCAATCGATCTACATTCCGATCCTGACCTATGGTCATGAGATTTGGCTCATGACTGAAAGAACGAGATCGCGAGTACAAGCGGCCGAGATGAGTTTCCTCCGCAGGGTGGCTGGGTGCTCCCTTAGAGATAGGGTGAGGAGCTCGGTCACTCGGGAGGAGCTTGGAGTCGAGCCGCTGCTCCTCCACGTCGAAAGGAGTCAGTTGAGGTGGCTCGGGCATCTTTTCCGGATGTCCCCTGGAAGCCTTGCTGGAGAGGTGTTCCGGGCACGTCCCATTGGGAGGATGCCCCGGGGAAGACCCAGGAAACGCTGGAGGGACTACATCTCTCAGCTGGCTTGGGAACGCCTTGGGGTTCCCCTGGAGGAGCTGGGGGAGGTGTGTGTGTGGATCAGGAGGTCTGGGCGGCTTTGCTTGAGCTGCTGCCCCGCGACCCGACTCTGGATAAAGCGGAAGAAAATGGATGGATGGATGGATGGTTTAATCACTGCAGATTTGAAACATTTATGAACAGATCCAGAACTTAAAGAAAGATTAATAATTTCCAGCACAGTCGGCCCAAGAGTGGGCCACAGGTCCTTAAACAGTTTTGTTGGTATAGGATCAAATAAACAGGTTGTGCTTTTTGTTGACATTACGAGTTTTGTCAGCATGCCCAGTGAGATACTATCAAATTCTGTAAATCAAACTCAAGTTTGAAAGGAGTCAGTGAAAGATCTTTTCCTTCTCTTCAATGGTCCAGTTTACAGTGGCGTGGTTTTGTTTGTTTCTTTTGGCCCATTGATGCTGTTGTTGCTGGAGTCCAGGATCAGAACTATGCTGATCTGGTGGATTATCCAGCTGAGTGCTTCCACAGGAGAGTTGTCTTTGTTTTTTCATTTATATTTGATGTCTTTTTAATAAAATGCAGTGGGCCCCAAACCTGGGGTCTAAAGTTGCATCCTAGGTTTTATAGTTATCCTAACCAGAGCAGGCATTGTGTCCAAAGCCTTCAAGCTGGTGACTGTTCCCTTAATTGCAGACAACTGTACCTCATGTGGGCTTGGATGACCAGGGATTGCCTCGAGATATTTCTTCAGGTTCTTCTTCATCAGGCCTGTTGCACCACAACTGGGATGATATCGATGTCTTTCAATGACCATGTTGTTCATAGGCCATTTTTCAGGTCTTGGTATTTTGTGGTCTTTCCCCTTTCTGCTCGATTCAGGCCATAGTCATTGGGGACTGTCACATCGATGATTTTGGCTGTTTTCTCTTGCTTGTTCCAGATGACAATATCAGGTTTGATTGCACCTCCTTCAATGTGTCTTCCTGCTGGGATCTCTTTGTCGTAGAAGACCGTTACTTTTCCGTTGGATAAGACTGGTGTTGGCTCGTGCTCCCAGACATGTTCTTTGACTTCCATCTCCAGTTCCTTGCATACTTTCCAGTGCAGATATTGACAGATCTTGTTGTGTCTGGATGTATAATGTCTTTCTGCCATGAGGATCTGGTATGTTGAAGTTAGATGGTTTACACTCTCAACAGCTGGATGACAGAATCTGCATTTATCATTTTGTGAGATTTCTGCCATTTTTTTGAAGCCATTTGTTAGAAGTCCCTGATCTTCTGCTCCAATCAGAATTCTTTCTCCATCAAAACCAAGTTCTCCGTTTTTCAGCCACTGCATTGATCCAACTTTGTCAAAGTATTCCTTTTCCAGTTCTTCTTGGAATCTTCCAGCCCTTTTGTGCTTTTTCCATCTTTCCACTTGATGTTTTCCTTCTCTTTTGTTGTACTGTTCTCTGGTCTGTCTGTGAGTTTTGTTGCAGGCGTCAGATTGTTGCTTTCTCTCTCGTAGAAGTTCTCCACCAAAGTTTTTTGCCAGTTTGGTGACTGAGGAGGTCCATTTTCCAGGTAGCCCTTCTGTTTCTGTCTTTTATGCTGATCAGAACAGCTAAATGGTTTTCATCTTGGTTGCCTGTCCTTTTGTTGTTCTGAGTTGTTCATGTGACCAGATGTTTTTTCCAGTGCTTTTTTCTTTCTTTTTCTCGACTCTTGTCCATACCCCAGTCCAGTAGGTGGCGGTAATGCAACGAAAAATTCGTCATCGTTATTATAATCAAACGAAGAAGAACTGTTTCCTGTTGTGTTCCGAGGCTAAAGCTAGTTAGCTTGAGACGCTGGAAACTCTTGTGTGAACAGATCAAACTTCACTCTGTGATCCTCGAATATGTTTTTTGAAGAGCTCCAGAAGCACAAAGGTCGATAGTAAACCGGAAGAAGAAGAAAAGGCGAAGTTAGCGCGAAAAGGTAGAATAGCTGAGAAGGTTGTTGAAACAGCAGCTAACTGCTGCTAATGAAGCCGAGATATTTGAGTTGGTAGAAACAAACAGATCGAAGAGCAGCAAGAAGAAACGAGTGGATTTAAAGAAGAGAAGAAACTAGTTTTCAAGCCTGAAGTTCGCTGATCCACAGCAGGTTTGTCCACTAAACTTTATTTCAGACCAACTCCACCACATCCAAATGATAGCTGCTAGTTTGTGTTGGAGTTCTGATTATAGACTGAACACCAAATATCAGCAGGAATAAATAAGACAAACTGTGACTTATCATGATAAATGAAGGACAGTTCAGCTTGGTGATGGACTGATGATGATTAATCGATAGATGCTATTGATTACAGTTTATCCTCATGTTATACACTCAAAGATGTAACATTTGCTCACAGTTAATAAAATCTGAAGCTCATGAATCAACATAGAATAGAATAGAATGCTTTTTATTGTCATTATACACAAGGTACAATGGAATTAAAAGACAACTCCCGTATTGCAAAGGTGTAAAAGTAAATATAAAAAGACAAATAAGAATATGTACATGTATTTACAAAGGAGCCAGTAGCTGTATATAAATAGAAGTCTGTACTATTCATTGCATTCACCTTTATAAAAAATAAATGCAATGAACAGTGCAGACTGTAGGCTAATGTGCATTCAATACCCATATTGCACTTGGGTAGAACATGTTGGTGAGTCTGGATGTGCGGGCCTTGATGGACTGGTAACTCTTTCCTGAGGGCAGCAGTGAGAACAGGCTGTGCCCGGGGTGAACCATCCAAGCTGATGCTTCTGGCCCTGAGCAGACATCTGGTGTTATAGATGTCTGACAGCGAGGACAGCTGAGCTCCTATGATGTTCTGGGCTGACTTCCTGACTCTCTCCAGAACCTTCTTGTCAGCCTGAGAGCAGCTCCTGTACCACACCAAGATGTTGTTGGTGAGGTCGCTCTCTACAGAACACCTATAGAAGGACGGCAGCAGTTCCTGGGACAGGTTGACCTTACTCAGTGACCTTAAAAAGTACAGACGCTGCTGTGCCTTTTTTACAAGGGCACTGGTGTTGGTGCCCCATGTCAGGTCCTGAGAAATGTATGTTCCCAGGAGCTTGAAGTTACTGACCCTCTGTACGGTGTCTCCCTGAATGAGAAGGGGGGGGGGAGGGGGGTCCTCCCTCTTCCGCCTAAAATCTAGCACCAACTCCTTTGTCTTTGAGGAGTTAAGTGCCAGGTTATTCAGGGAGCACCAAGTAGTGAGGTTCAGGACCTCCTCTCTGTAGGCCGTCTCATCGCTGTAATGAATCAGCCCAACCACAGTAGTGTCATCCGCAAATTTGACAAAGATCAGAGACATCATGACTCCAGACTGCTGAACTCTGAGCACAACATCATGGTTTCACTCAAAGATTCTGAATCACAGTGAAGCAAACCTCTGAACATAAAAACATAATTTATCAAACTGTGTTCACTTTGTTGTAGAAACACTGAGCTTCAAAACGCAGCATCCTGATAACCAGTTTGAATCAGAAGACTTCATTTATCCTGAAGCAAACTACTGATGTTCCAACTTCACTTCATATTTAACTAAAATCTCAGCTGCCGTGGAGAGGTAAGATTTTCCCCTCATATTGAATACCTTATTTATTGCATTATCACAATATATCAAACATAACTGGTGATGTTTATTGACAAAAAAAACCCAGCGGTGGTGGAGGGGAGGGCCCATCCAACATTATCTTGTCCCAGGCCCAGACAAGACTGTCAGCTGGCCTGCTTGGGGGCACTGCTCTTTTATGTGGACCAGGTCTTGTTGGGGTTCTCCACAATTGATGCTGTTGTCCATTTGCAGTCCCCACCTGCTAATATCACACATACAAATGATTTATTGCACATTCTGAGAGTGGAAGAGTTCTTGGACATGTGAGCAGCTGCAGACATGTTATTATTGGACATTTATGGAGCATAAAAAGGACGACTGATGAGACACAGTGAGACAGGGAGGGGACAGCTGTTATGTTAATGAGGGTCAGAGGGAGGAGTTATAGAGTCTAATGGATCATTTTGAGGCTACATGACATCATCAGTTGTCTTTGTCGTTGCTCGCTGTGAGCAGTTGATGTGATTGGCTGCTGCGTTTTATTGCTGTAGGATTTTTCTGTGTCCCTTGGCTGTTTTTCTGCTCGTGAATGTTTCTGTGTGTCAATGGAAACGAGGCACAGTGCCAGGTTGTCACATTGTCAGGTTTTCAAGTTTAGGGTGTTCACTAGGAGTGTGCCAAAAAATCGATTTACATAAGAATCATGATTCTCATTTGCTACAATTCAGAATCGATTTAAAATGTCCCAAAATCGATTTTAAAAAATTAATAGAAAATCCGCTGGATGTCTGGTGGTGTGTCTACCTCCATTTTGTAACAAAGCAAGCGTGATTTCACCAGGTACCTGTAGTTGAAACGCATGCATGCACAGAAAACAAATATGAAGGAGAAGGAGAACGGCACCACCTTCGCTAAAAGCTAAAATTTGGCGACATTTCGGCTTTTACCGAATGCCTGGAAAAAGTGAGCTGGACATGACTCACACTGTGTGCAAGCATTGCAAAACTAAGATAAAATACTTCAGGAACACGACAAATGCCCGAGCTCATATTACGAGGTACCACCTGGAGATGATCGACACGGAGCACAGTCAGTCGCCAGCGCACACTCAGTCCTTCACGAAGCTCTCTACCAGCTCAGAGTGTGCTAAAAAAATAACTTGGTCTATCGCCTGTTTCATCGCCAAAGACCTAAGGCCGTACAGTGTGGTGGAGAATGAGGGATTTATCGTCATGCTGCAGACAGCGGAGCCAAGGCACACTATACCGTGCCGTTAATTTTTCAGTGAAACCGCTGTGCCACAGCTTTACGAAGAGACTAAAAGAAAGGTCGCTTGTGATCTGACCAAAACGACCAGAGTGGCACTAATATGCGATGCATGGACATCAAGAGCAACACATGACATTCACAGTTCACTAGATAACTGATATGCAGCAGCTCGAATCCCGTGTTTTGCAAACTCGTATGATGCACGAGAGCCACACTGCAGCGAATGTTAATGCCATGTTTCACTCCGTTGCTAATGAATGGGGGTTGACTGTTTCCGATGTGGTGATTGTGACTGATAACGCCGCTAACATGCTCGCCGCTACACAGATTGACAACTTGGCACACATTACTTGTTTTGCACATACTCTGAACGTGGCTGCTCAGCAAGCTCTTAAGCTGACTATGGTGTCACGACTGCTTAGGAGGATCAGGCGAATCACTGTTTTTTTCCACCGCAGCTCATTGCAAGTCATGAATTGCAGGAGAAACAGAAGCTTCTGCAATTACCGCTGCACAAACTGCAAACGGATGTCGCTACTCAATGGAACAGTGCTCTGGACATGATTGACAGATTCCTAGAGCAGCAGCCTGCTATTTGTGCCGCGCTGCTCCCCACAAGTTAGAAAATCTGAAAGTGACATTTGCACACTAAGCGACATGGACGTCTCCACTGTGGAGGAAGTTGCATCAGTGCTGAAACCAATGAGAGATGCAGCCCACATCATGTCTGAGGATTCTATGCCTACACTTTCAGTTATTGCACCCTTGCATGCCCAGTTGCTGCATGACACAGAGGGAGCTGGCATAACTGCTGCTGACACACCTGTTATTCGGGAAATCAAACTGGCACTCCACAAAGAAGATCTGGCAAAAAAATACATTTCTGCAAAGCAAAAAAGTCACAAATTG
Source organism: Thalassophryne amazonica (assembly GCF_902500255.1). NCBI lineage: Eukaryota > Metazoa > Chordata > Actinopteri > Batrachoidiformes > Batrachoididae > Thalassophryne > Thalassophryne amazonica. The sequence continues at coordinate 471,675 of NW_022986245.1, read as the reverse complement.
TCGAGAAGAGGTGGACAAATGAGCTTTTGACTTTTCCCATCACCAAATAGCCTGCGAATCAAAATGAATGGGTTAATTATACATTAAAGTTTTGGGAAAAGACAAGACGATTGCTGAACTTACCTTTATCTCTATCAAGGGCAATAAAAATAATGTCTGTAACTTCCTGCCTGCGAAAATGGACAGTGGTTTCATTAGATGGGCAGGGAGAGGCCTCATCAAAATAAATCAGTTATTTGAAGGAATGACTCTCAGGGCTTTCTCGCAACTACAGGCAGTATGGCACTGACTCTAAGGATTTATTTCGATATTTTCAAATTAGACATTACCTGATGACACAAAGAGTGGGATAAAATTAAAGAAATTCCCTCTAACTTTGAACAGTATTGGGTTGAGATTTCTGAAAATAAAATGGAAACTAAAAAACACAATATCTTGTATCTACAGTAGGATCCGTATGGATACATCTGTGGACATGCTTGACATGAAATGTAAATGGGAACTGGAAGCTAATATCATAGTAGCTGACAATGAGTGGGAGAGTTCCTGGGTGCCCTTGCAGAAATGTTTAAGCAGCCCAACGTGGAGAGAATTTGGCTGGAAGTTGAAAGTGAAATATTTCAAAACTCCTTGGGTAATAGTTAATTATGTCAAGAAATATTCCCCCCTGTGTTGGAGGTCTTGTGGAATGATAGGGGACTTTTCTCACATCTTCTGGGACTGCCCTAAATTGCAAAAATTCTGGGAGAATGTGAAGCAACAAATAAGTGAGATCTTGAATTTAAATAGACCAACTGAACCACAGTAACTAATGCTGGGTATTACATCATTAACAGATTTAGGGAAAAATTGTGTGTTCATGCTCAGGGTTCTTTTGTTGATGGCACATAAAATGATCACAGTAAACTGGCTTAAACCTCATCCACCCGCATTGGACCAATGGACCCAAAGGCTTAAAGATGTAAACTGTATGGAACACATAACAGTAAACCTTCGACTCCAGACAGACTTGTATCTTAATAAATGGACAGCTGTTATAAGGTATTTAGACAATAGACAATACTGCCTCTGTTCAACTGGGCTGGATGATTTTTTTTTTTTTTTTTATTATTGTGGAATAATTGGACCTATATATAATATTACTTAGCCTCGTTTCTATTTGATTATTTTTGTATTTTTGTCATTTTGATACCAATCTGAGTATTTGTACTTGTCATACTGTGTGAGACGGTTCAAGGAACGTGTTCTAATACATGTTAAAAAAAAAAAAAAACATCAAATCTAGGCTTGCATCTTAGATGTACATTCTGGCAAATTGTAGCTGTTGTTTTGAGATATGCACAATAAATATTCTCAAAATGACATATCTGTTTTTTTGTGTGTGTGTGTGTGTGTGTGTTTTATTGATTTATTTATGTTTATCAGTTTACCTTTGCTAAGGGACCCATTCAGAAACATATAATTTTTTCACTTAAGTTTATATTGCAGTATATATCGTCACTGTGAAGGGATTCAATTTATACCGCGATATAAATCTTAGGTTATATCACCCAGCACTAGCCTCCTAGCTGTCCTCAGTCCATCTCCTCACAGACTTTGTGATCAAATGATTAAATTGGCCTGTTTTCAGTCACTCCTGGTTTCTCCTCAACAACTCTTCAGCTCACTCAATCTCTACACTTCTTCTCTCCCTGATGGCTCTTTGATTCATCAGTTCACTTAGTCAGTAACTCTTTTTGTATCTTTTTAAAGGCTTTCTACAAACATGTCTAAAGCCCAGCATCTGAGGGACAGGCTGAAACAACGGCTGACAGCTGCTGATGAAGATATATTTGAGTTGTTAAAAGGACTGATTGCAGACTATGAAGAAGAAATTCATCGTTTAAAAGAAGAGAACAAAAGACGGAAAGTTCTGGAAGCTGTTTTTAATCCTCGAGTTCGCTTGTACAGAGCAGGTTTGTTCACTAAACACTGCATTACTTTTACCCCATAATAGGTTGATATCCTCTTGACTAACTTCCTGGTAGTCAGGAGGATATGACTGTCAAATGTTTTCCTGAGGAGAGAGTTTTTTCTAGCCTCTTCTCCACTTAGGAGAAAACATTTTGTTTGGTGGCCACAGCAGTGGGGTGACAAAAAAAGAAATGTCAAGTGAGTCTCAAGACACTGCAGGTGTTATTAACACACTCAGACTGATTTGTTTCTTACCTTGTCCAGATGACTGCAATAATCCAGTCCTGTGTACCACAAATATATGTACATTTCAACAGCTGCAGTGCAACATGGTAAATGGACTGCATTTATATAGCACTTTTCCATCTGCATCAGACGCTCACAGTGCTTTACAATAATGCCTCGCATTCACCCCAATATCAGGGTGCTGCCGTACAAGGCGCTCACGACACACCGGGATCAACGAGGGGACTAATGACCTTGCCCAAGGGCCCTTAGTGATTAGAAACTATGGATATTAGCTATCAACACTGAACAGTGGACGTTGATTACATTCTGGATTCACACACCATTCTAGCAGGCGACGGTAAATCATCTAAATATTAAAAGCAAAGTGGCGTCTGTGTACGCGTATGCGTGCTTGCATAATTTTATTTAGTAAGTACATAATATAAAAGTAAATAAATTAAAAAACATGGATGACAAGAAAGTGAAAACACTTATTTCCATTGTGGTCCATTTAAAAATCAAATGACAAAATATAAGTAATATTAAAATAATAACATTGATAAAATTAGTAATGATGATAATAATAATAGTCACTATATAACAACAACCTAAACAATTTATATATACAAAAGACAGTTAAGTAACATAAAAAAAATATGCAATTAACAAGAAATAACTGGAGCCTATTCCAGCAGTCATAGGGCGTGAGGCAGGGTTCACCCTGGACAGGATGCCCGTCTGTCACAGGGCCACATATTGACAAACAAACACATTCACACCTGTGCAAACGAGTATCCAACTCATCTAACCTGCATGTCTTGCATGTGGGACGAAGCCAGAGCACCTGGAGGGAACCCACAGAAACACCAGTGTCAGAGACGAGGAAAAACACTGAGGCTCTGATCTTGTGTCAAACATGGACAGCATGGTGGCTTAGTGGTTGGCACTGTTGCCTCACATCAAGAAGGTCATCAAGACCAGGCACCAAGATGGCTCAGTCACTACTTCTTCTTTCTTCTTTTTCTTTTGGTAAAATCTAGGAGTACCTTAGTAAACACTAGTAGAGTTCCACCTTAGATTTGGAATTTATAATAGAAGATATACCTTACTGAATTTTCATGGGATCGATTCCCACCTGTGGCCTTTCTGTGTGAAGTTTGAATGTTCTCCCCATGTTTGCATGGGTGCTGTGGTTTCCTCCCACATTTAAAGACACGCAGATTAGGTGAATTGAAAACTTTATAATTGTCCAGGTCTCTCTTGCAAAAGAGATCTCGATGGGACTAACCTGGTTAAACAAAGGTTAAATTAAATTTGCATACCATCATAACAAGTTTGTTATGAGCACGTTATCTGTCTTTGGTACAAAAAACCTTACACTACAAAGCAATCCCACAACCTTCTTGCTGTGAGGCATCAGTGCTAACCACTAAGCCACCGTATCGTCCACTGTTCTAAATCATATCAATTTAATTGTTTCTTTGCAGGGCTGCAGCAGTTGTTGCTGATTAAAGAGGAAATTCTCCCTGAGCAGCTGGAGTGGAGTTTGAGTGTTGACCAGAAGGACATTAAAGAGGAACAAGAGAATCTCTGCATCAGTCAGCAGGAGCAGCAGCTGGAGGAGGCCATCAGTAAGTTCACTTTCACTGCTGTCACTGTGAAGACTGGAAATGAGGAGGAACAAACCCAATGATTTTGGGAACGCCTTGGGGTTCCCCCGGAGGAGCTGGGGGAGGTGTGTGTGGATCGGGAGGTCTGGGCGGCTTTGCTTGAGCTGCTGCCCCCACGACCCGACTCCGGATAAAGCGGAAGAAAATGGATGGATGGATGGATGATTGCAACCGTACAAACATTGTTCCAAACTTCCATGTGTGAAAGTATCTTTAAATTGTTAAATTTTTATGAACTTAAATTTTCTCTTGCACACCCCCTCACAGCTGTCTCGGTAATTTTGGAAACCAGGTTCTAGAGTTTAAAACCACAGGCTTGAAAGTTATCACAGGATCGTCAAAGCCAGAGTGATGAGAGCACAGAGGCTGAGCCTGTTGGAGTCAAACAAGGAGTACAAGTTGCACTTTATTTACGGCCTACATCGGTTGAACTATCCACGCAGTATATAACACCGCTCAGGATGGATGGCTGCCAGACGTCCACTGTTTACTCTTCAAGATGATACAGTCATCCTGGCTGCCAGTTGTGGAAAACTGATTCAGAAATAGCAACTTTGCAGACCCGATTGCTGTTGATACAGTCATCATAAAGCCCACTCACCGTTAGGGTTGGGTATCGAGAACCGGCTCCTTTCGGGTATCGTTAAGAAATTATTTGATCCACCGACATCAATAAGCTTTTGACTTAACAATTCTGTTATTGGTCCTTCAGAGTGGCCGTTGTTTTTGGGGGTGTTTGTCAGGAAAATGATCATTTCTCTACATTGATTACAGACCTGCAGCGGGTCCGTAATCAACTTTTCTGCAGCGCGACTTTGCTTTGAACCTTGAACCAATCGAAGCAGTGGTTCGATCTATTGCTTCATTTATTCATTTTTTTTCTTTTGCTTTACCTTAATTTCCCCCGCTAAAACCCTGAAGAGCATACGTCTGAGTATTATTTACCTTTTTTATGTTAAACCGACCAGTTATGGTCTTCTGAAACAGTTGATAGATGTATTTTATAACTTAAAAATGGGAGTGATGCTAACGCGTTAGCATGTCTATGGTATTTTCAATGTTAAAGTTAGCATTAAGCAGTTGCAGCTGTCATCACGTTTGGGTGCATTTTCTGTATAATAAACGTTTGTTCTCGTAAAAGAGTCAAATGTATTACAAATTGTAATATTTTTTTAATTTATTTTTGTTTATATATTAATAATCTAATGATTATTATATACAATTTTAGAGAAAGAGACAAAAAGAACCTGAATAGAAACACAACAGAAAATATAAAATCAACAATGAACATACATACATAAATAAATACATATAGAAACAAATAACTGTTTCCTGTGAACACCTAGTGACTCTTACACCTCCACTTCATCCCTGTCTTATTTAAGTTTAATGACAATTTGTTTCAGTCAAACCATATTTTCAATGTGTTAATTTCTTCAGTGATTTCCTCCAGAACTTTCTGCCAAACTAGAAAACTGCTGCATCCTAGTAAGAGCAGAATACTACTGGAATGAATCTGAATAAGGAAAGTTGGGTTTTTTTTTTCTCACTAAGTGGATGCTGCACTCACTGTAGTTTATTGTCTGGAATAGTCCCAGATTACATTTCACAGCTTCTAGAATTCAAACATTTTTGTGCAGGTGGTGTTGGAGGGTAATTTTGGGTTTCAGCTTTTTTTTTTTTTTTTTTCACCACTTTCATCCCTGAATATGAGGTCTGTCAATAAAATATAGGTCCTTTTTATTTTTTTCAAAAACTATATGGATTTACATCAGACATGCTTGAACCCTCGTGCGCATGCATGAGTTTTTCCACGCCTGTCGGTGACGCCATTCGCCTGTGAGCACTCCTTGTGGGAGGAGTCGTCCAGCCCCTCGTCGGAATTCCTTTGTCTGAGAAGTTGCTGAGAGACTGGCGCATTGTTTGATCAAAATTTTTTCTAAACCTGTGAGACACATCGAAGTGGACACGGTTTGAAAAATTAAGCTGGTTTTCGGTGAAAATTTTAACAGCTGATGAGCGGTTTTGAGGTGATACTGTTGCTTTAAGGACTTCCCACGGAGCGAGACGTCATGCAGCGCTCTCAGGCGCCGTCGTCAGCCTGTTTCAAGCTGAAAACCTCCACATTTCAGGCTCTATTGATCCAGGACGTCGTGAGAGAACAGAGAAATTTCAGAAGAAGTCGGTTTCAGCATTTTATCCGGATATTTCACTGTTAAAGGAGATTTTTTTAATGAAAGACATGCGGACGGGTCCGCGCATCTGGACGCAGCCGGCGCGGTGCGGCGGCACAGGAAAAACACCTCCATGTTAATAACCATTTGTAAAATCCAGGCAGCTTTTGATGGCTTTCAGTGGAGTGAGTATATGAGAAATTGTTTAACAGGCAGGACATGTTCCAACTTGTCCTTAAGGCTTCCAACAGAGGTGTTTTTCCTGTGGTGGAGCGTCGCGGCAGCTGCGAGCCGACGCTGCAATCCGTCCGCACATCTTTCATTAAAAAAATCTCCTTTAACAGTGGAATATTCGGATAAAATGCTGAAACCGACTTCTTCTGAAACTTCTCTGTTCTCTCACGACGTCCTGGATCAATAGAGCCTGAAATGTGGAGGTTTTCAGCTTGAAACAGGCTGACGACGGCGCCTGAGAGCGCTGCGCGACGTCTCGCACTGTGGGAAGTCCTTAAAGCGACAGTATCACCTCAAAATCTCTCATCAGCTGTTAAAATTTTCACCGAAAACCAGCTTAATTTTTCGAACCGTGTCCACTTCGATGTGTCTCACAGGTTTAGAAAAAAGTTTGATCAAACAAAGAGCCAGTCTCTCAGCAACTTCTCAGACAAAGGAATTCCGACGAGGGGCTGGACGACTCCTCCCACAAGGAGTGCTCACAGGCGAATGACGTCACCGACAGGCGTGGAAAAACTCACGCATGCGCACGAGGGTTCAAGCATGTCTGACGTAAAAACATATGAATGAAATCCATATAGTTTTTGAAAAAAATAAAAAGGACCTATATTTTATTGACAGACCTCGTATGTCAATCGTGAGTCACTTTTGTGTGGATTAAAGTTACTAACTGGGACTCCTGTCTTGTTGGGAGAAAGAAACGAGAATCGTCCTCCGTTCTGTTCACACAGCTCCAAACGCTGCGCGGCTCTCTGCCGAGTCAAGTTAGAACGATAGAGTCCAGTCGGAATTAATAACTTCAAAGCGAAACACCGTTTTATTTTTATTTACGACCAGAGATCAAGGATACAGGGACCAATTTCATATTCATTTACTTTAAGACACAATGAAATACACAGAAATCCTGTAAAGCCTACTTTTAGTACAAAATTCACAAGAGGTATCGATAAGGAATCGGATTGATAAGCAGAATAGATAATGGCATTGATATCGATAAAATCTTATCAATACCCACCCCTACTCAGCGTTTCATGTACCTCGGAGCAATAATAACGCAATAACTGTTATATGCCATGAACACATAAAATATAACGGTACTCTACAGCAGACGCTTGGAGTCCACGGAACTATGTGCAGTGATATCATTTACCTTGAGGCAGGAGTGAGCGACTACAATCGACTAAAATGTTTTTCCTCGCAAAATGAGACGTCCTGCGTTCTTTATGAATTACATTGATGCTGACATGCAGCTGGCTGAGCTCAGAGGTATGGAGAGACAGTCATGACATTAATGTCTGAAAGGAAATGCTTTTGACAAAAACTACAATCCAGTGACCAATTTCATATTTATTTACTTTAAGACTCAATAAAATGTCGACATAGAAAACCGGTAAAGCCTACTTTTAGTACACAGAAAATTCAGAAGAGGTATTGATAAGGGAATGGATCGATAAGCGGAATTGATAGATAAAATCAGTACCCATCCATATGTGTCACAAAGACATGTTCTAGTCAGCTGAAGTAAATGATGGATCATTACGAGTTCCCAAAGGTTTTATTATGTTTCAGTTCTACCTTTTGCCATAAAAACTGTCAGATTTAAAAACAACTATATTATAAAATATTATATTATAAAATCTTTTTTGGATGGGGGGGACATGTCTAATTGGAGCTATGCAAACCTTGTTCTGGACTTCCATATATGAAAACACCATTTAGCTGTCTTGAGTGTAGTAAAAAATTTGAACAAAAGAGCGATCTTAAAATACACATCAGCATTCATACAGGAGAAAACAAACATTACAAATGGCTTACAAATGGAGAACTTGGTTTTGATGGAGAAAGAATTATAGTTGGAGCGCAAGATCAGGGACTACTAACAAATGGCTTAAAAAAATGGCAGGAATTTCACAGAATGATCATTGCCGATTCTGTCATGCAGCTGTTGAGAGTGTAAACCACTTAGTATCAGCATGTCAGATCCTCATGGCAGACGGACATTACACAAGCCGGCATAACAAGATCTGTAAATATCTACATTGGAAAGTATGCAAGGAACTGGAGGTGGAAGTAGAGGGACACGTTTGGGAGTATGAGCCAGCACCAGTCTTATCCAATGGAAAAGTGACTGTCTTTTATGACAAAGAGATCCCAGCAGGAAGACATATCGAAGGAGGTGCAGTAAAACCTGATATTGTCATTTGGAACAAGCAAGAGAAGACAGCAAAAATTATTGATGTGACAGTCCCCAATGACTATGGCCTGAATAGAGCTGAAAGGGAGAAAATCACGAAATACCAAGACCTTAAAAATGATCTACGAATAACATGGTCATTGAAAGAAATTGATATCATACCAGTTGTGGTGGGAGCAACAGGGCTTATGAAGAAGAACCTGAAGAAATATCTTGAGGCAATCCCTGGTCACCCAAGTGCCCATGAGGTGCAGATATCTGCAGTTAAAGGAACAGTTACCATCTTGAAGAGAGCCCTCGGATACAATGCCAGTAATGATTAATGATTAGGATGCAGCTGTAGACCCCAGGTTTGGGGCCCATTGCACATTGAAGAGAAATAAAAGAGAAAAACCATTTGTCTGTTCTGAGTGTGGTGAAAGATTTCAACAGAATAGCAGACTGGTCAGACCTGAGAAGTCATACCCAAGAGAAACCATTTGGATATTCTGAGTGTGGCACAAGATTTGGACAAAAGCCACTCTTGTAGCAGCTGATCTTGGGGTAACACTTTTCTGGTGTATTCATGGATGCTCCTTGTCTCATCTGGGGTCATGTCTCTGACACTAATTCTTGCCCTCCCTCCTTATGCAGTTCATAGAACCTCGGAGTGGTGGAATTTGGGTGGGAACCTCTGTGCATTGTGAGAAGTTTTCATGTCTTGACATCAGTGGTATCTATCTGCTCCTGTGTCCAACTTATTCCAGCTGGGTATCTAATGATTGGTAGAGCGTATGTATTGATAGCTTAGATCTTATTCCTACCATTGAGCTGGGTTCTCAGCACCTGTCTTTCCTTCCAGAAGTATTTGGCTGTGACTGACCTTGCATCTTCATCATAGTTCTGATTGGCTTGTGGGATTCCTAGGTACTTGTTGCTGTCCTGTATGTCTACCTTCCTGCCTTCTAGCAACTCTCTCTGTGTGAATATCTGCCGCGGCAGGCAGCTGGCAGTGTATTCTGTATTTGCTGCGGCAGGCAGATGGCAGTGGATTCTGTATCTGCCGCGGAGGATGGCAGTGCACTCTGTATCTGTCGCGGCGGATGGCAGTGGATTCTGTATCTGCCGCGGAGGATGGCAGTGGATTCTGTATCTGCCGCGGAGGATGGCAGTGGATTCTGTATCTGCCGCGGCGGATGGCAGTGGACTCTGTATCTGTCGCGGCGGATGGCAGTGCATCAGCACTTGCCATATATGTACGCATGTATTGCATTATTATACAAAACTAGATCTTTATCATTTGACCTGTATCCAGCAGCTACAGATGCCCCAAGAAGTGCTGAGACTATCTGCCACTGCCACAAAATGCACTTGCCCTCTCTCAAAATCTTTCCATTCAGGAAGATGCTGTTCAGCGATGGCCATATTAGAAATAAAAAAAAAAATGTGAGAAGCCAGCATTAGACGTGCACATTTTCAAGCAAGTCAGTGTCAAGAGCGCAACACATGTATGTCTATATGTGTCTCATCAGCTGTTAAAATTTTCACCGAAAACCAGCTTAATTTTTCGAACCGTGTCCACTTCGATGTGTCTCACAGGTTTAGAAAAAAGTTTGATCAAACAAAGAGCCAGTCTCTCAGCAACTTCTCAGACAAAGGAATTCCGACGAGGGGCTGGACGACTCCTCCCACAAGGAGTGCTCACAGGCGAATGACGTCACCGACAGGCGTGGAAAAACTCACGCATGCGCACGAGGGTTCAAGCATGTCTGACGTAAAAACATATGAATGAAATCCATATAGTTTTTGAAAAAAATAAAAAGGACCTATATTTTATTGACAGACCTCGTATGTCAATCGTGAGTCACTTTTGTGTGGATTAAAGTTACTAACTGGGACTCCTGTCTTGTTGGGAGAAAGAAACGAGAATCGTCCTCCGTTCTGTTCACACAGCTCCAAACGCTGCGCGGCTCTCTGCCGAGTCAAGTTAGAACGATAGAGTCCAGTCGGAATTAATAACTTCAAAGCGAAACACCGTTTTATTTTTATTTACGACCAGAGATCAAGGATACAGGGACCAATTTCATATTCATTTACTTTAAGACACAATGAAATACATAGAAATCCTGTAAAGCCTACTTTTAGTACAAAATTCACAAGAGGTATCGATAAGGAATCGGATTGATAAGCAGAATAGATAATGGCATTGATATCGATAAAATCTTATCAATACCCACCCCTACTCAGCGTTTCATGTACCTCGGAGCAATAATAACGCAATAACTGTTATATGCCATGAACACATAAAATATAACGGTACTCTACAGCAGACGCTTGGAGTCCACGGAACTACGTGCAGTGATATCATTTACCTTGAGGCAGGAGTGAGCGACTACAATCGACTAAAATGTTTTTCCTCGCAAAATGAGACGTCCTGCGTTCTTTATGAATTACATTGATGCTGACATGCAGCTGGCTGAGCTCAGAGGTATGGAGAGACAGTCATGACATTAATGTCTGAAAGGAAATGCTTTTGACAAAAACTACAATCCAGTGACCAATTTCATATTTATTTACTTTAAGACTCAATAAAATGTCGACATAGAAAACCGGTAAAGCCTACTTTTAGTACACAGAAAATTCAGAAGAGGTATTGATAAGGGAATGGATCGATAAGCGGAATTGATAGATAAAATCAGTACCCATCCATATGTGTCACAAAGACATGTTCTAGTCAGCTGAAGTAAATGATGGATCATTACGAGTTCCCAAAGGTTTTATTATGTTTCAGTTCTACCTTTTGCCATAAAAACTGTCAGATTTAAAAACAACTATATTATAAAATATTATATTATAAAATCTTTTTTGGATGGGGGGGGACATGTCTAATTGGAGCTATGCAAACCTTGTTCTGGACTTCCATATATGAAAACACCATTTAGCTGTCTTGAGTGTAGTAAAAAATTTGAACAAAAGAGCGATCTTAAAATACACATCAGCATTCATACAGGAGAAAACAAACATTACAAATGGCTTACAAATGGAGAACTTGGTTTTGATGGAGAAAGAATTATAGTTGGAGCGCAAGATCAGGGACTACTAACAAATGGCTTAAAAAAATGGCAGGAATTTCACAGAATGATCATTGCCGATTCTGTCATGCAGCTGTTGAGAGTGTAAACCACTTAGTATCAGCATGTCAGATCCTCATGGCAGACGGACATTACACAAGCCGGCATAACAAGATCTGTAAATATCTACATTGGAAAGTATGCAAGGAACTGGAGGTGGAAGTAGAGGGACACGTTTGGGAGTATGAGCCAGCACCAGTCTTATCCAATGGAAAAGTGACTGTCTTTTATGACAAAGAGATCCCAGCAGGAAGACATATCGAAGGAGGTGCAGTAAAACCTGATATTGTCATTTGGAACAAGCAAGAGAAGACAGCAAAAATTATTGATGTGACAGTCCCCAATGACTATGGCCTGAATAGAGCTGAAAGGGAGAAAATCACGAAATACCAAGACCTTAAAAATGATCTACGAATAACATGGTCATTGAAAGAAATTGATATCATACCAGTTGTGGTGGGAGCAACAGGGCTTATGAAGAAGAACCTGAAGAAATATCTTGAGGCAATCCCTGGTCACCCAAGTGCCCATGAGGTGCAGATATCTGCAGTTAAAGGAACAGTTACCATCTTGAAGAGAGCCCTCGGATACAATGCCAGTAATGATTAATGATTAGGATGCAGCTGTAGACCCCAGGTTTGGGGCCCATTGCACATTGAAGAGAAATAAAAGAGAAAAACCATTTGTCTGTTCTGAGTGTGGTGAAAGATTTCAACAGAATAGCAGACTGGTCAGACCTGAGAAGTCATACCCAAGAGAAACCATTTGGATATTCTGAGTGTGGCACAAGATTTGGACAAAAGCCACTCTTGTAGCAGCTGATCTTGGGGTAACACTTTTCTGGTGTATTCATGGATGCTCCTTGTCTCATCTGGGGTCATGTCTCTGACACTAATTCTTGCCCTCCCTCCTTATGCAGTTCATAGAACCTCGGAGTGGTGGAATTTGGGTGGGAACCTCTGTGCATTGTGAGAAGTTTTCATGTCTTGACATCAGTGGTATCTATCTGCTCCTGTGTCCAACTTATTCCAGCTGGGTATCTAATGATTGGTAGAGCGTATGTATTGATAGCTTAGATCTTATTCCTACCATTGAGCTGGGTTCTCAGCACCTGTCTTTCCTTCCAGAAGTATTTGGCTGTGACTGACCTTGCATCTTCATCATAGTTCTGATTGGCTTGTGGGATTCCTAGGTACTTGTTGCTGTCCTGTATGTCTACCTTCCTGCCTTCTAGCAACTCTCTCTGTGTGAATATCTGCCGCGGCAGGCAGCTGGCAGTGTATTCTGTATTTGCTGCGGCAGGCAGATGGCAGTGGATTCTGTATCTGCCGCGGAGGATGGCAGTGCACTCTGTATCTGCCGCGGAGGATGGCAGTGGATTCTGTATCTGCCGCGGAGGATGGCAGTGGATTCTGTATCTGCCGCGGAGGATGGCAGTGGATTCTGTATCTGCCGCGGCGGATGGCAGTGGACTCTGTATCTGTCGCGGCGGATGGCAGTGCATCAGCACTTGCCATATATGTACGCATGTATTGCATTATTATACAAAACTAGATCGTTATCATTTGACCTGTATCCAGCAGCTACAGATGCCCCAAGAAGTGCTGAGACTATCTGCCACTGCCACAAAATGCACTTGCCCTCTCTCAAAATCTTTCCATTCAGGAAGATGCTGTTCAGCGATGGCCATATTAGAAAAAAAAAAAAAAAATGTGAGAAGCCAGCATTAGACGTGCACATTTTCAAGCAAGTCAGTGTCAAGAGCGCAACACATGTATGTCTATATGTGTCGCTAGGGTTGGGTATCGAGTACCGGATCTTTTTAAGAATCGTTAAAAAATTAGTCAATCCACCAACATCAATCGCCTTTTTGCTTAACGATTTCCTTATCGGTCCTTCAGAGCAGCCGTTGTATTGGGGGGTGTTTGTCAGGAAAATGATCATTTCTCTATGTTGATTGCAAACCCTGCGGCGGCTCTGTAATCAACTGCTTCTGTGACGGCTCCGCTTTGAAGCTTGAAACAAGCAGTGCTCCAGCCTGCTGCTTCGTTGGTTCAAGCTTCAATGCTTTTCAGAAGTGGCAAGTCCGCTTCTTAACCCCTCCCAAACTCATTTAAATATGTCAATCATGAGTCACTTTTGTGCGCATTAAAGTCACTAACTGGGACTCTTGTCTTGTTGCAGTCAAGAAACAAGAATCGTCCTCCGTTTCATTCGTACACAGCTCCAAACGCTGCGTGGCTCTCTGCCGAGTCACATTAGAGTTGGAATTAATAACTTCAAAGCGAATCACCGTTTTAAATCAAATGACACCTCTTTCCAAACGTTGTAATACAAACAATAAACTACAATCGAGTAAAACGTTTTTTCCTCCCAAAATGAATTATATTGATGCTGATGTGCAGCCGGCTGAGCTCAGCTTAGAGATATGGAGTGACATTCATGCCATGAATGTCTGAAAGGAAATGCTTTTGACAAAAACTACCGGTTTTGTTTTTGTATTTCTGTCCAGTGATCAAGGATCCACCATGCAGAGTTTATTCATGTCCAGAGATCAAGGATCCACCATGGAGAGTTTATTTATGTCCAGTGATCAATGATCCACCATGTAGAGTTTATTCATGTCCAGAGATCAAGGATCCACCATGCAGAGTTTATTCATGTCCAGAGATCAAGGATCCACCATGGAGCGTTTATTTATGTCCAGAGATCAAGGATCCACCATGCAGAGTTTATTTATGTCCAGTGATCAAGGATCCACCATGCAGAGTTTATTCATGTCCAGAGATCAAGGATCCACCATGCAGAGTTTATTCATGTCCAGAGATCAAGGATCCACCATGCAGAGTTTATTCATGTCCAGTGATCAAGGATCCACCATGCAGAGTTTATTCATGTCCAGTGATCAAGGATCCACCATGGAGAGTTTATTTATGTCCAGAGGTCAAGGATCCACCATGGAGAGTTTATTTATGTCCAGAGAGCAAGGATCTACCATGGAGAGTTTATTTATGTCCAGAGAGCAAGGATCCACCATGGAGAGTTTATTTATGTCCAGAGAGCAAGGATCCACCATGGAGAGTTTATTTATGTCCAGAGAGCAAGGATCCACCATGTAGAGTTTATTTATGTCCAGAGAGCAAGGATCCACCATGGAAAGTTTATTTATGTCCAGAGGTCAAGGATCCACCATGTAGAGTTTATTTATGTCCAGAGGTCAAGGATCCATCATGGAGAGTTTATTTATGTCCAGAGGTCAAGGATCCACCATGTAGAGTTTATTTATGTCCAGAGGTCAAGGATCCACCATGTAGAGTTTATTTATGTCCAGAGGTCAAGGATCCACCATGGAGAGTTTATTTATGTCCAGAGAGCAAGATCCACCATGTAGAGTTTATTTATGTCCAGAGGTCAAGGATCCACCATGGAGAGTTTATTTATGTCCAGAGGTCAAGGATCCACCATGGAGAGTTTATTTATGTCCAGAGAGCAAGGATCTACCATGGAGAGTTTATTTATGTCCAGAGAGCAAGGATCCACCATGGAGAGTTTATTTATGTCCAGAGAGCAAGGATCCACCATGGAGAGTTTATTTATGTCCAGAGAGCAAGGATCCACCATGTAGAGTTTATTTATGTCCAGAGAGCAAGGATCCACCATGGAAAGTTTATTTATGTCCAGAGGTCAAGGATCCACCATGTAGAGTTTATTTATGTCCAGAGGTCAAGGATCCATCATGGAGAGTTTATTTATGTCCAGAGGTCAAGGATCCACCATGTAGAGTTTATTTATGTCCAGAGGTCAAGGATCCACCATGTAGAGTTTATTTATGTCCAGAGGTCAAGGATCCACCATGGAGAGTTTATTTATGTCCAGAGAGCAAGATCCACCATGTAGAGTTTATTTATGTCCAGAGGTCAAGGATCCACCATGGAGAGTTTATTTATGTCCAGAGAGCAAGGATCCACCATGTAGAGTTTATTTATGTCCAGAGGTCAAGGATCCACCATGGAGAGTTTATTTATGTCCAGAGAGCAAGGATCCACCATGTAGAGTTTATTTATGTCCAGAGGTCAAGGATCCACCATGGAAAGTTTATTTATGTCCAGAGGTCAAGGATCCACCATGTAGAGTTTATTTATGTCCAGAGGTCAAGGATCCACCATGGAGAGTTTATTTATGTCCAGAGAGCAAGGATCCACCATGTAGAGTTTATTTATGTCCAGAGGTCAAGGATCCATCATAGAGAGTTTATTTATGTCCAGAGGTCAAGGATCCACCATGGAGAGTTTATTTATTTCCAGAGAGCAAGGATCCACCATGTAGAGTTTATTTATGTCCAGAGGTCAAGGATCCACCATGGAAAGTTTATTTATGTCCAGAGGTCAAGGATCCACCATGTAGAGTTTATTTATGTCCAGAGGTCAAGGATCCACCATGTAGAGTTTATTTATGTCCAGAGGTCAAGGATCCACCATGGAGAGTTTATTTATGTCCAGAGAGCAAGGATCCACCATGTAGAGTTTATTTATGTCCAGAGGTCAAGGATCCACCATGGAAAGTTTATTTATGTCCAGAGGTCAAGGATCCACCATGTAGAGTTTATTTATGTCCAGAGGTCAAGGATCCACCATGGAGAGTTTATTTATGTCCAGAGAGCAAGGATCCACCATGTAGAGTTTATTTATGTCCAGAGGCCAAGGATCCATCATAGAGAGTTTATTTATGTCCAGAGGCCAAGGATCCACCATGTACAGTTTATTTATGTCCAGAGGTCAAGGATCCACCATGGAGAGTTTATTTATGTCCAGAGAGCAAGGATCCACCATGTAGAGTTTATTTATGTCCAGAGAGCAAGGATCCACCATGTAGAGTTTATTTATGTCCAGAGGTCAAGGATCCACCATGGAAAGTTTATTTATGTCCAGAGATCAAGGATCCACCATGGAGAGTTTATTTATGTCCAGAGGTCAAGGATCCACCATGCAGAGTTTATTCATGTCCAGAGATCAAGGATCCACCATGCAGAGTTTATTTATGTCCAGTGATCAAGGATCCACCATGTAGAGTTTATTCATGTCCAGAGATCAAGGATCCACCATGCAGAGTTTATTCATGTCCAGTGATCAAGGATCCACCATGCAGAGTTTATTCATGTCCAGTGATCACGGATCCACCATGGAGAGTTTATTCATGTCCAGAGATCAAGGATCCACCATGGAGAGTTTATTCATGTCCAGAGATCAAGGATCCACCATGCAGAGTTTATTCATGTCCAGAGATCAAGGATCCACCATGCAGAGTTTATTCATGTCCAGTGATCAAGGATCCACCATGCAGAGTTTATTCATGTCCAGAGATCAAGGATCCACCATGCAGAGTTTATTCATGTCCAGAGATCAAGGATCCACCATGCAGAGTTTATTCATGTCCAGTGATCAAGGATCCACCATGGAGAGTTTATTCATATCCAGTGATCAAGGATCCACCATGGAGAGTTTATTCATGTCCAGTGATCAAGGATCCACCATGGAGAGTTTATTCATGTCCAGAGATCAAGGCTCCACCATGGAGAGTTTATTTATGTCCAGAGGTCAAGGATCCACCATGTAGAGTTTATTTATGTCCAGAGAGCAAGGATCCACCATGTAGAGTTTATTTATGTCCAGAGGTCAAGGATCCACCATGTAGAGTTTATTTATGTCCAGAGGTCAAGGATCCATCATGGAGAGTTTATTTATGTCCAGAGGTCAAGGATCCACCATGTAGAGTTTATTTATGTCCAGAGGTCAAGGATCCATCATGGAGAGTTTATTTATGTCCAGAGGTCAAGGATCCATCATGGAGAGTTTATTTATGTCCAGAGAGCAAGGATCCACCATGGAGAGTTTATTTATGTCCAGAGAGCAAGGATCCATCATGGAGAGTTTATTTATGTCCAGAGGTCAAGGATCCATCATGGAGAGTTTATTTATGTCCAGAGGTCAAGGATCCATCATGGAGAGTTTATTTATGTCCAGAGGTCAAGGATCCACCATGGAGAGTTTATTTATGTCCAGAGAGCAAGGATCCACCATGGAGAGTTTATTTATGTCCAGAGAGCAAGGATCCACCATGGAGAGTTTATTTATGTCCAGAGGTCAAGGATCCACCATGGAGAGTTTATTTATGTCCAGAGATCAATGATCCACCATGTAGAGTATTTATGTCCAGAGGTCAAGGATCCACCATGGAAAGTTTATTTATGTCCAGAGATTAAGGATCCACCATGGAAAGTTTATTTATGTCCAGAGATTAAGGATCCACCATGTAGAGTTTATTTATGTCCAGAGGTCAAGGATCCACCATGGAAAGTTTATTTATGTCCAGAGGTCAAGGATCCACCATGTAGAGTATTTATGTCCAGAGGTCAAGGATGCACCATGGAAAGTTTATTTATGTCCAGAGATTAAGGATCCACCATGTAGAGTTTATTTATGTCCAGAGGTCAAGGATCCACCATGGAAAGTTTATTTACGTCCAGAGATTAAGGATCCACCATGGAAAGTTTATTTATGTCCAGAGATTAAGGATCCACCATGGAAAGTTTATTTATGTCCAGAGGTCAAGGATCCACCATGTAGAGTATTTATGTCCAGAGGTCAAGGATCCACCATGGAAAGTTTATTTATGTCCAGAGATTAAGGATCCACCATGGAAAGTTTATTTATGTCCAGAGATTAAGGATCCACCATGTAGAGTTTATTTATGTCCAGAGGTCAAGGATCCACCATGGAAAGTTTATTTATGTCCAGAGGTCAAGGATCCACCATGTAGAGTATTTATGTCCAGAGGTCAAGGATCCACCATGGAAAGTTTATTTATGTCCAGAGATTAAGGATCCACCATGGAAAGTTTATTTATGTCCAGAGATTAAGGATCCACCATGTAGAGTTTATTTATGTCCAGAGGTCAAGGATCCACCATGGAAAGTTTATTTATGTCCAGAGATTAAGGACCCAGTGACCAATTTCATATTTATTTACTTTAAAGTGGATATGACACCTAAAAAAATAGGTAAAACTGATATAAATATCAAAAATATACATACAGTATAGTAAGTTGAAAGTGTTTTTTTATATATATATATATATTTTATTTTCATTAAGAAAGGGCAGATCTAAAAGTACAAAGTATATACACAGATGCATTCCCTTTCTCTTTTTTTAAATAAAAGACCGGAGAGTGTGCTCAGTATCCCTCCAGGTGAGTCCGGGTCTCTTTGAGGATGTCCCTTCACCCCAATATTGCAGGCCAGCAGCTCATCACACATTCAAAAACAGAAATCGGGGATCAAAAAGGGAGAAAAACAAAATGAGAGAACATATTCCACACGGTAAATCGTAGACAATCTTGTTCTCAAGCACACAACTCAACCTGCCTTTACGCAATTCAACAACTTAAATAAACTATGTACAAGAACAACAAAAGGGGTGCTCCACCAGGCACTGCGCCATGAGAAAGAGAAAAGGAAAAAAATAAAATACAGTAAAGAGAGTAAAATAGCTGTAATCATACACTTTTAGGTGGTTTACAGTACCACTGTGTTCAGACAAAATCTGCTGTCATAGGGGTTATGAATTCAAGCCAGTTCTTCCAAATATGATAGAATGAGGCCTTTTGGTTTTTTAATAGAGAGGCCAGCTTCTCCATCTTGAAAATTTCCAGGATGATGCCCACCCAACCCTCCAGAGGAAGGGGATTTGGGCTTAGCCATTTTCTGGTAATCGATTTTTTTTTTTTTTTTTTTTTTTTACTTGCCACCAGAAGAATTTGTAGTAATTTTATGTCGCTCCTTGTTTTTATAAATGGAGTGTACTCCAGGTAAAGGGATTCAAAATTTTAAAGGTATTTGAATGTTAAAAACTTTACTTTTAAGTATTTTTCTGTATTTGCCTCTCACATACTTGGAAAAGCTCCTCGCCATCTAACCATGTCCTTTAGGTCCTTCAGACTTTTTTCAGTAAAATGGTTCTTGGGAGCTTGAGCATAACTAAAAACTTTCAGCTTCTTGGGGGGGTGTAGCCCCCCAGACCCCCCCACCTTTTTAAGCATATTCCTTATTTTGCCTTTCAGCTTCTGCAGGAGCTCTGCCCCCCATACTCCCCGCCTTTTTAAGCTTTTTGCTTTTTTTGCTTTTCAGCTGACCCCCCCAATTACAGCCCTCTTAACCTCCTGCCACTTTAAGCATTTTTTTTAATGTAGATGTAAATGAATATTCAAAGTTTTCAGCTAGTTGACAGTAGGGCTGTACAATATGGACAAATTCTTGTATCTCAATATTGTCATGTTGTCCATATTCTTGAGCCGCTTAGGTGTGTAGGGAGAGTTCCCATGGGATAAAAAAGCTTTTCAACCAACCATCCCTGGTTCTCAAGACCAGGCACCTAAGTGGAAATACTCTCTTTTTTTTAAGATATTTAGGTGTACCTTCATAAACACTAGTAGAGTTCCACCTTACATTTGGAATGTATAATAGAAGATATACCTTACTGAATTGTCATATCAATTTGATATATGATATGACTATGATTTGACACAAAGTGCAGCAACAGTGAAAATTAAACCTTTTTAAACAAAACAGTAATAATCCCACACTCATTTTGCACTCATCATAAGGTTAGGATACTGTGCCCTCCAAAAGTATTGGAACACTTGGAATTTCACACATTTTAATTTGTTTATGCCATTTTAAATACAAAAAATATAAAGAATTAAAATTTCTAAAATTATCTTCCTCAAACTGAAAGTAAATCTCTAAAACTTGATAAAACCTGTAAAGAATAATCAGTTTTATTGC
This sequence comes from Thalassophryne amazonica, assembly GCF_902500255.1. Taxonomy (NCBI): domain Eukaryota; kingdom Metazoa; phylum Chordata; class Actinopteri; order Batrachoidiformes; family Batrachoididae; genus Thalassophryne; species Thalassophryne amazonica. The sequence continues at coordinate 451,273 of NW_022986245.1, read as the reverse complement.
CAGTTTTCTTTAGACAAGTCAGGGGATGGAAACATGAACATTTCCAAATCACTGAATATGTCTTGGACTTTATTTACATCAATTATGAAGAAATACAAAAGTTTCTTTCACCAAAACATCAAATCTAGTCTTTCATCTCAAATGTACTTTCTGTCAGATTGTAGCTGAACTTTCAGGTCTTCTTTTGAAGAAAATCCTCCTCTACACCACTTCATCAGGAAGATGGATTTTAGATTTTTAATTAATTTATATCAAGTTGTAGAGATTTGATTTCAGTTTGAGTTAAGGAAGATAATTTTAGAAAAAAATGTATTTGAAATAGAATAAACCAATTAAAATGTGTGAAATACCAAGTGTTCCAATACTTTTGAGGGCAACTGAGAAACAGTGAGGAGCAACATCTTACATCTCATATAGAGTGCAGCAGATAAGAGAATATTTAGAGTGGAATCCTGCAAATGGTGATACATCACATTCAGCACAAATAATCCATAGACATGAGCTCTTTAAAAAAAAAACTGATTGGCCACTTGAATTTTCAATTAGGCAGCCAGGTAGGGGTCAACTGAAGACTTACACAGGGGTCAAAATCAGGGGTGGGCAACTTGTTCCAGAAAGGGCCAAGAGGGTGCAGATTTTCTTTGCAGCCACTGACTCCACCAGGTGATTTCACTGACTAATATCACTTTGAGCAGATGGAATCAGTTAATCAGTGAAATCACCTGGTGGAGTCAGTGGCTGCAAAGAAAATCTGCACCCTCTTGGCCCTTTCTGGAACAGGTTGCCCACCCCTGGTCTAAATTAAAAGATGCTCCAATCATATAGAAAACTACACCACATTATTTGCCTGATCATAAGGATTCCAAAAAGGTATAGTTTGGACAATCTGTGACTGAATGTTATGGAGTTATGAGGTAAAAGCAGAAAGAATTGTGACAAAGGTCAGTTTCAGTTTGTACAGGGGTCAAAAGTTAAAGTTGCTCCATTAATTTTGCTCCAGCTGTATTTGTGCTGAATTTGATGCTTGTATCACCATTTCAAATCAAGTCAAATCAATTTTATTTATATAGCGCCAAATCACAACAAACAGTTGCCCCAAGGCGCTTTATATTGTAAGGCAAAGCCATACAATAATTACAGAAAAACCCCAACGGTCAGAACGACCCCGTGAGCAAGCACTTGGCGACAGTGGGAAGGAAAAACTCCCTTTTAACAGGAAGAAACCTCCAGCAGAACCAGGCTCAGGGAGGGGCAGTCTTCTGCTGGGACTGGTTGGGGCTGAGGGAGAGAACCAGGAAAAAGACATGCTGTGGAAGAGAGCAGAGATCGATCACTAATGATTAAATGCAGAGTGGTGCATACAGAGCAAAAAGAGAAAGAAACAATGCATCATGGGAACCCCCCAGCAGTCTAAGTCTATAGCAGCTAGCTGCAGCATTTTGAATTAACTGAAGGCTTTTCAGGGAATCTTTAGGACAACCTGATAATAATGAATTACAATAGTCCAGCCTAGAGGAAATAAATGCATGAATTAGTTTTTCAGCATCACTCTGAGACAAGACCTTTCTAATTTTAGAGATATTGCGCAAATGCAAAAAAGCAGTCCTACATATTTGCTTAATATGCGCATTGAAGGACATCCTGATCAAAAATGGCTCCAAGATTTCTCACAGTATTACTAGAGGTCAGGGTAATGCCATCCAGAGTAAGGATCTGGTTAGACACCATGTTTCTAAGATTTGTGGGGCCAAGTACAATAACTTCAGTTTTATCTGAATTTAAAAGCAGGAAATTAGAGGTCATCCATGTCTTTATGTCTGTAAGACAATCCTGCAGTTTAGCTAATTGGTGTGTGTCCTCTGGCTTCATGGATAGATAAAGCTGGGTATCATCTGCTTAACAATGAAAATTTAAGCAATACCGTCTAATAATACTGCCTAAGAGAAGCATGTATAAAGTGAATAAAATTGGTCCTAGCACAGAACCTTGTGGAACTCCATAATTAACTTTAGTCTGTGAAGAAGATTCCCCATTTACATGAACAAATTGTAATCTATTAGACAAATATGATTCAAACCACCGCAGCGCAGTGCCTTTAATACCTATGGCATGCTCTAATCTCTGTAATAAAATTTTATGGTCAACAGTATCAAAAGCAGCACTGAGGTCTAACAGAACAAGCACAGAGATGAGTCCACTGTCTGAGGCCATAAGAAGATCATTTGTAACCTTCACTAATGCTGTTTCTGTACTATGATGAATTCTAAAACCTGACTGAAACTCTTCAAATAGACCATTCCTCTGCAGATGATCAGTTAGCTGTTTTACAACTACCCTTTCAAGAATTTTTGAGAGAAAAGGAAGGTTGGAGATTGGCCTATAATTAGCTAAGATAGCTGGGTCAAGTGATGGCTTTTTAAGTAATGGTTTAATTACTGCCACCTTAAAAGCCTGTGGTACATAGCCAACTAACAAAGATAGATTGATCATATTTAAGATCGAAGCATTAAATAATGGTAGGGCTTCCTTGAGCAGCCTGGTAGGAATGGGGTCTAATAAACATGTTGATGGTTTGGATGAAGTAACTAATGAGAATAACTCAGACAGAACAATCGGAGAGAAAGAGTCTAACCAAATACCGGCATCACTGAAAGCAGCCAAAGATAACGATACGTCTTTGGGATGGTTATGAGTAATTTTTTCTCTAATAGTTAAAATTTTGTTAGCAAAGAAAGTCATGAAGTCATTACTAGTTAAAGTTAATGGAATACTCAGCTCAATAGAGCTCTGACTCTTTGTCAGCCTGGCTACAGTGCTGAAAAGAAACCTGGGGTTGTTCTTACACATTTGAAGGACCGTTTCAGTTATCTGCTGCACTAATAAGCCAACAGAGCATGAACCAGCTGCTGTCTGTTTAAACGTGTATATAAGACAACCCGAATTAAAGGAGAAATGCTGCTTTTAACAACCTGGGCCTCATTTCTGACATAAAATATGGTCGTTTACTCACCAATATAAGTTTGGTGTGATTAGAAGTCCATAGTTCAAATGACGTGTTCAGTTCAAATCTGAAGCAAACATTTTTCTTCTTCTACTAAGGTGGATTAGAACATTTTGTTGTACACAGCACCAACTACTGGACAGGAGGAATCTAGCAGTCAATGTGACTCACTGATTTGAAAACGCAGCTCGTGTGGTGCCGTGACATGTCAGTCATCTGTGTCCAATCAGATTTCAGGGGAGTCCAGTGAAACCCCGGCTTCCCCTCTAGCTCCACCCATCCCAGGAAGTGTTTGACATTTGAACATTTCCTGTTTCACTGTGACTGATAATTTGGCACTTCCTGTTTGAGTGTGAGCTTGCCACTGAGTTCCCGTGAGATTCCATGGGATCTCGTCTGTCAATTCAGGAAGTGTTTGACATTTGAACGTTTCCTGTTTTACTGTGGATTTGAAAATTGGCACTTCCTGCTTAGAACGCCCATGAATGAGCTTCATGAATTTACTCTGACAGAAAATCTCAGGATGGAAAACCTGATGTGAAGAAAAACCCTGAGGCTAATTAAAAAGGAATAAATTGACACATGAAAGTGAGGAAATGAATGGTGCGATATTTCTCACAACAAAGCATTCAGACAGTAAAACTATCTGAATGAGATATGCACCTGAACGCTGCACAAAACAGCATTTCAGCTCACTTTAACCCAAGTTTAAGTCAATGCATCATAGATTTCTATTTAATGCCCAACGATGTGGATTAATGCTAAGCAAGATGGCTGCTGCTGGCAACAGCTCACAGGCTGCATCCACCATCTAATGGATTAAATAGAAACTCACCACTCTGATACTTTATTTTAATGAGAGTTGTTCTAACATTTATTGTTAATTTGTTTCTTTGCAGACATGCAGCCGTTGTTGGTGATTAAAGAAGAAACTCTCCCTGAACACCAGGAATGGAATCTGAGTGTTGACCAGGAGGACATTAAAGAAGAAGAGAAGCTGTGGATAAGTCAGCAGGGAGAGCAGCTTCAGCAGCTGGAGGAGACAGATCTCACCAAGTTTGGTTTCACTGCCGTCCCTGTGAAGAGTGAAAATGATGATGACAAACCAGAGTCATCACAGCTTCATCACAGCCCAAGTGATGAGAGCACAGAGGCTGAGCCTGTAGCCAGCAGCTCATCTGTACACAGAACACTGACAGCAGAAGCTGATGGAGAGGACGATGGAGGACCACAACCAGCCAGCAACTCAGGTCCAAACAGTCATTTACAACCAGATACCAGTGGCAAGAGTTCAGACACTTCTGGAACTGAGACTGATGACAGTTATGACTGGAAACAGACCAGAAAACTTCAGTCAAGTTTTAACTTTTGGAAAAATACCAACATTGTTCGTTCAGGCAACACTGATGAGAAACAGTTTAAAGGCTCTAAATATGGAAAAGCATCTGGTCACATGAACAACTCAGCGCAACAAAAGGAGACACAAGCAAGCATAAAACCATTTAGCTGTTCTGATCCGGGTAAAAAACAGAAACAAAGGGGAACTTTGAACAAACATATGATAATTCATACAGGACAAAAACCATTTGGTTGTTCCGATTGTGGTAAAAGATTTGGAAAAAAGGGCGATCTGAAGAAACACATGATAATTCATACAGGACAAAAACCATTTGGCTGTTCAGAATGTGGTCGAAGATTTGGACAAAAGGGCCACCTGAATGAACACTTGATAATTCATACAGGACAAAAAGCATTTGGTTGCTTTGTATGTGGTAAAAGATTTGGGCGAAAGAGCTACCTCAGCAAACACATGATAATTCATACAGGACAAAAAGCATTTGGTTGTTCTGAATGTGGTCGAAGATTTGGACGAAAGAGCAGTCTGAATAGGCACATGATAATTCATAAGAGAAATGGAAAAAAAAGACAATGCTACAAGTAGCTACATTGAAGTTTTAGCTGAAAATGCTACAATAGAGCATAATAAAATGAGAGAGAAAGAGAAATAAGATCATAAGAAAATGATCCTCATGGCAGACGGACATTATACATCCTGACACAACAAGATCTGTCAATATCTCCACTAGTCTCGTCCACCAGAAAAGTAACTGTCTTCTACAACAAAGAGATCCCAGCAGGATGACATATCGAAGGAGGTGCAATCAAACCTGATATTGTCATCTGGAACAAGCAAGAGCCAAAATCATCAATGTAACAGTCCCCAATGACTATGGCCTGAATAGATGCTGAAAGGAGAAAGATCACGAAATACCAAGACCTGAAAAATGACCTACAAACACGATGGTCATTGAAAGAAATGAATATTATATCAGTTGTGGTGGGGGCAACAGGGCTTATGAAGAAGAACTTGAAGAAATAGGCAATCCCAAGTGCCCATGAGGTACAGATATCCGCAGTTAAGGGAACAATCACCATCTTGAAGAGAGTGTTATGGCATTTTACACTGTATACATTTGAACTCATTTGAACTGCTTAGTGTCCTTGCGTGACTGAAAATCTATCCTTAAGTTCACCAGTGCCTCACAGCCTACGTAAATTCTGCTATATCAAAACTCCTCTGGTTAACGTCTTACTCCCTAAAAATGTATCAAGAAAGAATTGCATTGTCTATTGTGTGAAAGCGCCAGTCTCCAAGGTTTTCAGCCTCTCCCTGCAGCATAACCTGCTCACTGTGTGTTATAAAAGACTTGCAGTTGTATGTAAATGTTTGGGCCCCCCTGATGATTTCCATGATTTTCCATTATAAGTCATTGTTTGGAATAGAAATGTCAGTTAAATACAGTAGTGTTCAGAATAATAGTAGTGCTATGTGACTAAAAAGATTAATCCAGGTTTTGAGTATATGTCTTATTGTTAAATGGGAAACAAGGTACCAGTAGATTCAGTAGATTCTCACAAATCCAACAAGACCAAGCATTCATGATATGCACACTCTTAAGGCTATGAAATTGGGCTATTAGTAAAAAAAAGTAGAAAAGGGGGTGTTCACAATAATAGTAGCATCTGCTGTTGACGCTACAAACTCAAAACTATTATGTTCAAACTGCTTTTTTAGCAATCCTGTGAATCACTAAACTAGTATTTAGTTGTATAACCACAGTTTTTCATGATTTCTTCACATCTGCGAGGCATTAATTTTGTTGGTTTGGAACCAAGATTTTGCTGGTTTACTAGTGTGCTTGGGGTCATTGTCTTGTTGAAACACCCATTTCAAGGGCATGTCCTCTTCAGCATAAGGCAACATGACCTCTTCAAGTATTCTGACATATCCAAACTGATCCATGATACCTGGTATGTGATATATAGGCCCAACACCATAGTAGGAGAAACATGCCCATATCATGATGCTTGCACCACCATGCTTCACTGTCTTCACTGTGAACTGTGGCTTGAATTCAGAGTTTGGGGGTCGTCTCACAAACTGTCTGCGGCCCTTGGACCCAAAAAGAACAGTTTTACTCTCATCAGTCCACAAAATATTCCTCCATTTCTCTTTAGGCCAGTTGATGTGTTCTTTGGCAAATTGTAACCTCTTCTGCACATGTCTTTTATTTAACAGAGAGACTTTGCAGGGGATTCTTGCAAATAAATTAGCTTCACATAGGCGTCTTCTAACTGTCACAGCACTTACAGGTAACTCCAGACTGTCTTTGATCATCCTGGAGCTGATCAATGGGTGAGCCTTTGCCATTCTGGTTATTCTTCTATCCAATTTGATGGTTGTTTTCCGTTTTCTTCCACACGTCTCTGGTTTTTTTGTCCATTTTAATGCATTGGAGATCATTGTAGATGAACAGCCTATAATTTTTTGCACCTGCGTATAAGTTTTCCCCTCTCCAATCAACTTTCAAACTACGCTGTTCTTCTGAACAATATCTTGGACGTTCCATTTTCCTCAGGCTTTCAAAGAGAAAAGATGCATAAATTTGGGCACCCCAACAGAAAAAAAAATATTTAGTAGATCCTCCTTTTGCAGAAATAACACCCTCTAAATGCTTCCTATAGCTTCCAGTGAATCTGGATTCTGGTTGAAGGTATTTTGGGCCATTCTTCTTTTCTTTGTCTTTGAATTTTTTAGTTTTTACTTATTTATTTTAAATTTTATATTGAACTGTTCTGTGTGAGATGCCTTGAGGCAGCTTTTGTTGTGATTTGGCACTTTATAAGCTGATTAAACTGAACTGAAATGAAAACCTTCTCAGGTTTGTTGGTTTCTGAGCATGGACAGCCGGCCTAAAAATCACACCACAGATTTTCAATGATATTCATGTCTGGGGACTGAGATGGCCATTAGGGTTATGACAAATCTCAAATTTATTAGCCTGGGGTTATAAATGATGAACTTCTACCTAAATGTCTTTGGTTTTGCCCGACCTTGAAAAAACCTCCCGCACCTAAGACAGTTTCATATTTCACATTAAAACACCTCGCGGCTCAAACACTCTTTATTATAACATGTCAGTTTTACATACAATACACATGAGGAATACATGAAAATGAGTACATATAGCATTTGTCGTGTTTTTAATAGTGTTTCAGATTTGTGTATTAGTGTTAATAAATTTGCTGTTAAGATATTTGTCTGTTCTACAAGTAGAGCGAACCTCCTCCATCAACTTACAGCTCCCTCAGCTACTATGTTGGAGCGAATGCACATCAAGCACTGATAGTTCCTTTTTCCAGTGAGTAGAGAAGCATTTCACAGCTTTGGGACACTTAAGTTTGGATATTGATGACAGCAGGTCTTCATAATCCATCTCTGAATAGTGTTGGTTAGAAAACCAGGCCTGCGACCATGTAGTTGCAATGAAATCCCAAATTACCCTCAGCTGTTCTCGCCAATTTGGAAGAAGGAAAAATGCAGTAAGTGTAAAAAAATTCCTCGTGAGTTCCACCTGGCACTGTGAAGTGATGGCAGCTTGTGCCATTTGATGTGAGGCCATTTTTCCTCCGTTTTGTAAAACTTGTATGCTTCACAAAGCTCAAAAGGGAATTTAAAATCATCTCTCCAGCCAAGGTTCTCATACTCTGGTATCACTTCTGTGCCCATGTGTGCATTTTGCAAATCATCATACTGTTCCAAAATCTCATCAATAAACTCGTAGTTAATGTTAGGTGACCGTGACCATATAGGAAAAAAGAAGTCCAACACATGTCGCAGAACAAGATCAAGAATGTGCTGGCAGCCGATGTATTGAGGTTCATCGAATCCCTTGTGTCTAAATGTTCTCTGAAGCCTGACTACACCATTTTTGTGACCAGTATTGACTGCTGTTGTGTCAGAGATGATCATCTGAATACTGTTCCATGCATTGTACTCATCAAGGAGGTCCTGTAGTGGTATATAGATGTCTTCTGCAGTTCTACTGTCACAAGCCAAAATGCCAAGTTGTAATGTTCTTCTGTCATTTTTCAAGTACACAACTTGATACTCTTTATTATTAATTTTCTTACCATCAAAATGCAAACAAAATTTCTCTTCAGAGATCAGTTCCATGAGGTGGTTCTTAACTTGTTCTGCATCTCTGATTGTTCGACGCCAGACAACAGACTGATGGTGTTGAGACACTAACTCCATCTTCAGCCAGACTTTGAAGCACCTGTGACGCTTTTCTGGTTGACAGAGTGTTTAAACACCAGTTTGGCAGCTGACTTTGTTGAGTGGCGTGTTCAATTTATTTATTTTACCTTTCTTTTTTATTTCTTTTAATTATTGTTTATTAATATATTTTAGCAATATTTATTTGTATATTTTTTTTGTTATTTCTTGATACTTGTTAATTCTTTTCTTGTTACGTTATTTTTTAAAATCGTATTGTGTAAACTCATGTATTTTTAAAAGTGATGTGGTGCTAGGTGCGGGAGGTTTTTTCAAGATCCAATGAAATAAACTTCAAAAAAGTGATCTATGGGTAAAGGTTCATCAAATGCAACATCAGGAAAATGAAAGTTTTGAAAAAGGTTTTGTAGTCATAACCCTCCAGAACGTTGTACTTGTTCCTCTGCATGAGATGAGATGAGATATACTTTATTGATCTCACAATTGCAGTGGAGAATTGAACTGGGTATAGGTAGGGCTGGATCAGGTGACCCTGAACCATCCCTTAGTTATGCTGCTATAGACGTAGACTGCTGGGGGGTTCCCATGATGCACTGAGTGTTTCTTTCTCTTTTTGCTCTGTATGCACCACTCTGCATTTAATCATTAGTGACTGATCTCTGCTCCCCTCCACAGCATGTCTTTTTCCTGGTTCTCTCCCTCAGCCCCAACCAGTCCCAGCAGAAGACTGCCCCTCCCTGAGCCTGGTTCTGCTGGAGGTTTCTTCCTGTTAAAAGGGAGTTTTTCCTTCCCACTGTAGCCAAGTGCTTGCTCACAGGGGGTCGTTTTGACCGTTGGGGTTTTACATAATTATTGTATGGCTTTGCCTTACAATATAAAGCGCCTTGGGGCAACTGTTTGTTGTGATTTGGCGCTATATAAAAAAATTGATTGATTGATTGATTGACAATGGAGAAATTACATTTACACTCCAGTTACCTCAGACAACAATTAGTCCACAATTATTACTTGTTTACCGTAATAATGGCACACATCAGAATTAAAGACAGCACATACACATTTGACATTGTTTATGTGCACTAAGTTTGAAGAAGTCCATTATCCGAATTGAGGCAAGTGGGTGAAGGTCACACAGCAACCCTGAGTTATGCCACCGTCAGCTTGGGGGGAGGAACGTGGGCTGCAGCGGAAACTGCACCACCCCCGCTGAAGGGGGAAGGAAAAAGGAATGACGTGAGCAGAAGCCAGAGTGGGGGGTGTTTGATGGGGGGTAGAAGGGGGCTGGGGGGAGGGAATGGAGCATGCTTCAGTCCTATGAAAACAGTTTATTGTCTTTGTGAGTTGAGATAAGAAGCAGCCAAATGATCCCCAGGCCAAAGAAATTCCTCTCGAGGAAAACAGTCGGGCAATTTGACCTTCAGGCTTGATAAGCCTGCAGTGTTGTGGTTTGAGCAGTGAAAAACACCTTTAACAGTTCCTCTTGAACAACAAATCCCAATTATGAATTAAGAATATTCCCCGGCCTCCAAAATCTTCAACTGCAAGGCACGCGTCAGCTCCAAGATGTCATCAAATTTGCGTCTGAGTTCAAGAGTCATTGCAGTCTGAGAATGCACTGCCTTGCCCACCTCGTTAATCATGACGGACAAGCGAGGGGCCGTGGTTCTTGATGCTGCCGTCTTGCCAATTTTCTGGTAGATCAGGGCAGCACATTAACCAGAAAGTACCAGCCCTGCTACCATAAGACCAAAAATGAATAAATAAATCCTCAACGTCCTCAATGGAGAAAGGCGCCAAGCATGCAATATGCCAAGACCCCCAGGAGTCTAGAACATTGCCACAGGATACGTTACATCTGGGCAGGTAGGATCCCCCGGTCCTGACCTTCTTGAAGAAAAAATGGTGTCAATAGTGTTCAGAGACCAGTTGATCAATTCCATAGTTAATCCAATAGTAGTCCAATAGATCCAGTATCCAATATAATTTGAGGAATTCACAGTCTGGTGAAGTAGGGACTTGAAGGTTAAAGCAGAGAGCAGAGATAAGGGAGAGTGGAGGAGATGCGATCGCCCTCGTTGGAGTCCCAAGCTGAGCTGAATGCCTTAGTAGATTTTGAGCAGCGTTTAGGGTCATTGTCTTGTTGAAAGATCCAGCCCCGGCACAACTTCCACTTTGTCACTGATTCATGAACATTGTTCTCAAGAATCTCCTGATATTGACTAGAATCCATGTGACCCGCAACTTTAACAAGATTCCCAGTACCTGCACTGCCCACACAGCGACAGCATGATGGAACCACCTCCAAATTTTACTGTAGGTAGCAAGTGTTTTTCTTGGAATGCTGTGTTCTTTTTCAGCCATCCATACTGCCCCTTGTTATGTCCAAAATAAAGCTGGCTTGTCCAAATGTGCTTTAGCATAGCTTAAGCGACTCTGTTTGTGTCGTGTATGCAGAAAAGGCTTCCTCTGCATTACAGCATCATACAGCATCTCTTTGTGCAAAGTGCGCTGTATAGTTGAACGATGCACAGAGACACTAGCTACAGCAAGATCATGTTGTAGGTCTTTGGAGCAGATCTGTGGATTGATTATGACTGTTCTCACCATCCTTCACTTCAGCTTGTCTGAGATTTTTCTTGGCCTGCCACTTCGGGTCTTAACTATTACTGTGTCTACGGTCTTCACAGTGGAAACTGACAGCTGAAATCTCTGAGATAGCTTTTTGTGTCCTAACCCCTAAACCATGATGTTGACCAATCTTTGTTTTTAGGTCATTTGAGAGTTGTTTAGAGGCTCCCATGTTGCCACTCATTAGAAGAGCTGCAAAGGGGGGAATATTTGCAAATGGCCACCTTAAATATCCTTTCTCATGATTGGATTCACCTGTGTAAGGAGGTCAAGGGTCAGTAATCTTACCAAACCAATTTTGTGTTCCAATAATTAGTGCTGAATGTTTTCAAATTAATAAAATGACAAGGGTGCCCAAATTTATGCACCTGTCTAATTTTGTTTCAATAATTATTGCACACTTTCTGTAAATCCTATACACTTTATTTCACTTCTCAAATATCAGTGTGTTCATCTGCTATATGATATATTAAATTGGAAGTGCTGATCCAAACATCCAATGATTTATAAAGGAAAATCATGAAATTATCAGGGGGGCCCAAACTTTTGCCTACAACTCCTTCATGCTTTGGCAATTTTTTTCCTGCTGTACACTTTTCCCTCCAGACCTGTTGAACTCTGTTTTTTGAAGATTCAAAAATAAAGACCAAACCTAAGATAATTTTCTCTCAGAAACTTCTTTATTATTATTATTATTATTATTATTATTATATTAATATGCATATGTTGTGGACATAAGCAAGCGAAGCTCATCAGCATCTCACCATGTCATTTAGGTTCTTCAGACTTTATTTTTTAGTAAATGCTTCAGGGGAGCATTAGCATGGCAAAAACCTGTCAGCCCCCCCAGACCCCCCGCCTTTTAAGTATTTTTCTTTATTTGCCTCTCCTCTCCTCGCCACAGGAAAAACACCTCCGTGTTGATAACCATTTGTAAAATCCAGGCGGCTTTTGATGGCTTTCAGTGGAGTGAGTATATGAGAAATTGTTTAACAGCTGGACATGTTCCAACTTGTCCTTAAGGCTTCCAACAGAGGTGTTTTTCCTGTGGCGGAGCGTCGCGGCGGCTGCGAGCCGACGCTGCAATCCGTCTGCAAGTCTTTCATTAAAAAAATCTCCTTTAACAGTGGAATATCCGGATAAAATGCTGAAACCGACTTCTTCTGAAACTTCTCTGTTCTCTCACGACGTCCTGGATCAATAGAGCCTGAAATGTGGAGGTTTTCAGCTTGAAACAGGTTGACGACGGCGGCTGAGAGCGCTGCGCGACATCTCGCTCCGTGGGAAGTCCTTAAAGCGACAGTATCACCTCAAAATCTCTCATCAGCCATTAAAATTTTCACTGAAAACCAGCTTAATTTTTCGAACCGTGTCCACTTCGATGTGTCTCACAGGTTTAGAAAAAATTTTGATCAAACAAAGCGCCAGTCTCTCAGCAACTTCTCAGACAAAGGAATTCCGACGAGGGGCTGGACGACTCCTCCCACAAGGAATGCTCACAGGCGAATGACATCACCGACAGGCGTGGAAAAACTCACGCATGCGCATGACGGTTCAAGCATGTCTGACGTAAAAACATATGAATGAAATCCATATAGTTTTTGAAAAAAATAAAAAGGACCTATACTTTACGGACAGACCTCGTATATACATTCTGTCCATATTCTTGAGCCGTTTAGGTGTGTAGGGAGAGTTCCCATGGGATAAAAAACCTTTTCAACCTACCATCCCTGGTTCTCAAGACCAGACACCTAAGTGGCTCTACTCTTCTTTTTTTTTTTTTTTTTAAAGATATTTCGGTGTACCTTCATAAACACTAGTAGAGTTCAGCCTTAGATTTGGAATGTATAATAGAAGATATACCTTACTGAATTTTCATATCAGTATGATATATGATATGACTATGATTTGACACAAAGTGCAGCAACAGTGAAAATTAAACCTTCTTAAACCAAACAGTAATAAAACCACACTCGTTTTGTACTCATAAGGTTAGGATACAAATTCAAATGTGTGAAATACCAAGTGTTCCAAGAATATTTAGAGTGGAATCCTGCAAATGGTGATACAAACATTTGGCACAAATAATCCACAGACATTAAGTCTAAAAAAAAATGATTGGTCACTTGAATTTTCAGTAGGCAGCCAGGTAGGGGTCAATTGAAGAATTACACAGGGGTCAAAATCAGGGGTTTGCAACTTGTTCCAGAAAGGGCCAAGAGGGTACAGATTTTCTTTGCAGGCACTGACTCGACCAGGTGATTTCACTGATTACTTATTTCTTACTTATTTCACTGTGGCAAGATGGCGCCGAGGGAAGGCGCCGTCGCAAGAGCAAGAGCTCACTTGTGTGCTGTGTGTTTTATGTTGTTTTTATTTGTTTTTGGAACACTTGCCACTGTCACGTACGATCGTGAATTACTTATTCAGATCGGGGATAAAGTTGGTGGCCTATCCCATGTAATCTCTGAACTGAGGTGTGCTGACTTTAATGTTTGCCCCACACGAGGCTACAGGGGCTAAGAGTCAAGTCAGGGAAGCCGAGAGCAGAGTGAGGGGACCGGGCGGAGCCAACGCCGTGTACGCCGCCGACCTGAGCTCCACGATGGGGACACCTACAGCCATCAGCGTAGGAAGCGTAAGCACAGGGGAAAGTGAGGAGGTCTGCTCGTTAAACTCCGCGGATGCCCCTGCAAAGTCCCGCTGCCGTCTATTTATTTGGCGAACGTCCAGTCTCTGCCAAACAAGATGGATGACCTGCTGAGCAGCATCCAGACCCAGCGCGAGGCCAGAGATTGCTCCGTGTACTGCCTGTCGGAGACATGGCTCTGCAGTGAGGTGCCAGACTCTGCCATTCAGCCGCCGGGCTTCTCTATTTACCGCTCCGACAGAGTGAGAGAACGCAACGGGAAGTCAAAAGGAGGAAGTGTGTTTTTTTATTAATGAACGCTGGTGCACGGACACTGTTATAATGAATCAAACTTGCACAGCTAACCTGGAGTGCCTTGTCATCAAATGTCACCCCTTTTATCTCCCCCGAGAGTTCTCTGTAATGTTTTTATGCGCTGTCTACATTCATCCACGGGCTGACACTTCTGATGCTCTTAGTGATTTGAGTGACATCATACATACTTATGATAACTCTCACCCAAACTCAGTGATTATTGTTGCTGGGGACTTTAATAAAAGTAACTTTAAAACGGTCTCACCTAACTATTGTCAGCATGTGAAACCCCCCACAAGGGGGGCACATATTTTAGACCACTGTTACAGTAACGTTAAATCAGCTTATACGAGGTCTGTCAATAAAGTAACGGTCCTTTTTATTTTTTTCAAAAACTATATGGATTTCATTCATATGTTTTTACGTCAGACATGCTTGAACCCTCGTGCGCATGCGTGAGTTTTTCCACGCCTGTCGGTGACGTCATTCGCCTGTGAGCATTCCTTGTGGGAGGAGTCGTCCAGCCCCTCGTCGGAATTCCTTTGTCTGAGAAGTTGCTGAGAGACTGGCGCGTTGTTTGATCAAAATTTTTTCTAAACCTGTGAGACACATCGAAGTGGACACGGTTCGAAAAATTAAGCTGGTTTTCAGTGAAAATTTTAACGGCTGATGAGAGATTTTGAGGTGATTCTGTCGCTTTAAGGACTTCCCACGGTGCGAGACGTCGCTCAGCGCTCTCAGCCGCCGTCGTCAGCCTGTTCAAGCTGAAAACCTCCACATTTCAGGCTCTATTGATCCAGGACGTCGTGAGAGAACAGAGAAGTTTCAGAAGAAGTCGGTTTCAGCATTTTATCCGGATATTCCACTGTTAAAGGAGATTTTTTTAATGAAAGACGTGCGGACGGGTCCGCGCGTCGGGACGCAGCCGACGCGGTGCGGCGGCACAGGAAAAACACCTCCGTGTTGATAACCATTTGTAAAATCCAGGCGGCTTTTGATGGCTTTCAGTGGAGTGAGTATATGAGAAATTGTTTAACAGGCAGGACATGTTCCAACTTGTCCTTAAGGCTTTCAACAGAGGTGTTTTTCCTGTGGCGGAGCGTCGCGGCGGCTGCGTCCCGACGCGCGGACCTGTCCGCATGTCTTTCATTAAAAAAATCTCCTTTAACAGTGGAATATCCGGATAAAATGCTGAAACCGACTTCTTCTGAAACCTCTCTGTTCTCTCACAACGTCCTGGATCAATAGAGCCTGAAATGTGGAGGTTTTCAGCTTGAACAGGCTGACGACGACGGCTGAGAGCGCTGCACGATGTCTTGCACCGTGGGAAGTCCTTAAAGCGACAGAATCACCTCAAAATCTCTCATCAGCCGTTAAAATTTTCACTGAAAACCAGCTTAATTTTTCGAACCATGTCCACTTCGATGTGTCTCACAGGTTTAGAAAAAATTTTGATCAAACAACGCGCCAGTCTCTCAGCAACTTCTCAGACAAAGGAATTCCGACGAGGGGCTGGACGACTCCTCCCACAAGGAGTGCTCACAGGCGAATGACGTCACCGACAGGCGTGGAAAAACTCACGCATGCGCACGAGGGTTCAAGCATGTCTGACGTAAAAACATATGAATGAAATCCATATAGTTTTTGAAAAAAATAAAAAGGACCGTTACTTTATTGACAGCCCACGTAAGTTCCTACTTAGACCCCCCTTCGGCAAGTCAGATCACTCCTCCATTCTTCTGCTTCCTTCATACATTCAGAGGAGTAGACAACTGAAGCCAATAACCCGCACTGTACAGTGTTGGACCAGGGACAGTGAGGTTCAACTCCAAGGCTGCTTTGATGCGACAGATTGGTCTGTCCTCCAGTCAGAGGATCTGGACGAATACTGCGATGCTATTATTGGATATATTAATTTTTGCATCGATATATGTGTCTCGCAGAGGGTTATCACACATCATCCTAGTCAGAAACCTTGGATCAATGCTGATGTGAGACAAAAATTAAAGGAGCGTGCTGAGGCTTTTAAATCTGGTGACCATGCTGCTTGCAAGCAAGCCAGATACTCTTTGGAGCGGTCTATTAGAGCCGCAAAACGCTCCTGGGGTGACAAAATGGAAGGTTACCTCAATGCAGATGACCCACATCTAATGTGGGAGGGACTGAATGCTGCAACCACATGGAAACCTAAAGGAGCTGAACATTACTGACTTTGATCCCTCATTGCCAAATGATCTTAATCAGTTTTATTGTAGATTTGAAACTGGGAACACTGAGCCTGTTGTCTTTTCATTTGAGCAGAGTGGACTTACCATCACTCTGGAAGAAGTCCAAAGGGTTTTGTCCAGGACCAAGGTGAGGAAGGCCCCTGGACCGGACAGAATCCCACCCCGGGTGCTCAAACTGTGTGCACAGCAACTAGCTCCTGTTTTAACTTGTCACTGCGGTACTGTACTGTCCCTTTATCTTTTAAAAAGTCAGACATAATACCAGTACCTAAGAAGATGCCTGTGACCTGTTTTAATGACTATCGGCCTGTGGCCTTAACCTCTGTTTTAATGAAGACTTTTGAGCGTCTGGTGTTGGACTATATTAAAAGTCAAATACCAGTGTCTGTGGACCCGCTCCAATTTGCTTACAGACGCAACAGGAGTGTCAAAGATACCATCTCCTTCACGCTGAACTCTGTGTACAAGCACTTGGACAAAGGAAAATCTTATGTCCGTATGCTTTTCATAGACTACAGCTCTGCTTTTAATTCTCTTGTTCCAGTGCAGCTCATTCACAAATTGAAAACTCTTGGCTTATGTGATGCCATTTGCAAGTGGATTTTAAACTTTTTAACTGGTAGACCACCAAGGTTTAAAATTAACAACTGTTTTTCAAATGTACTTCTTGTGAATACAGGTTCTCTGCAAGGATGTATTCTAAGTCCTCTGCTCTACACTTTGTACACATATGATTGTGTTGCGTCTTTTCCCAATATGATCATCAAATATGCAGATGATACTACTATTATTGGTCTTGTTAATTCAGATGGTGATGACTCTATCGGTCAGAGGTTCAGTATTTGTTCCAGTGGAGTGAACAAAATCATTTAGTTCTTAATACTTCCAAAACAAATGAACTGATTATTGATTTGGGAAAAGCAATGTTCACTTTCCTATTATTATTAACAACACAGAGGTACAGAGGGTTGACAGTGTGAAATTTTTTGCTGTGACCCTTTCTAATGATTTGAGCTGGCATGCTAACACTCAAGCTATTGCCAAAAAGTCCAGACAGTGGCTCTATTTTCTACGTAAACTTAAGGAGTTTACTCTAAATAAGCACATTCTTTTAAATTTTTATCACTGTGCTGTTGAAAGTCTCCTTATAAACTGTATCTCTGTATGGTTTGGAAATCTTACATGTAAAGAACAAAAAGTTTTAAACAGAGTGGTGCGTTCTGCTCGCAGGGTAATAGGCTGTGAGCTGTCAGCCCTGGAGGACATTTTTAAAAGCAGGCTTCTTTCGTGGGCATTACTGATCATTAATGACCCCACCCATCCTGCTAAGAATATATTTGAGCTTCTTCCTTCTGGGAGACGCTGTCGTTCTATTAAATGCACCACATCTTGCCACATAAACAGCTTCTTTCCACAAGCTGTGATGGCTTTGAACTGTGCACACTGACTGACAAGCACTTTACTGTTTTTTATTATCTCTTATTGCTCTTATTGTGGCAAGTGTTATTTATTCATTTATTATTTATTATGTCTTTGTGTCCATGTTTTTAAAATGTAAAATGGTAAAAGCAGAAAGAATTGTGACAAAGGTCAGTTTCAGTTTGTACAGGGGTCAAAAGTTAAAGTTGCTCCATTAATTTTGCTCCAACTGTATTTGTGCTGAATTTGATGCTTGTATCACCATTTGAAGGATTGTTTCAGTTATCTGCTGCACTAATAAGCCAACAGAGCATGAACCAGCTGCTGTCTGTTAGCTTAAACATGTACATAAGAGAACCCGAATTCAAGAAGAAATGCTGCTTTTAACAACCTGGACCTCATTTCTGACATAAAATATGGTCATTTACTCACCAATATAAGTTTGATGTGATTAGAAGTCCATAGTTCAAATGACGTGTTCAGTTCACATCTGAAGCAAATATTTTTCTTCTTCTACTAAGGTGGATTAGAACATTTTGTGGTACACAGCACCAACTACTGGACAGGAGGAACCTAGCAGTCAATGTGACTCACTGATTTGAAAACACAGCTCTTTCGTGTGGTGCTGTGACATGTCAATCATCTGTGTCCAATCAGATTTCAGGAGAGTCCAGTGAAACCCCGGCCTCCTCTCTAGCTCCAGCCATGCCAGGAAGTGTTTGACATTTGAACATTTCCTGTTTCACTGTGACTGATAAATTGGCACTTCCTGTTTGAATGTGAGCTTGCCACTGAGTTCCTGTGAGATTCCATGGGATCTCGTCTGTCAATCCAAGAAGTGTTTGACATTTGAACATTTCCTGTTTTACTGTGGATTTGAAAATTGGCACTCAGTCAGATCTGAGACCTGTGAAAGACGTCCACTTTGACATTAGGTGAAAAAGAAGTCAATGGATCAGGGCTCGACATCCAGATCCCTGGAGGGTGGCGGAGTCCAGTTATCAGTGAGAAGAACAGATGAGAGAAGAGTATAAATAGAAACTTTAAAATGTGAGTATGACTGGCTCATACAAGACCATAAAGCCTGCTAAGGCAACCAGAGTGGGGAGGTGTCAAAGAAAAACCCTGTCTGCATGTTAAAGACAAGGTAAAAGGGATCTAGATCACCAGTGGTTGTAAGTTCTTGTCTTTTATAGGCATTGTACTGCTTTCTGATAAAACAGGAGTGTGAATGTGTGTTGGTGTGACTGAGCACATGGTCGAAGCAGCAGGTGGAAGGAAACCTACTGGTGTCTACGTAACTCCACTGATCAGTTGAAACAGGCCGTGTGCCACATATATTACTGGGAAAAAGGGAAGCTGTGGAGGAAACAGGGAAGAATTGGATTTATTGTCTGGGCTTAGTCCGTCTACACGTGCACATGCCACCTACAGCTGTGAAAATAGCCGAACGAAGTAGTTGAATACACATGTCTCATTGTAAAAAGTAAGGAGTCCTGGAGTAGCACCAAAGGGAAGGCAGTGATAAGTCTGACTACGGGGGGCTCTCATAGTGAGTGACTCATCTCAGCGTCAGTAAAGAAAGCCGCGGTTGCTACTCCGAATATCCAACCAAAAGGCTAATGCTTTCCTGTTTGCAAGATTTCTAATTTTGTTGCTGTTTCTTCTCTTGTGGTTCTGTGCACCCTGGACCACTCACGGGGTGAGCAGGCAAGGCAGATACCAGAGAGATCATCATGATGGAAAAAATCGAGCAGTAATGTTGATTACACAAAAGCATAGAAATGACAAGTTATGTGTGTTCCACATTACCGTATTCTACGCCTACAAGCCCAACTGCCACCCCTTGGCCAGCCCCTACGGTGGACATCTTTTAGTGGTTTTCCTTTGAGTACTATTAATAACAGAACTCAGGTGGAATATTATTTTAGGTGGACAAAATTTTTACAGTTTACTAAAATGCACAATACTGGTAGTTAGACTGTAATCATGCCTTAGCCAATGGGATCATGACTGAAGGTTCTGATTGGTTAAACTTTGATGTCACATTTCCTGAAGAAACAAACATACTGACAACTTAAATGATTTCATCTTAATAGTAACAACTGTTACTGCTGAGAAGAAGCTGTTGTTAATCTGAGGGATTTTAAATGCAGTTATGTTCCAGAACATTTATGGACCAAATGGTAAACAGGGACGCCTCAGAGACGGAGACAGACAGTTTGTGGACTGACTTCTTCCTGACAGACACACACAGCTTCATATTGATCACAATCTTCTAGTAAAAGTACGTCAGCTGTGGAATAAAAACCACTTTGACCTGAGAACTGTAATATCATGGAGGACAAAAACTGGACATTTGTCTCTCTAAAGAGTTGCCATGGTAACATTTGACAACCTTTTTCAACCGTTTATCTTCAGTCTTTGTCATTATTTGATAAAGAGTTAAAACATCAGTAAAGTTAATGAGTGTAAATGGGTCACAGATCTACGGGCCAAATTAAAAGTCCAAACATTAATGTTGAGTCCAGCTGTCTCTGTGTTGTTCCACTGCTGTTTGTGTCTCAGAGAAAATGGTGCACGGTTCTTAATTTTACTGCTTCTCTTTTACTTCAAACTGAAACGTGACTCTGGCAACACAATTTCAAGTTTAAATCATTTCCTCGATATTCATGAATGAATTTGTAAAATGGAACAAACTTTAACTGTATCATGGATCAAGTGTCATTTGTCTCGGTTTGTGTGTTTTACAATCAAGTCGTCACAATAAAAGTACAAACAGCTTCATTCTACAACATGATGCTCTTCAATCAAAAAGTCTGTTAGTGGGGCTGTTAATCAGGACAACTGGGCACAGAATGAAAACATGAAACTTTCAGGGTTTGTTCTTCATGACAGAAGCTTTAAGATGTGGAGATGTTCTCAGTTTGACCTCTGGGGTCAGTTAGAAGTCATTGACCTCTGGGATGTGAAATGTCTGAACATGAAATTAGAAACGGGTGAATCTTAGGATGTAAATGTGACAGAAATGTAAACCAAATATGTATTTCCATGTTTCTGGACATGAGAACCTCATTTCTGATAAGTACAACACCCCCAGAGGTCAATATGGGGTCACCAACAAGCTGAAGCAAGTGTCCACTTTGACTCCTGGCTCCAAACACTGACCCTGGAGATTGACATGCTGCTCTTTGTGAGGTCATAGAGGCAGGCTGACTTTGAGTTGGATATACAAGTGCTGACTTTACTTCTGTGTGTCGACTCTATCAGGACACAGAAATTGGCTGGAAATATTTTTGCTGGAAGTTGAGGTTCTTTTCCAAAACTTTACTGATATTCTGTAAATTTTCTTGAAAGCCGTCTTTTTTCCCCCCTCCATCAGAAAATGTGAAATTCAGGAACATGCTCAGTTTTGGGTGAAACAGTTTTCATGACCGAGAATTCATATTTTCCACAAATTCAAATGTTAAAATTCTGCATTCAAGAACAGAGCTTTGATGAAGCAAATAAAACCATCAGAATTTAAATTTATCAGAAACTGGAGGAAAAGAAGCATTTTGGGTTAATTTTATTTTTTTCCGAACAACTAGTCTGTTTACAACAAAATCCAAAATTTTGTGAGGAAGAATTGTCAACAGTTTAAATCAGGGGTGGACGTCGAGGGCCGAGACACTGCAGGTTTTCCGTGTAACCAATCACCTCAGCAGGTGGGTTGCTGATGAGCTTCTGCTTTGAACATAAACACCTGGTTATCAATGAAATCACCTGCTGAGGCGATTGGTTGCACAGAAAACCTGCAGTGTCTCGGCCCTTTATGGCACATGATTGCCCACCCCTGGTTTAAATGAATCAAACAAAACCATCAGAATTAAAAATCAGAAATGTAAGGGAACAAATGTGTTGTGATGAATTTCAGTTTTCATGATTACAAATTTCTCAATTTTGTGAGGAAGAATTGTGAACAGAGCAAAAGAAAAAAAAAACATGAATAAGTGATGGAAAAACGTTTTGGGCGAATTTCGATTTTCACCACCTCCTACTAAAAAGTCCATATTTTCCCTAAAATGTAAAATTTCAACATTCAGAGAATCATGAAGTTTCTCAGCATGCAGCAGGACTCCTGACACAGACGCCATCTCACACCTCAACTACTTCCAACACTTTACTGACAGTTTAAAAACCATGAACATCCAAACACATCACACCACCTTTTAGTCCAAAACCTTCTGACACACTGAAGGACAGTTTCTATTTATAAATTTCTCTTGAATTTCTTTTTAACAGAATCCAGCGGCTCCAGATTTGGGGTCTATAGTTACACCCTAAACATTTCTGGCATTGTATCCAAGGTCTCTTCTTTTGTGTATGGTCATCATATGTCCAGCACTGTGTTGTGTAGCCACGCCCTCGTCTCCTGTCCTCTCTGAAGGTGGTCTGTGCAGGAGACAGGCGGTGATAATGCGGTTGGCAGTCTGCTCAGGCTCCCCGCACTCTCACACTGCGCTGTCTGTCAGGCCCCACTTGTTCATGGATGCTTTGAAGCAGCCGACCCCTCTGCGTAAGCGGTTCAGGAGGGTCCATTGCTGGCGAGGTAGGTCTTCTCCTATGACACCATCTCCAGGATCCCGGACATAATGGTGCAGATGTGTATGTCCTGGCGACTCCTACTCCTGCTTCCAGGAGGATCCGCCGAGGTGGAGCATCTCTTGCGCGGCCTGGTTGTATGGGTGGCGGGACTTGAGTCTGCTTGGAGGTGTTGCCATGGTTGTGGTGTCATGGAGAAGGTGCCAATCGTGTTCCTGGGCTTTCCTTGCCAGGGTGAGGGGGGCGGAGCCGCAGGGGGCGGAGGGGGGCAAGGGGTGGGGAAGGGCACCCCAAAACCCTTAAAGGTTCACTTTTGCAACAATTTGAAATACATTTTTTACATATATTAATGACAACAATAATATTCTAATACTTTGAAAAAATGTGTTAGTAAATAATGTATTATCATTGACTACTTACTATTTGTAATATTTAAGAATAAAGTAATTTTGCTGAAGAACCCAGGAGCTTCATACATCAAATACTGTAATTATGTGGTGTATTATCTTAAAAATAACTATAAATTAAAGATCCATATTGAGGGTAAATCCCTCTGTATGGGCTGGTAGCTCTCTTATGCCGCATTCACATCGGGTGCAACCAGATGCCACAAATTTGTGTTGGTCGTGTGACGACGGACGCGGCACCATCACCCGGTGTGTTGCTCTGCTTTTGCTGTGAAAATTCACCCCAGTGCATCATCAAATAGGAGGAGCTTCCATTCCGCTCGCCGGCTCCGGTTGTCAGTCAAGTTAACATGACAGACCTCGATCACACGGAGCCAGTTGTTGCAGAAAGCTGACAAACGTCATGAGACGTTCCCAATTCAGGGAGTTTCATTATTTACTGCAGGAGCTGTGTCTGGATGATGGCCTTCAGCGGTCCTTCTGCCTCTGCAGGACCCAGTTTGACGACCTCCTGTCCCGTTCACGTGCGCACATGTAAACAATAAAAAAAAAAAAAAAAAAACTCCTCTCCCCGCTGCTGTCATGCTGCTGCTCGCTCCAAAAACTCTGTCATAATTGTGAAATAAAGGACAAAAGAGACATAAGTCCTGCTCACAGGCTGCTACCAGATACAGGACATGTTCACATCCCACTCAGTCAAACTTCAGACATCTCCACGTCACTACATATTCAGTCCCTGATTGGTCATCGCGACAAGACAAAAAAGTTCAGATTTTTCAACTTGGGGAGGAGGGCAACACGATGTGATGCAACGCAATATTGCGCCACAAATGCGCCAATCGCTCAAAATCGCTTCACTCGTGTCGCTTCATTCACATCCATCGCGTCACACTGCGTGGCTTGGTGCTACAACGCGTCCTACCATAGGAATTACATGGCAACCTGTGGCTGCTGTCGCTCACGTCGCGCCCGGTGTGAACGCGGCATTAGAGATCAGGTGAGAAGCTCAGTCATTCATGAGGAGCTTGGAGTAGAGCCGCTGCTCCTTCACGTTGAAAGGAGCCAGCTGAGGTGGTTCGGGCATCTGGTAAGGATGCCCCCTAGGCGCCTCCTGAGGGAGGTGATCCAGGCACAGGAAGACCCACAACTAGGTGGAGAGCAGCTATACTACAATAGGAAATGGGTGAAATAGAGCCTGATAATCACGAAATGGGGGTAAAATGTTACAAAATGGAGCAGACCAACCCAATGACTGACATATCATCTTCTTTGAACGCCAGATGTTTCACCTGCCCCGACTACATGGACTGAGCACATCTCACAAAAAACAAAAGCCAAACATTAAATAAAAGTACTTATTTGGAGTCAGTCTGGTTCACTCTGGTCCATTTCGTTACATTTTACCCCTATTTCATGATTATCAGTCCCCATTTTGTATTTTAGTATGGCCCGGTAGAGAGATTATATCGCCACACTCCAGGATCCCCCAGTCAGAGGTAGTTAATGTGGTCCAGTAAAAGGCAAGTTTGGGGTCCCCTACTGGAGCTATTGTCTTGCAACACAATCCTGCATAAGTGGTTGAAGAGGACTCATGACTGGGAAATCCTACTCAGAGAGATTTCACGTGATGTCATAATTCATAGAGCTGCACAGCACCATGACAGACCCCCGTGCTTTTATAAGGCAGACAGTTAAGGTGGACTAGATTTAGATGAGATTTAGTGTTACATTATAGTTTTATCTTGTGTTGTTTGCACATTCTGCTTCTGTAAGGACCATTGTTACAAATACAAAGTATTCACTGACCATAGCACCATTTCCACTTATGTTGCTGAAAAAAAAAAGAAAAAAAAAAAAAAAAAGGAAAAACATTTGCTGTCTTTGGGACTGACTGAGTTAAAGCTGCACTGCAACTTTTGTACTGTTTTTATGTTATACTGCACTGTTATGTATTGTTTGAAGGTCGAGGGGAGGGGAGGGGAGGTGATGGGCTAGTGGTTAAGCGTTGGGCTTGAGACCAGAGGATCCTCTGTTCAAATCCCAGCCTGACTGGAAAATCACTAAGGGCCCTTGAGCAAGGTCCTTAATCCCCGAGTTGCTCCCGGTGTGTAGTGAGCGCCTTGTATGGCAGCACCCTCACATCGGGGTGAATGTGAGATATTATTGTAAAGTGCTTTGAGTGTCTGATGCAGATGGAAAAGCGTAACATAAATGCAGTCCATTTACCTTTTGAACATAGCACCTTTTTATTATACATATTACAGGAGCTGTCACAACTTTCAAAATATTTGCACAAAACCACAATAAATTGTGGCTAGGTTATGGCGTTTGATATCAAATCAATTTTATTTATATAGCGCCAAATCACAACAAACAGTTGCCCCAAGGCGCTTTATGTTGCAAGGCAAAGCCATACAATAATATGGCTTTGGTAGATATGGTTTGGTAGATCTTGATATCCTGTCAACTTAAAAAGTAGATCTCAGTCACAAAATGGTTGGGCACCCCTGACAATCAATCTCACCTTAAAAATAAGTACCTTCAGCTGTTCCCTTGTTTGCTCACAGCATCGCCTGTGTGCAAGCCGAGGACTAAGGCACCAAAATGGCTAGATCCAGCTAGAGCCCAATTGAAGGAAATCTGTCATAGCAGTGGGGAACTTTAACTCCTGAACTGATTTCTTTCAATGGCCATGTTGTTCATAGGTCATTTTTAGGGTCTCTGTATTGTTTGTCTCTTTTTTGTTTTTTTCATTTCTCTTGGATTTCCTTTCAATAGAATGCAATGGGCCCCAGACCTGAGGTCTATAGCTGCACCCTAAACATTGTTGGTGACCGTTCTCTTAATTGTTGATCTTTTACCCTCTCCTAAAATGCCGCCTTTGACCTCCTGCCCCACGCGAAACAGTGAAAGACCTTTCTTCTTCCCAATGGACCAATTTATAATGGTGTAGTTTTGTTTGTTTCTTTTGGCCCACCTGTATGAATTATCATGTGTGTGTTCAGGCGGCTCTTTAGTCCAAATCTTTGACCACATTCAGAACAGCCAAATGGTTTTTGCCCTGTATGAATCATCATGTGTGTGGTCAGGGTGCTCTTTTGTCCAAATCTTTTACCACACTCAGAACAGACAAATGCTTTTTTCCCTGTATGAATTATCATGTGTCTGTTCAGGTTGCTTTTTAATCCAAATCGTTGACCACACTCAGAACAGACAAATGCTTTTTGTTCTGTATGAATTATCATGTGTGTGTTCAAAGAGCTCTTTCGTCCAAATCTTTGACCACACTCAGAACAGACAAATGCTTTTTGCCCTGTATGAATTATCATGTGTCTGTTGAGGTGGCTCTTTAGTCCGAATCTTTGACCACACTCAGAACAGCCAAATGGTTTTTTGCCCTGTATGAATTATCATGTGTTTGTTCAGGTCACTCTTTCGTCCAAATCTCTGACCACACTCAGAACAGCCAAACTGTTTATGTCCTGTATGAATTATCATGTGTGTGTTCAGATAGCTCTTTAGTCCAAATCTTTG
This sequence comes from Thalassophryne amazonica, assembly GCF_902500255.1. Classification (NCBI taxonomy): domain Eukaryota; kingdom Metazoa; phylum Chordata; class Actinopteri; order Batrachoidiformes; family Batrachoididae; genus Thalassophryne; species Thalassophryne amazonica. Next base: position 424,947 of record NW_022986245.1, on the reverse strand, counting down.
ACCACACTCAGAACAGCCAAATGGTTTTTGTCCTGTATGAATTATCATGTGTGTGTTCAGATAGTTCTTTCTTCCAAATCTTTGACCACACTCAGAACAGATAAATGCCTTTTGCCCAGTATGAATTATCATATGTTTGTTCAGTGTGCTCTTTTGTCCAAATCTTTGACCACACTCAGAACAGACAAATGCTTTTCGTCCTGTATGAATTATCATGTGTTTGTTCAGGTTGGTCTTTCGTCCAAATCTTTGACCACACTCAGAACAGTCAAATGGTTTTAGTCCTGTCTTTGTTCTACTGTCTTTGTTCAGAGTGCTCTTCTGTTTTTGTCTTTTACGCTGATCACAACAGCTAAATGGTTTTCTGCTTGCTTGCTTCCCCTTTTGTCGCTCGGAGTTGTTCATGTGACCAGATGCCTCTCCATATTTAGAACCTTTTAATTGTTTCTCAGTGATGTTGCAATTGCTTAAACTAACAATATTGCCATTTTTTCGACTTGACTGAAGTTCTCTGGTCTGTTTCCAGTCATAACTGTCATCAGTGTCAGTTCCAGAAGTGTCTGAACTCATGCCACTGGTATCTGGTTGTAAATGACTGTTTGGACCCGAGTTGCTGGCTGGTTGTGGTCCTCCATCGTCCTCTCCATCAGCTTCTGCTGTCAGTGTTCTGTGTACAGATGAGCTGCTGGCTACAGGCTCAGCCTCTGTGCTCTCATCACTTGGGCTTTGATGAAGCTGTGATGACTCTGGTTTTTCATCATCATTTTCACTCTTCACAGGGACGACAGTAAAACCAAACTTGGTGAGATCTGCCTCCTCCAGCTGCTGAAGCTGCTCTCCCTGCTGACTTATCCACAGCTTCTCTTCTTCTTTAATGTCCTCCTGGTCAACACTCAGATTCCATTCCTGGTGTTCAGGGAGAGTTTCTTCTTTAATCACCAACAACGGCTGCATGTCTGCAAAGAAACAAATCAACAATAAATGTTAGAACAACACTCATTAAAATAAAGTATCAGAGTGGTGAGTTTGACCTGATGACACTACGTTATTGACCTGATGGAACGATGAAGTGGAAACTTACATCAGGATTTGTTTTAAGAGAGATGATCATTTATTGTCATTGCAACAAAATTATAAAAACACAGCAATTAATCCACTGTTATTACTAGTTGAATGTAATAATGGCACTTGTATAACGGCTGAATGGATCCTTGTCATTTGACTGGTGCTTTGTATGTCACATGACATGGATTAATTCATCCTAATTGTGTTGCATTGTATTTAGAGTGCAAATTTGGTTCCATGCATTTGGTACCATTGCACTGTGAAGACACACACGCACACACAACACAAATCCACTGTGCTGTCTGGAGGCTGTTAGCAGGAAGAAAGAATGAAAAGCTGGATTAATTTCTGACGTGATTTTTTTCTCCACTGCACTGAGGATGTACAGTCTTTTTGGTAGTACAGTGGTCCCTCATTTATCGCGGGAGTTAGGTTCTAAAAATAACCCGCAATAGTGAAATCCGCGAAATAGTCAGCGTTATTTTTTTTACAATTATTATAGATGTTTTAAGGCTGTAAAACCCCTCACTACACACTTTATACACTTTTCTCAAACAGGCATTAACATTTTCTCACTTTTCTCTCCTGTGTAAACACTCTTTTTTCTTCTGGGCGAGAAGATTATAAACAGACACACGCAGAACACAGTGCGTGTGCTCTCCCTTCGCTCACTGCCTCCGGGGGTACGGATGCAAAGAATCCAAGTCATGGCCATGGAGCTCTGTGGCTGCAGTTAATGAGACCATGCATGCAGATTTTTCTGCTAGAAGTTGCAGGCTGGCGGAGCGCTCCGCATCAAAACAGCGAGCGTAGTCTATGGACCTGTTACCAGAGTTGTCCGCAGCGCCGCACAGCAGACAGGGGGCGGTGTGAGTGGCTCGCTGCAGCGTTTACTGAGCCCACAGACTCAGTAAGCGCATCAAAGGCAGTGAGAGCAATCACGGTGATGCCGACCAGTGCCTTGACCGGCCCACCTGATAAGGACGCAGAACACAATGCGCTGTTAAAAAAGCATGCAAAATTGCACTTAAAAAAAAAAAAAAAAAAAAAAAAAAAATCCGCAAAGCCGCGAAAGGTGAACCGCGTTATAGCGAGGGACCACTGTACGTACACACGGTTGCGTGTGAGCGCACGCGGGGGGCAACGACTCTGATGAGACATGATTTGATTGAGCTAAATGACGCTAATTCTTGTAACACACACACACACAAAAGCTCATCAATGTAAGATAGAAATGAACTTTCAATTCAATGTAAAATAATTTTTTATTATGTTGCTACAATATAATGTAAATAAACTAATGTTGCCTGATTTTGTTCCGTCTGTGGTTGATTGATTGATATAATTTTGACAAAAAAGTTCATGTACATAAAACACACATTGCTGAGAACCACAATGTGGTCCTCAGGATAAAGAGGGCGAGAGAGAAAAACACCGGTGGCATTTCTTTCATCAGCCATCCTGCCACTACATAGTTGAGCGGTTGCACGAAATGAACGCACACGCAGTCTGTGGAATCAATGTATCTTCTACTCCACACATAATGCCTGTGACCCATTTTTGACAGTCACAGACTGTGATTTGTATTTATAAAGAAACAACTGTAGAAGCACACTTCATATTGTATTTTTTAAAAGACAGACAGAATACACACTACATAGTTTGTATGAATTGACATATACAAGCCCTCTCCAGGAACCATCACCTTATCATGGTGGAGAGGTCTGTGTGCCCCAACAAACTTGAGGACTGCGTTGTCTTGAGTCTTTGTGCTCCTGGTAGGGTCCCCTGTGGCAAATGGGTCTCAGGCAAGGGGCCAGACTAACAATGGTTCATAATGGCACCATGACAAAACAAGGAAGAGGAAATGGGCCCCGGCCTGGAGGAAGCCCAGGACCCCAGTCTGGAGCCAGGCCTGAATAGAGGACCCTATCGGGTCCGATTAAATGGAACGGCTGGACACAAATGCAGGACTCGACAACAGAGCTCTGTATGTAAAAACAGTTTACTGACGTAGTAAACAGGGTCCAGGCGTGGTTGATAACACAGGCAGGTGGTCAAAACACACGAGAGGCAAGCAGGTAAAAAATACACAAAAACAGAGCTCGAGAGAAGGCACAGGGTGCATCAATCTGGCAAGGCAGCAGGGCAAACTGAGGCGCTTAAATACACCCAGGTGATGAGGTGCAGATTGGGAGCAGGTGTGCGTGGAACACACCAGAATGAGGGTGTGGCCAGAAAGAGGGAAACACCCACCACCAAGAAACAGGAGAGACAGACAAGAGAGACAGGGACAGATCAACCCAAGCAGGAAAAAAAACCCCAGCAAGAGATTAAGCCTATAGAGAAACAACAAACCCAGGAAAAAACTCACATCCTGACAGACCCGTTAGCAAGCGCCTGGTGGCTGGGCTTGTCACAGAGCCCAGTAGGGCACAGCCCAAAAAGGCAAATCTGAACTTTACATCTCCATCCTGTGGGCTCACCACCCACAGGGGGAATTGCTGGTGTTGGGTGCGCTGTCCCATAAGTCACAGTGAAAGTTGGGGGTGTGCAACGTCACCTCGCTGTGGGGGAAGGAGCCAGAGCTTGAACAGGAAGTGCAGTGATACCAGTTAGATTTGGTGGGCCTCGCCTCCACGCACAGCCTCTGCTCTGGAACCACTATCCTTGATAGGGGTTGGACCTTATTCTTCCCTGCAGTTATCCAGGGTGTGAGGCACCAGGAAGGTCTGGGGATACTCACGAGCCCCGGCAGATGAGAGGATCGCCTGCCTGCACCTTCGGGTGGCGGGGGAGAAAACTCTGACTCTTCACCTCCAAAGAAGGCCATGGTCGTGGTTTCAGTTTTCTGGGATGCCAAGGGCATTGTGTTCGTGGACTATCTTGAAAAGGGACAAACCATAAATGGACAGTACTATTCTAACCTACTGAGACAGTTACGCGAGGCTATCAAAAAGAAGCGACCAGGAAAGGGGTGCTGTTCCATCAAGACAATACCCCAGCTCACAAGTCAACAGTGGCCATGGCCACTATCCACGAGTGTGGATTCGAACTGGTAGATCACCCACCATACACCCCTGACTTGGCACCCTCGGACTTTCATCTGTCCCCAAACCTGAAAAAAAAAAACTTGGCTGGGAAGCACTATCAGAGCAATGATGAGGTGATGGCTGCCGTTGAGGACTATTTTGACTCTCAAGATGAAAGCTTCTATGCCAAGGGAATCGAAGCACTCAAGCACCGCTGGAAGAAGTGTGTGGAGTTACAGGGAGACCAAGTAGAAAAATAACCCTGAATTTGTTCAATTCGACAACTGCATCATAGTCAGCCTTAGAACCTTTCAGCCTACCCTCGTACATGGTACCACAGCGTGTTCTGGACATTCAGTGAAGAGAGGGGCAGAGCTGTCAACTCATCACCATCTGCTGTGCTGATAATAAATATTTAGATTGATGTATTTTTTTTATTTTGGTTGAAATACAACAAACAAACAATTTACAGGTGAACGTTTCTAAAGTGTTTCAGAGGGTTATAAATTTCAGGTTTTTCTGGGGGTGGGATCCTCCAGACCCTCATGCAATACTCGCATCTGCAGCGCTCGCCACACAGCTATGTCGCGCAAAGTTCTCCCCTATGATGTGAAAAAATCCTGGTGAACTGTGTCACACCATTGGTGGAGAACATTTGTCCTGAGAAGATGCAACAAATTGCTGATGTGTGTTTGGGTTGTAACACAGAGGACTGAAGACACATCATCTGACATTAAAAAGACAACTGGCGGACGGAGGTGATTTAAAGAGCAGATTCTTTTGAGGTTATGATGATGACATGAACGTAGCAGAAGAGCTGCTTTACATCGAACGCCTTCAAGGCCAAACAAGAGGAACAGATTAACGATAAAGAAATGCTGAAGTGTTTTTAGATCCAGATATTTGTGTGAGAAGACATTTTCAGTTGCGAACATCAACAAGAAGCCACTTGAGTTTCAATGACTTGAGTCAGATTCTGTTCCAGGCTGAGTGGACAGAAAACACAAACCAAAGATAGTTCTGTGAACAAAGACTGTTTCTGGGACCAGACTTCCATCACAGCATCTCTTTCTCAAACCCACATTTCTGCACACTTGCACATTTACAATATTCGGGTCGACATGTCACACCTGGTATAGGGATGGGTATTGGTAAGATTTTTTTTCATATTGATACCATCGATTCCGCTTATCGATCAGATTCTTACTGATACCTCTCGTGAATTTTATGTGTACTAAATTAGGCTTTACAGGTTTTCGATGGGAACAACATTTTATTGAGTCTTAAAGTAACTAAATATGAAATTGGGCACTGGATCCTTAAACTCTGGACCATAAATAAAAACAAATGCTTTTTGTACAAAAATTATTTCCTTTCAGACATCAATGGCATGAATGTCCCTCAATACCTCTGAGCTGAGTTGCGCACAGGTCACCATCAATGTAATCAATCAATCAATCAATCAATTTTTTATATAGCGCCAAATCACAACAAACAGTTGCCCCAAGGCTCATATTGTAAGGCAAGGCCATACAATAATTATGTAAAACCCCAACGGTCAAAACGACCCCCTGTGAGCAAGCACTTGGCTACAGTGGGAAGGAAAAACTCCCTTTCAACAGGAAGAAACCTCCAGCAGAACCAGGCTCAGGGAGGGGCAGTCTTCTGCTGGGACTGGTTGGGGCTGAGGGAGAGAACCAGGAAAAAGACATGCTGTGGAGGGGAGCAGAGATTAATCACTAATGATTAAATGCAGAGTGGTGCATACAGAGCAAAAGAGAAAGAAACAGTGCATCATGGAACCCCCCAGCAGTCTACGTCTATAGCAGCATAACTAAGGGATGGTTCAGGGTCACCTGATCCAGCCCTAACTATAAGCTTTAGCAAAAAGGAAAGTTTTAAGCCTAATCTTAAAAGTAGAGGGTGTCTGTCTCCCTGATCTGAATTGGGAGCTGGTTCCACAGGAGAGGAGCCTGAAAGCTGAAGGCTCTGCCTCCCATTCTACTCTTACAAACCCTAGGAACTACAAGTAAGCCTGCAGTCTGAGAGCGAAGCGCTCTATTAAGGTGATATGGTACTACGAGGTCCCTAAGATAAGATGGGACCTGATTATTCAAAACCTTATAAGTAAGAAGAAGAATTTTAAATTCTATTCTAGAATTAACAGGAAGCCAATGAAGAGAGGCCAATATGGGTGAGATATGCTCTCTCCTTCTAGTCCCCGTCAGTACTCTAGCTGCAGCATTTTGAATTAACTGAAGGCTTTTTAGGGAACTTTTAGGACAACCTGATAATAATGAATTACAATAGTCTAGCCTAGAGGAAATAAATGCATGAATTAGTTTTTCAGCATCACTCTGAGACAAGACCTTTCTGATTTTAGAGATTGCGTAAATGCAAAAAAGCAGTCCTACATATTTGTTTAATATGCGCTTTGAATGACATATCCTGATCAAAAATGACTCCAAGATTTCTCACAGTATTACTAGAGGTCAGGGTAATGCCATCCAGAGTAAGGATCTGGTTAGACACCATGTTTCTAAGATTTGTGGGGCCAAGTACAATAACTTCAGTTTTATCTGAGTTTAAAAGCAGGAAATTACAGGTCATCCATGTCTTTATGTCTGTAAGACAATCCTGCAGTTTAGCTAATTGGTGTGTGTCCTCTGGCTTCATGGATAGATAAAGCTGGGTATCATCTGCGTAACAATGAAAATTTAAGCAATACCGTCTAATAATACTGCCTAAGGGAAGCATGTATAAAGTGAATAAAATTGGTCCTAGCACAGAACCTTGTGGAACTCCATAATTAACTTTAGTCTGTGAAGAAGATTCCCCATTTACATGAACAAATTGTAATCTATTAGACAAATATGATTCAAACCACCTCAGTGCAGTGCCTTTAATACATATGGCATGCTCTAATCTCTGTAATAAAATTTTATGGTCAACAGTATCAAAAGCAGCACTGAGGTCTAACAGAACAAGCACAGAGATGAGTCCACTGTCCGAGGCCATAAGAAGATCATTTGTAACCTTCACTAATGCTGTTTCTGTACTATGATGAATTCTAAAACCTGACTGAAACTCTTCAAATAGACCATTCCTCTGCAGATGATCAGTTAGCTGTTTTACAACTACCCTTTCAAGAATTTTTGAGAGAAAAGGAAGGTTGGAGATTGGCCTATAATTAGCTAAGATAGCTGGGTCAAGTGATGGCTTTTTAAGTAATGGTTTAATTACTGCCACCTTAAAAGCCTGTGGTACATAGCCAACTAACAAAGATAGATTGATCATATTTAAGATCAAAGCATTAAATAATGTTAGGGCTTCCTTGAGCAGCCTGGTAGGAATGGGGTCTAAAACATGTTGACGGTTTGGATGAAGTAACTAATGAAAATAACTCAGACAGAACAATCGGAGAGAAAGAGTCTAACCAAATACCGGCATCACTGAAAGCAGCCAAAGATAACGATACGTCTTTGGGATGGTTATGAGTAATTTTTTCTCTAATAGTTAAACTTTTGTTAGCAAAGAAGTCATGAAGTCATTACTAGTTTCAAATGACGTGTTCAGTTCACATCTGAAGCAAATATTTTTCTTCTTCTACTAGGTGGATTAGAACATTTTGTGGTACCACAGCACCAACTATGGACAGGAGGAACTAGCAGTCAATGTGACTCACTGATTTGAAAACACAGCTCTTTCGTGTGGTGCTGTGACATGTCAATCATCTGTGTCCAATCAGATTTCAGGAGAGTCCAGTGAAACCCCGGCCTCCTCTCTAGCTCCAGCCATGCCAGGAAGTGTTTGACATTTGAACATTTCCTGTTTCACTGTGACTGATAAATTGGCACTTCCTGTTTGAATGTGAGCTTGCCACTGAGTTCCTGTGAGATTCCATGGATCTCGTCTGTCAATCCAAGAAGTGTTTGACATTTGAACATTTCCTGTTTTACTGTGGATTTGAAAATTGGCACTCAGTCAGATCTGAGACCTGTGAAAGACGTCCACTTGACATTAGGTGAAAAGAAGTCAATGGATCAGGGCTCGACATCCAGATCCCTGGAGGGTGGCGGAGGGTCCAGTTATCAGTGAGAAGAACAGATGAGAGAAGAGGTATAAATAGAAACTTTAAAATGTGAGTATGACTGGCTCATACAAGACCATAAAGCCTTGCTAAGGCAACAGACTGGGGAGGTGTCAAAGAAAAACCCTGTCTGCATGTTAAAGACAAGGTAAAAGGGATCTAGATCACCAGTGGTTGTAAGTTTCTTGTCTTTATAGGCATTGTACTGCTTTCGATAAAACAGGAGTGTGAATGTGTGTTGGTGTGACTGAGCACATGGTCGAAGCAGCAGGTGGAAAGGAAACCTATGGTTGTCTACGTAACCTCCACTGATCAGTTGAAACAGGCCGTGTGCCACATATATTACTGGGAAAAAGGGACAGCTGTGGAGGGAAAACAGGGAAGAATTTGGATTTATTGTCTGGCTTAGTCGTTCACACGTGCACCTGCCACCTACAGCTGTGAACATAGCCGACGAAGTAGTGGAATTACACATGTCTCCTTGTAATAAAGGTAAGGAGTCCTGGAGTAGCACCAAAGGGAAGGCAGTGATACGTCTGACTACGGGGGGCTGCTCATAGTGAGTGACGTCATCTCAGCGTCAGCTAAAGAAAGCAGCGGGTGCTTACTCCGAATACTCCAACCAAAAGGCTAATGCTTTCCTGTTTGCAACGATTTCTAATTTGTGCTGTTTCTTCTCTTGTGGTTTCTTGTGCACCCTGGACCACTCCCGGGGTTGAGCAGGCAAGGCAGATACCAGAGAGATCATCATGATGGAAAAATCGCGCAGTAATGTTGATTACACAAAAGCATAGAAATGACAAGTTATGTGTGTTCCACATTACCGTATTCTACGCCTACAAAGCCCAACTGCCACCCCTTGGCCAGCCCCTACGGTGGACATCTTTTAGTGGTTTTCCTTTGAGTACTATTAATAACAGAACTCAGGTGGAATATTATTTTAGGTGGAAAAATTTTTACAGTTTACTAAAATGCACAATACTGGTAGTTAGACTGTAATCATGCCTTAGCCAATGGGATCATGACTGAAGGTTCTGATTGGTTAAACTTTGATGTCACATTTCCTGAAGAAAACAAACATACTGACAACTTAAATGATTTCATCTTAATAGTAACAACTGTTACTGCTGAGAAGAAGCTGTTGTAATCTGAGGGATTTTAAATTGCAGTTATGTTCCAGAACATTTATGGACCAAATGGTAAAACAGGGACGCCTCAGAGACGGAGACAGACAGTTTGTGGACTGCCTTCTTCCTGACAGACACCACAGTTCATATTGATCACAATCTTCTAGTAAAAGTACGTCAGGTGGAATAAAAACCACTTTTGACTGAGAACTGTAATATCATGGAGGACAAAACTGGACTTTGTCTCTCTAAAGAGTTGCCATGGTAACATTGACAACCTTTTTCAAACCGTTTATCTTCAGTCTTTGTCATTATTTGATAAAGAGTTAAAACATCAGTAAAGTTAATGAGTGTAAATGGGTCACAGATCTACGGGCCAATTTAAAAGTCCAAACATTAATGTTGAGGTCCAGCTGTCTCTGTGTTGTTCCACTGCTGTTTGTGTCTCAGAGAAATGGTGCACGGTTCTTAATTTACTGCTTCTCTTTTACTTCAAACTGAAACGTGACTCTGGCAACACAATTTCAAGTTTAAATCATTTCCTCGATATTCAGAATGAATTTGTAAAATGGAACAAACTTTAACTGTATCATGGATCAAGTGTCATTTGTCTCGGTTTGTGTGTTTTACAATCAAGTCGTCACAATAAAAGTACAAACAGCTTCATTCTACAACATGATGCTCTTCAATCAAAAAGTCTGTTAGTGGGGCTGTTAATCAGGACAACTGGGCACAGAATGAAAACATGAAACTTTCAGGGTTTGTTCTCATGACAGAAGCTTTAAGATGTGGAGATGTTCTCAGTTTGACTCTGGGGTCAGTTAGAAGTCATTGACCTCTGGGATGTGAAATGTCTGAACATGAAATTAGAAACGGGTGAATCTTAGGATGTAAATGTGACAGAAATGTAAACCAAATATGTATTTCCATGTTTTCTGGACATGAGAACCTCATTTCTGATAAGTACAACACCCCCAGAGGTCAATATGGGGTCACCAACAAGCTGAAGCAAGTGTCCACTTGACTCCTGGCTCCAAACACTGACCCTGGAGATTGACATGCTGCTCTTTGTGAGGTCATAGAGGCAGGCTGACTTTGAGTTGGATATACAAGTGCTGACTTTACTTCTGTGTGTCGACTCTATCAGGACACAGAAATTGGCTGGAAATATTTTTGCTGGAAGGTGAGGTTCTTTTCCAAAACTTTACTGATATTCTGTAAATTTTCTTGAAAGCCGTCTTTTTTTCCCCCCTCCATCAGAAAATGTGAAATTCAGGAACATGCTCAGTTTGGTGTGAAACAGTTTTCATGACCGAGAATTCATATTTTCCACAAATTCAAATGTTAAAATTCTGCATTCAAGAACAGAGCTTTGATGAAGCAAATAAAACCATCAGAATTTAAATTTATCAGAAACTGGAGGAAAAGAAGCATTTGGGTTAATTTTATTTTTTTCCGAACAACTAGTCTGTTTACAACAAAATCCAAAATTTTGTGAGGAAGAATGTCAACAGTTTAAATCAGGGGTGGACGTCGAGGGCCGAGACACTGCAGGTTTTCCGTGTAACCAATCACCTCAGCAGGTGGGTTGCTGATGAGCTTCTGCTTTGAACATAAACACTGGTTATCAATGAAATCACCTGCTGAGGCGATTGGTTGCACAGAAAACCTGCAGTGTCTCGGCCCTTTATGGCACATGATTGCCCACCCCTGGTTTAAATGAATCAAACAAAACCATCAGAATTAAAAATCAGAAATGTAAGGGAACAAATGTGTTGTGATGAATTTCAGTTTTCATGATTACAAATTTCTCAATTTTGTGAGGAAGAATTGTGAACAGAGCAAAAGAAAAAAAAAAACATGAATAAGTGATGGAAAAACGTTTTGGGCGAATTTCGATTTTCACCACCTCCTACTAAAAAGTCCATATTTTCCCTAAAATGTAAAATTTCAACATTCAGAGAATCATGAAGTTTCTCAGCATGCAGCAGGACTCCTGACACAGACGCCATCTCACACCTCAACTACTTCCACCACTTTACTGACAGTTTAAAAACCATGAACATCCAAAACACATCACACCACCTTTTAGTCCAAAACCTTCTGACACACTGAAGGACAGTTTCTATTTATAAATTTCTCTTGAATTTCTTTTTAACAGAATCCAGCGGCTCCAGATTTGGGGTCTATAGTTACACCCTAAACATTTCTGGCATTGTATCCAAGGTCTCTTCTTTTGTGTATGGTCATCATATGTCCAGCACTGTGTTGTGTAGCCACGCCCTCGTCTCCTGTCCTCTCTGAAGGTGGTCTGTGCAGGAGACAGGCGGGTGATAATGCGGTTGGCAGTCTGCTCAGGCTCCCCGCACTCTCACACTGCGCTGTCTGTCAGGCCCCACTTGTTCATGGATGCTTTGAAGCAGCCGACCCCTCTGCGTAAGCGGTTCAGGAGGGTCCATTGCTGGCGAGGTAGGTCTTCTCCTATGACACCATCTCCAGGATCCCGGACATAATGGTGCAGATGTGTATGTCCTGGCGACTCCTACTCCTGCTTCCAGGAGGATCCGCCAAGGTGGAGCATCTCTTGCGCGGCCTGGTTGTATGGGTGGCGGGACTTGAGTCTGCTTGGAGGTGTTGCCATGGTTGTGGTGTCATGGAGAAGGTGCCAATCGTGTTCCTGGGCTTCCCTTGCCAGGTTGAGGGGGGCGGAGCCGCAGGGGGCGGAGCCGCAGGGGGCGGAGGGGGGCAAGGGGTGGGGAAGGGCACCCCAAAACCCTTAAAGGTTCACTTTTGCAACAATTTGAAATACATTTTTTACATATATTAATGACAACAATAATATTCTAATACTTTGAAAAAATGTGTTAGTAAATAATGTATTATCATTGACTACTTACTATTTGTAATATTTAAGAATAAAGTAATTTTGCTGAAGAACCCAGGAGCTTCATACATCAAATACTGTAATTATGTGGTGTATTATCTTAAAAATAACTATAAATTAAAGATCCATATTGAGGGTAATCCCTCTGTATGGGCTGGTAGCTCTCTTATGCCGCATTCACATCGGGTGCAACCAGATGCCACAAATTTGTGTTGGTCGTGTGACGACGGACGCGGCACCATCACCCGGTGTGTTGCTCTGCTTTTGCTGTGAAAATTCACCCCAGTGCATCATCAAATAGGAGGAGCTTCCATTCCGCTCGCCGGCTCCGGTTGTCAGTCAAGTTAACATGACAGACCTCGATCACACGGAGCAGTTGTTGCAGAAAGCTGACAAACGTCATGAGACGTTCCCAATTCAGGGAGTTTCATTATTTACTGCAGGAGCTGTGTCTGGATGATGGCCTTCAGCGGTCCTTCTGCCTCTGCAGGACCCAGTTTGACGACCTCCTGTCCCGTTCACGTGCGCACATGTAAACAATAAAAAAAAAAAAAAAAAAACTCCTCTCCCCGCTGCTGTCATGCTGCTGCTCGCTCCAAAAACTCTGTCATAATTGTGAAATAAAGGACAAAAGAGACATAAGTCCTGCTCACAGGCTGCTACCAGATACAGGACATGTTCACATCCCACTCAGTCAAACTTCAGACATCTCCACGTCACTACATATTCAGTCCCTGATTGGTCATCGCGACAAGACAAAAAAGTTCAGATTTTTCAACTTGGGGAGGAGGGCAACACGATGTGATGCAACGCAATATTGCGCCACAAATGCGCCAATCGCTCAAAATCGCTTCACTCGTGTCGCTTCATTCACATCCATCGCGTCACACTGCGTGGCTTGGTGCTACAACGCGTCCTACCATAGGAATTACATGGCAACCTGTGGCTGCTGTCGCTCACGTCGCGCCCGGTGTGAACGCGGCATTAGAGATCAGGTGAGAAGCTCAGTCATTCATGAGGAGCTTGGAGTAGAGCCGCTGCTCCTTCACGTTGAAAGGAGCCAGCTGAGGTGGTTCGGGCATCTGGTAAGGATGCCCCCTAGGCGCCTCCTGAGGGAGGTGATCCAGGCACAGGAAGACCCACAACTAGGTGGAGAGCAGCTATACTACAATAGGAAATGGGTGAAATAGAGCTGATAATCACGAAATGGGGGTAAAATGTTACAAAATGGAGCAGACCAACCCAATGACTGACATATCATCTTCTTTGAACGCCAGATGTTTCACCTGCCCCCGACTACATGGACTGAGCACATCTCACAAAAACAAAAGCCAAACATTAAATAAAAGTACTTATTTGGAGTCAGTCTGGTTCACTCTGGTCCATTTCGTTACATTTTACCCCTATTTCATGATTATCAGTCCCCATTTTGTATTTTAGTATGGCCCGGTAGAGAGATTATATCGCCACACTCCAGGATCCCCCAGTCAGAGGTAGTTAATGTGGTCCAGTAAAAGGCAAGTTTGGGGTCCCCTACTGGAGCTATTGTCTTGCAACACAATCCTGCATAAGTGGTTGAAGAGGACTCATGACTGGGAAATCCTACTCAGAGAGATTTCACGTGATGTCATAATTCATAGAGCTGCACAGCACCATGACAGGACCCCGTGCTTTTATAAGGCAGACAGTTAAGGTGGACTAGATTTAGATGAGATTTAGTGTTACATTATAGTTTTATCTTGTGTTGTTTGCACATTCTGCTTCTGTAAGGACCATTGTTACAAATACAAAGTATTCACTGACCATAGCACCATTTCCACTTATGTTGCTGAAAAAAAAAAAGAAAAAAAAAAGGAAAAACATTTGCTGTCTTTGGGACTGACTGAGTTAAAGCTGCACTGCAACTTTTGTACTGTTTTTATGTTATACTGCACTGTTATGTATTGTTTGAAGGTCGAGGGGAGGGGAGGGGAGGTGATGGGCTAGTGGTTAAGCGTTGGGCTTGAGACCAGAGGATCCTCTGTTCAAATCCCAGCCTGACTGGAAATCACTAAGGGCCCTTGAGCAAGGTCCTTAATCCCCGAGTTGCTCCCGGTGTGTAGTGAGCGCCTTGTATGGCAGCACCCTCACATCGGGGTGAATGTGAGCTATTATTGTAAAGTGCTTTGAGTGTCTGATGCAGATGGAAAAGCGTAACATAAATGCAGTCCATTTACCTTTTGAACATAGCACCTTTTTATTATACATATTACAGGAGCTGTCACAACTTTCAAAATATTTGCACAAACCACAATAAATTGTGGTTAGGTTATGGCGTTTGATATCAAATCAATTTTATTTATATAGCGCCAAATCACAACAAACAGTTGCCCCAAGGCGCTTTATGTTGCAAGGCAAAGCCATACAATAATATGGCTTTGGTAGATATGGTTTGGTAGATCTTGATATCCTGTCAACTTAAAAAGTAGATCTCAGTCACAAAATGGTTGGGCACCCCTGACAATCAATCTCACCTTAAAAATAAGTACCTTCAGCTGTTCCCTTGTTTGCTCACAGCATCGCCTGTGTGCAAGCCGAGGACTAAGGCACCAAAATGGCTAGATCCAGCTAGAGCCCAATTGAAGGAAATCTGTCATAGCAGTGGGGAACTTTAACTCCTGAACTGATTTCTTTCAATGGCCATGTTGTTCATAGGTCATTTTTAGGGTCTCTGTATTGTTTGTCTCTTTTTTGTTTTTTTCATTTCTCTTGGATTTCCTTTCAATAGAATGCAAATGGCCCCAGACCTGAGGTCTATAGCTGCACCCTAAACATTGTTGGTGACCGTTCTCTTAATTGTTGATCTTTTACCCTCTCCTAAAATGCCGCCTTTGACCTCCTGCCCCACGCGAAACAGTGAAAGACCTTTCTTCTTCCCAATGGACCAATTTATAATGGTGTAGTTTTGTTTGTTTCTTTTGGCCCACCTGTATGAATTATCATGTGTGTGTTCAGGCGGCTCTTTAGTCCAAATCTTTGACCACATTCAGAACAGCCAAATGGTTTTTGCCCTGTATGAATCATCATGTGTGTGGTCAGGGTGCTCTTTTGTCCAAATCTTTTACCACACTCAGAACAGACAATGCTTTTTTCCCTGTATGAATTATCATGTGTCTGTTCAGGTTGCTTTTTAATCCAAATCGTTGACCACACTCAGAACAGACAAATGCTTTTTGTTCTGTATGAATTATCATGTGTGTGTTCAAAGAGCTCTTTCGTCCAAATCTTTGACCACACTCAGAACAGACAAATGCTTTTTGCCCTGTATGAATTATCATGTGTCTGTTGAGGTGGCTCTTTAGTCCGAATCTTTGACCACACTCAGAACAGCCAAATGGTTTTTGCCCTGTATGAATTATCATGTGTTTGTTCAGGTCACTCTTTCGTCCAAATCTCTGACCACACTCAGAACAGCCAAACTGTTTATGTCCTGTATGAATTATCATGTGTGTGTTCAGATAGCTCTTTAGTCCAAATCTTTGACCACACTCAGAACAGCCAAATGGTTTTTGTCCTGTATGAATTATCATGTGTGTGTTCAGATAGTTCTTTCTTCCAAATCTTTGACCACACTCAGAACAGATAAATGCCTTTTGCCCAGTATGAATTATCATATGTTTGTTCAGTGTGCTCTTTTGTCCAAATCTTTGACCACACTCAGAACAGACAAATGCTTTTCGTCCTGTATGAATTATCATGTGTTTGTTCAGGTTGGTCTTTCGTCCAAATCTTTGACCACACTCAGAACAGTCAAATGGTTTTAGTCCTGTCTTTGTTCTACTGTCTTTGTTCAGAGTGCTCTTCTGTTTTTGTCTTTTACGCTGATCACAACAGCTAAATGGTTTTCTGCTTGCTTGCTTCCCCTTTTGTCGCTCGGAGTTGTTCATGTGACCAGATGCCTCTCCATATTTAGAACCTTTTAATTGTTTCTCAGTGATGTTGCAATTGCTTAAACTAACAATATTGCCATTTTTTCGACTTGACTGAAGTTCTCTGGTCTGTTTCCAGTCATAACTGTCATCAGTGTCAGTTCCAGAAGTGTCTGAACTCATGCCACTGGTATCTGGTTGTAAATGACTGTTTGGACCCGAGTTGCTGGCTGGTTGTGGTCCTCCATCGTCCTCTCCATCAGCTTCTGCTGTCAGTGTTCTGTGTACAGATGAGCTGCTGGCTACAGGCTCAGCCTCTGTGCTCTCATCACTTGGGCTTTGATGAAGCTGTGATGACTCTGGTTTTTCATCATCATTTTCACTCTTCACAGGGACGGCAGTGAAACCAAACTTGGTGAGATCTGCCTCCTCCAGCTGCTGAAGCTGCTCTCCCTGCTGACTTATCCACAGCTTCTCTTCTTCTTTAATGTCCTCCTGGTCAACACTCAGATTCCATTCCTGGTGTTCAGGGAGAGTTTCTTCTTTAATCACCAACAACGGCTGCATGTCTGCAAAGAAACAAATCAACAATAAATGTTAGAACAACACTCATTAAAATAAAGTATCAGAGTGGTGAGTTTGACCTGATGACACTACGTTATTGACCTGATGGAACGATGAAGTGGAAACTTACATCAGGATTTGTTTTAAGAGAGATGATCATTTATTGTCATTGCAACAAAATTATAAAAACACAGCAATTAATCCACTGTTATTACTAGTTGAATGTAATAATGGCACTTGTATAACGGCTGAATGGATCCTTGTCATTTGACTGGTGCTTTGTATGTCACATGACATGGATTAATTCATCCTAATTGTGTTGCATTGTATTTAGAGTGCAAATTTGGTTCCATGCATTTGGTACCATTGCACTGTGAAGACACACACGCACACACAACACAAATCCACTGTGCTGTCTGGAGGCTGTTAGCAGGAAGAAAGAATGAAAAGCTGGATTAATTTCTGACGTGATTTTTTTCTCCACTGCACTGAGGATGTACAGTCTTTTTGGTAGTACAGTGGTCCCTCATTTATCGCGGGAGTTAGGTTCTAAAATAACCCGCAATAGTGAAATCCGCGAAATAGTCAGCGTTATTTTTTTTACAATTATTATAGATGTTTTAAGGCTGTAAAACCCCTCACTACACACTTTATACACTTTTCTCAAACAGGCATTAACATTTTCTCACTTTTCTCTCCTGTGTAAACACTCTTTTTTCTTCTGGGCGAGAAGATTATAAACAGACACACGCAGAACACAGTGCGTGTGCTCTCCCTTCGCTCACTGCCTCCGGGGGTACGGATGCAAAGAATCCAAGTCATGGCCATGGAGCTCTGTGGCTGCAGTTAATGAGACCATGCATGCAGATTTTTCTGCTAGAAGTTGCAGGCTGGCGGAGCGCTCCGCATCAAAACAGCGAGCGTAGTCTATGGACCTGTTACCAGAGTTGTCCGCAGCGCCGCACAGCAGACAGGGGGCGGTGTGAGTGGCTCGCTGCAGCGTTTACTGAGCCCACAGACTCAGTAAGCGCATCAAAGGCAGTGAGAGCAATCACGGTGATGCCGACCAGTGCCTTGACCGGCCCACCTGATAAGGACGCAGAACACAATGCGCTGTTAAAAAAAGCATGCAAAATTGCACTTAAAAAAAAAAAAAAAAAAAAAAAAAATCCGCAAAGCCGCGAAAGGTGAACCGCGTTATAGCGAGGGACCACTGTACGTACACACGGTTGCGTGTGAGCGCACGCGGGGGGCAACGACTCTGATGAGACATGATTTGATTGAGCTAAATGACGCTAATTCTTGTAACACACACACACACAAAAGCTCATCAATGTAAGATAGAAATGAACTTTCAATTCAATGTAAAATAATTTTTTTATTATGTTGCTACAATATAATGTAAATAAACTAATGTTGCCTGATTTTGTTCCGTCTGTGGTTGATTGATTGATATAATTTTGACAAAAAAGTTCATGTACATAAAACACACATTGCTGAGAACCACAATGTGGTCCTCAGGATAAAGAGGGCGAGAGAGAAAAACACCGGTGGCATTTCTTTCATCAGCCATCCTGCCACTACATAGTTGAGCGGTTGCACGAAATGAACGCACACGCAGTCTGTGGAATCAATGTATCTTCTACTCCACACATAATGCCTGTGACCCATTTTTGACAGTCACAGACTGTGATTTGTATTTATAAAGAAACAACTGTAGAAGCACACTTCATATTGTATTTTTTAAAAGACAGACAGAATACACACTACATAGTTTGTATGAATTGACATATACAAGCCCTCTCCAGGAACCATCACCTTATCATGGTGGAGAGGTCTGTGTGCCCCAACAAACTTGAGGACTGCGTTGTCTTGAGTCTTTGTGCTCCTGGTAGGGTCCCCTGTGGCAAATGGGTCTCAGGCAAGGGGCCAGACTAACAATGGTTCATAATGGCACCATGACAAAACAAGGAAGAGGAAATGGGCCCCGGCCTGGAGGAAGCCCAGGACCCCAGTCTGGAGCCAGGCCTGAATAGAGGACCCTATCGGGTCCGATTAAATGGAACGGCTGGACACAAATGCAGGACTCGACAACAGAGCTCTGTATGTAAAAACAGTTTACTGACGTAGTAAACAGGGTCCAGGCGTGGTTGATAACACAGGCAGGTGGTCAAAACACACGAGAGGCAAGCAGGTAAAAAATACACAAAAACAGAGCTCGAGAGAAGGCACAGGGTGCATCAATCTGGCAAGGCAGCAGGGCAAACTGAGGCGCTTAAATACACCCAGGTGATGAGGTGCAGATTGGGAGCAGGTGTGCGTGGAACACACCAGAATGAGGGTGTGGCCAGAAAGAGGGAAACACCCACCACCAAGAAACAGGAGAGACAGACAAGAGAGACAGGGACAGATCAACCCAAGCAGGAAAAAAACCCCAGCAAGAGATTAAGCCTATAGAGAAACAACAAACCCAGGAAAAAACTCACATCCTGACAGACCCGTTAGCAAGCGCCTGGTGGCTGGGCTTGTCACAGAGCCCAGTAGGGCACAGCCCAAAAAGGCAAATCTGAACTTTACATCTCCATCCTGTGGGCTCACCACCCACAGGGGGAATTGCTGGTGTTGGGTGCGCTGTCCCATAAGTCACAGTGAAAGTTGGGGGTGTGCAACGTCACCTCGCTGTGGGGGAAGGAGCCAGAGCTTGAACAGGAAGTGCAGTGATACCAGTTAGATTTGGTGGGCCTCGCCTCCACGCACAGCCTCTGCTCTGGAACCACTATCCTTGATAGGGGTTGGACCTTATTCTTCCCTGCAGTTATCCAGGGTGTGAGGCACCAGGAAGGTCTGGGGATACTCACGAGCCCCGGCAGATGAGAGGATCGCCTGCCTGCACCTTCGGGTGGCGGGGGAGAAAACTCTGACTCTTCACCTCCAAAGAAGGCCATGGTCGTGGTTTCAGTTTTCTGGGATGCCAAGGGCATTGTGTTCGTGGACTATCTTGAAAAGGGACAAACCATAAATGGACAGTACTATTCTAACCTACTGAGACAGTTACGCGAGGCTATCAAAAAGAAGCGACCAGGAAAGGGGTGCTGTTCCATCAAGACAATACCCCAGCTCACAAGTCAACAGTGGCCATGGCCACTATCCACGAGTGTGGATTCGAACTGGTAGATCACCCACCATACACCCCTGACTTGGCACCCTCGGACTTTCATCTGTCCCCAAACCTGAAAAAAAAAAACTTGGCTGGGAAGCACTATCAGAGCAATGATGAGGTGATGGCTGCCGTTGAGGACTATTTTGACTCTCAAGATGAAAGCTTCTATGCCAAGGGAATCGAAGCACTCAAGCACCGCTGGAAGAAGTGTGTGGAGTTACAGGGAGACTAAGTAGAAAAATAACCCTGAATTTGTTCAATTCGACAACTGCATCATAGTCAGCCTTAGAACCTTTCAGCCTACCCTCGTACATGGTACCACAGCGTGTTCTGGACATTCAGTGAAGAGAGGGGCAGAGCTGTCAACTCATCACCATCTGCTGTGCTGATAATAAATATTTAGATTGATGTATTTTTTTTATTTTGGTTGAAATACAACAAACAAACAATTTACAGGTGAACGTTTCTAAAGTGTTTCAGAGGGTTATAAATTTCAGGTTTTTCTGGGGGTGGGATCCTCCAGACCCTCATGCAATACTCGCATCTGCAGCGCTCGCCACACAGCTATGTCGCGCAAAGTTCTCCCCTATGATGTGAAAAAATCCTGGTGAACTGTGTCACACCATTGGTGGAGAACATTTGTCCTGAGAAGATGCAACAAATTGCTGATGTGTGTTTGGGTTGTAACACAGAGGACTGAAGACACATCATCTGACATTAAAAAGACAACTGGAGGACGGAGGTGAATTTAAAGAGCAGATTCTTTTGAGGTTCTGATGATGACATGAACGTAGCAGAAGAGCTGCTTTACATCGAACGCCTTCAAGGCCAAACAAGAGGAACAGATTAACAGATAAAGAAAATGCTGAAGTGTTTTTAGATCCAGATATTTGTGTGAGAAGACATTTTCAGTTGCGAACATCAACAAGAAGCCACTTGAGTTTCAATGACTTGAGTCAGATTCTGTTCCAGGCTGAGTGGACAGAAAACACAAAACCAAAGATAGTTCTGTGAACAAAGACTGTTTCTGGGACCAGACTTCCATCACAGCATCTCTTTCTCAAACCCACATTTCTGCACACTTGCACATTTACAATATTCGGGTCGACATGTCACACCTGGTATAGGGATGGGTATTGGTAAGATTTTTTTCTATATTGATACCATCGATTCCGCTTATCGATCAGATTCTTACTGATACCTCTCGTGAATTTTATGTGTACTAAAATTAGGCTTTACAGGTTTTCGATGGGAACAACATTTTATTGAGTCTTAAAGTAAATAAATATGAAATTGGGCACTGGATCCTTAAACTCTGGACATAAATAAAAAACAAAATGCTTTTTGTAAAAAATTATTTCCTTTCAGACATCAATGACATGAATGTCCCTCCATACCTCTGAGCTGAGTTGCGCCACAGGTCACCATCAATGTAATCAATCAATCAATCAATCAATTTTTTTATATAGCGCCAAATCACAACAAACAGTTGCCCCAAGGCCTCATATTGTAAGGCAAGGCCATACAATAATTATGTAAAACCCCAACGGTCAAAACGACCCCCTGTGAGCAAGCACTTGGCTACAGTGGGAAGGAAAAACTCCCTTTCAACAGGAAGAAACCTCCAGCAGAACCAGGCTCAGGGAGGGGCAGTCTTCTGCTGGGACTGGTTGGGGCTGAGGGAGAGAACCAGGAAAAAGACATGCTGTGGAGGGGAGCAGAGATTAATCACTAATGATTAAATGCAGAGTGGTGCATACAGAGCAAAAAGAGAAAGAAACAGTGCATCATGGGAACCCCCCAGCAGTCTACGTCTATAGCAGCATAACTAAGGGATGGTTCAGGGTCACCTGATCCAGCCCTAACTATAAGCTTTAGCAAAAAGGAAAGTTTTAAGCCTAATCTTAAAAGTAGAGAGGGTGTCTGTCTCCCTGATCTGAATTGGGAGCTGGTTCCACAGGAGAGGAGCCTGAAAGCTGAAGGCTCTGCCTCCCATTCTACTCTTACAAACCCTAGGAACTACAAGTAAGCCTGCAGTCTGAGAGCGAAGCGCTCTATTAAGGTGATATGGTACTACGAGGTCCCTAAGATAAGATGGGACCTGATTATTCAAAACCTTATAAGTAAGAAGAAGAATTTTAAATTCTATTCTAGAATTAACAGGAAGCCAATGAAGAGAGGCCAATATGGGTGAGATATGCTCTCTCCTTCTAGTCCCCGTCAGTACTCTAGCTGCAGCATTTTGAATTAACTGAAGGCTTTTTAGGGAACTTTTAGGACAACCTGATAATAATGAATTACAATAGTCTAGCCTAGAGGAAATAAATGCATGAATTAGTTTTTCAGCATCACTCTGAGACAAGACCTTTCTGATTTTAGAGATATTGCGTAAATGCAAAAAAGCAGTCCTACATATTTGTTTAATATGCGCTTTGAATGACATATCCTGATCAAAAATGACTCCAAGATTTCTCACAGTATTACTAGAGGTCAGGGTAATGCCATCCAGAGTAAGGATCTGGTTAGACACCATGTTTCTAAGATTTGTGGGGCCAAGTACAATAACTTCAGTTTTATCTGAGTTTAAAAGCAGGAAATTACAGGTCATCCATGTCTTTATGTCTGTAAGACAATCCTGCAGTTTAGCTAATTGGTGTGTGTCCTCTGGCTTCATGGATAGATAAAGCTGGGTATCATCTGCGTAACAATGAAAATTTAAGCAATACCGTCTAATAATACTGCCTAAGGGAAGCATGTATAAAGTGAATAAAATTGGTCCTAGCACAGAACCTTGTGGAACTCCATAATTAACTTTAGTCTGTGAAGAAGATTCCCCATTTACATGAACAAATTGTAATCTATTAGACAAATATGATTCAAACCACCTCAGTGCAGTGCCTTTAATACATATGGCATGCTCTAATCTCTGTAATAAAATTTTATGGTCAACAGTATCAAAAGCAGCACTGAGGTCTAACAGAACAAGCACAGAGATGAGTCCACTGTCCGAGGCCATAAGAAGATCATTTGTAACCTTCACTAATGCTGTTTCTGTACTATGATGAATTCTAAAACCTGACTGAAACTCTTCAAATAGACCATTCCTCTGCAGATGATCAGTTAGCTGTTTTACAACTACCCTTTCAAGAATTTTTGAGAGAAAAGGAAGGTTGGAGATTGGCCTATAATTAGCTAAGATAGCTGGGTCAAGTGATGGCTTTTTAAGTAATGGTTTAATTACTGCCACCTTAAAAGCCTGTGGTACATAGCCAACTAACAAAGATAGATTGATCATATTTAAGATCAAAGCATTAAATAATGTTAGGGCTTCCTTGAGCAGCCTGGTAGGAATGGGGTCTAATAAACATGTTGACGGTTTGGATGAAGTAACTAATGAAAATAACTCAGACAGAACAATCGGAGAGAAAGAGTCTAACCAAATACCGGCATCACTGAAAGCAGCCAAAGATAACGATACGTCTTTGGGATGGTTATGAGTAATTTTTTCTCTAATAGTTAAACTTTTGTTAGCAAAGAAGTCATGAAGTCATTACTAGTTAAAGTTAATGGAATACTGAGCTCAATAGAGCTCTGACTCTTTGTCAGCCTGGCTACAGTGCTGAAAAGAAACCTGGGGTTGTTCTTATTTTCTTCAATTAGTGATGAGTAGAAAGATGTCCTAGCTTTACGGAGGGCTTTTTTATAGAGCAACAGACTCTTTTTCCAGGCTAAGTGAAGATCTTCTAAATTAGTGAGACGCCATTTCCTCTCCAACTTACGGGTTATCTGCTTTAAGCTACGAGTTTGTGAGTTATACCACGGAGTCAGGCACCTCTGATTTAAAGCTCTCTTTTTTAGAGGAGCTACAGCATCCAAAGTTGTCTTCAATGAGGATGTAAAACTATTGATGAGATACTCTATCTCACTTACAGCGTTTAGGTAGCTACTCTGCACTGTGTTGGTATATGGCATTAGAGAACATAAAGAAGGAATCATATCCTTAAACCTAGTTACAGCACTTTCTGAAAGACTTCTAGTGTAATGAAACTTATTCCCCACTGCTGGGTAGTCCATCAGAGTAAATGTAAATGTTATTAAGAAATGATCAGACAGAAGGGAGTTTTCAGGGAATACTGTTAAGTCTTCTATTTCCACACCATAAGTCAGAACAAGATCTAAGATATGATTAAAGTGGTGGGTGGACTCATTTACTTTTTGAGCAAAGCCAATAGAGTCTAATAATAGATTAAATGCAGTGTTGAGGCTGTCATTCTCAGCATCTGTGTGGATGTTAAAATCGCCCACTATAATTATCTTATCTGAGCTAAGGACTAAGTCAGACAAAAGGTCTGAAAATTCACAGAGAAACTCACAGTAACGACCAGGTGGACGATAGATAATAACAAATAAAACTGGTTTTTGGGACTTCCAATTTTGATGGACAAGACTAAGAGTCAAGCTTTCAAATGAATTAAAGCTCTGTCTGGGTTTTTGATTAATTAATAAGCTGGAATGGAAGATTGCTGCTAATCCTCCGCCCCGGCCCATGCTACGAGCATTCTGACAGTTAGTGTGACTCGGGGGTGTTGACTCATTTAAACTAACATATTCATCCTGCTGTAACCAGGTTTCTGTAAGGCAGAATAAATCAATATGTTGATCAATTATTATATCATTTACCAACAGGGACTTAGAAGAGAGAGACCTAATGTTTAATAGACCACATTTAACTGTTTTAGTCTGTGGTGCAGTTGAAGGTGCTATATTATTTTTTCTTTTTGAATTTTTATGCTTAAATAGATTTTTGCTGGTTATTGGTGGTCTGGGAGCAGGCACTGTCTCTACGGTAATGAGGGGATGGCAGGGGGAGAGAATCTGCAGAGAGGTGTGTAAGACTACAACTCTGCTTCCTGGTCCCAACCCTGGATAGTCACGGTTTGGAGGATTTAAGAAAATTGGCCAGATTTCTAGAAATGAGAGCTGCTCCATCCAAAGTGGGATGGATGCCGTCTCTCCTAACAAGACCAGGTTTTCCCCAGAAACTTTGCCAATTATCTATGAAGCCCACCTCATTTTTTGGACACCACTCAGACAGCCAGCAATTCAAGGAGAACATGCGGCTAAACATGTCACTCCCGGTCTGATTGGAGAGGGGCCCAGAGAAAACTACAGAGTCCGACATTGTTTTTGCAAAGTTACACACCGATTCAATGTTAATTTTAATGACCTCCGATTGGCGTAACCGGGTGTCATTACTGCCGACGTGAATTACAATCTTACCAAATTTACGCTTAGCCTTAGCCAGCAGTTTCAAATTTCCTTCAATGTCGCCTGCTCTGGCCCCCGGAAGACAATTGACTATGGTTGCTGGTGTCGCTAACTTCACATTTCGCAAAACAGAGTCGCCAATAACCAGAGTTTGATCCTCGGCGGGTGTGTCGCCGAGTGGGGAAAAACGGTTAGAGATGTGAACGGGTTGGCGGTGTACACGGGGCTTCTGTTTAGAACTACGCTTCCTCCTCACAGTCACCCAGTCGGCCTGCTTTCCCGGCTGCTCGGGATCTGCCAGGGGCTAACTAACGGCGGCTAAGCTACCTTGGTCCGCACCGACTACAGGGGCCTGGCTAGCTGTAGAATTTTCCACGGTGCGGAGCCGAGTCTCCAATTCGCCCAGCCTGGCCTCCAAAGCTACGAATAAGCTACACTTATTACAAGTACCGTTACTGCTAAAGGAGGCCGAGGAATAACTAAACATTTCACACCCAGAGCAGAAAAGTGCGGGAGAGACAGGAGAAGCCGCCATGCTAAATCGGCTAAGAGCTAGTAGCTACGCTAAGCTAGCGGATTCCTAAAAACACGCAAAGTGAATAATGTGTAAATAATTTAGAGGTGATTCAGCAGAGGAGTGCTTTAGTTAAGGCACGTAAAGATTACACTGGGAAACAAATCGTAATCTAGATAACTAGATCAATCTAACTGCGCAGATTAAACAGCTAACAGATACAGAAAAACACCGCTGTGCTCCGGAACAGGAAGTGATACAATACCGCAGTGAGAGCCAACCACCAGTAGAGGCAAGCAAGATACGTAGGACGTCTTACTTTAGGAGGAACAAAAACGTTTTGGTTGATTGTCGTTTACTGTCTGCATTACAACGTTTGGAAAGAGGTGTCATTTAAAACGGCGATTCACTTTAAAGTTATCAATTCCGACCGGACTCTAACTTTACTCGGCAGAGCGTGGTGCAGCGTTTGGAGCTGCACCAACGGAACAGAGGACGATTCTCATTTCTTGCCTGCAACAAGACAAGAGTCCCCGTTAGTGACTTTAATCTGCACAAAAATGACTCATGTTTGACATATATAAATAGCTTTGAGAGGGGTTAAGAAGCGGACTTGCTACTTCTGAAAAGCAGCGAACCAATGAAGCAGCGAGTTGGAGCACTGCTTCGTTGGTTCAAGCTTCAACACGGAGCCGTTACAGAAGCGGTTGATGACAGACCCACTACAGGGTGTGCAATCAATGTAAAGAAACAATCTTTTTCCTGATAATCACCCTAAAAAACAATAGCTGCTCTGAAGGACCGATAAGGGAATCCTTAAGCAAAAAGGCTATTGACGTTGGTGGATCGAATAATTTAATGATTCTCGAAAAGAACCGGTTCTCGAAACCCAACCCTAGCCTGATAGCAAAGTCGGCTATTAATGCTACCAAGTTACCAAAGAAAAGTTCCCTAGTTTGAGTTATTGATGGGACCGGTATACATAAATGGATTTTATTCAGTGAAGTCATGTTGATTTGAATTAATATTGTAGTGATGAATAAATTGTAGGAGCAAAGATAATTATTCTTGGTCTGCTCATAACCAGAGCTGCTCTTACTCATGTACAACAGGTTACTGATGTTGACCTTTTAGTGCCAAGTGTTGGATCAAAATAAACCAAACCTCTATGTGCCAGAATACACAAACCACTGCCACCAGAATCCTTTCAGCTACCTTTGTTCATTTCTAAATTCAAAGTCTCTGCTGATCTTGGACAAAGGGAGTCGAAACATTAAGGGTGGTGACGTCACTTTCCTTCAGGAAGAAATTATCCAGAGATTTTACACAATATGGAGGAATTCGCTCTCAGACTGCAGGCTTACTTGTAGTTCCTAGGGTTTGTAAGAGTAGGATGGGAGGCAGAGCCTTCAGCTTTCAGGCTCCTCTCCTGTGGAACCAGCTCCCATTTCAGATCAGGGAGACAGACACCCTCTCTACTTTTAAGATTAGGCTTAAAACTTTCCTTTTTGCTAAAGCTTATAGTTAGGGCTGGATCAGGTGACCCTGAACCATCCCTTAGTTATGTTGCTGCAGACGTAGACTGCTGGGGGGTTCCCATGATGCACTGTTTCTTTCTCTTTTTGCTCTGTATGCACCACTCTGCATTTAATCATTAGTGATCGATCTCTGCTCCCCTCCACAGCATGTCTTTTTCCTCCCTCAGCCCCAACCAGTCCCAGCAGAGGACTGCCCCTCCCTGAGCCTGGTTCTGCTGGAGGTTTCTTCCTGTTAAAAGGGAGTTTTTCCTTCCCACTGTAGCTTGCTCAAGTTGCTTGCTCACAGGGGGTCGTTTTGACCGTTGGGGTTTTACATGATTATTGTATGGCCTTGCCTTACAATATGAGGCGCCTTGGGGCAACTGTTTGTTGTGATTTGGCGCTATATAAAAAAATTGATTGATTGATTGATTGAATTTT
The DNA here is from genome assembly GCF_902500255.1 of Thalassophryne amazonica. Taxonomy (NCBI): domain Eukaryota; kingdom Metazoa; phylum Chordata; class Actinopteri; order Batrachoidiformes; family Batrachoididae; genus Thalassophryne; species Thalassophryne amazonica. The sequence continues at coordinate 397,377 of NW_022986245.1, read as the reverse complement.
ACATGTATCTTTCATCAAAATGCTCCTCATCCTGTTGTGTAAGTCTTGACAGAATTACTGGAGGAATAACAGATGAGGAAAATATTTGAATGTTACAACAACATGTTATAAAGTATCAGTAACACAAACAAAGCTGAGTGAACAAACCGGTTCTGTATAAGAGATTTAAAACAGGATTAAAAACAGCACCCAGCCCTTTACCGCTTTTGTTCTCTTCTTTTAAATGGCTCATTTCTTCTTCCTGGTCTGTGATCATTCCTTCATCAGCAGGTGTTAGCTGTAGTTTCAACATGTCCCTCAGCTGCTGGACTTCAGACATGTTTGTAAAAAGACTTTAAAACACACAAAAGAAAGAGAGAGTCAACGACCAAGTGGAGGAAAGACTAAAAACAGGCTGATTTAATCATCTGCTGCTCTGCTGCCCAAACTGACCAATCACAAGTGTGAGAGACAACACCGAAATGTCCCTGTGCTGGGACAGACGTCCTAAAGCAGGAGACATCACCCCTGATGACAGAGACATGAATGTTTTCCTTATGTACCTGCTGCATCACTTCCTGTTCCGGAGCACAGCAGTGTTTTGCTGTATCTGTTAGCTGTTTAATCTGCACAGTTAGATTGATCTAGTTAACTAGATCAAGATTTGTTTCACAGTGTAATCTTCAGGTGCCTTAACTAAAGCACTCCCTCTGCTGAATCACCTCTAAATTATTTACACATTATTCACTTTGCGTGTTTTTAGGAATCTGCTAGCTTAGCGCAGCTACTAGCTCTTAGCCGGTTTAGCATGGCGACTTCTCCTGTCTCTCCCGCACTTTTCTGCTCTGGGTGTGAAATGTTTAGTTATTCCTCGGCCTCCTTTAGCAGTAATGGTACTTGTAATAAGTGTAGCTTATTCGTAGCTTTGAAGGCCAGGCTGGGCGAATTGGAGAGTCGGCTACACACCTTGGAAAATTCTACAGCTAGCCAGGCCCCTGTAGTCGGTGCGGACCAAGGCAGCTTAGCCGTCGTTAGTTCCCTCCCAGCAGATCCCGAGCAGCCGGGAAAGCAGGCCGACTGGGTGACTGAGGAGGAAGCGTAGTCCTGAACAGAAGCCCCATGTACACCGCCAACCCGTTCACATCTCTAACTGTTTTTCACCACTCTGCGAAACACCCGCTGAGGATCAAACTCTGGTTATTGGCGACTCTGTTTTGAGAAATGTGAAGTTAGCGACACCAGCAACCATAGTCAATTGTCTTCCGGGGCCAGAGCAGGCGACATTGAAGGAAATTTGAAACTGCTGGCTAAGGCTAAGAGTAAATTTGGTAAGATTGTAATTCACGTCAGCAGTAATGACACCCGGTTACGCCAATCGGAGGTCACTAAAATTAACATTGAATCGGTGTATAACTTTGCAAAAACAATATCGGACTCTGTAGTTTTCTCTGGGCCCCTCCCCAATCGGACCGGGAGTGACATGTTTAGCCGCATGTTCTCCTTGAATTTCTGGCTGTCTGAGTGGTGTCCAAAAATTGAGGTGGGCTTCATAGATAATTGGCAAAGCTTCTGTGGAAAACCTGGTCTTGTTAGGACAGACGGCATCCATCCCACTTTGGATGGAGCAGCTCTCATTTCTAGAAATCTGGCCAATTTTCTTAAATCCTCCAAACCGTGACTATCCAGGGTTGGGACCAGGAAGCAGAGTTGTAGTCTTACACACCTCTCTGCAGCTTCTCTCCCCCTGCCATCCCCTCATTACCCCATCCCCGTAGAGACGGTGCCTGCTCCCAGACCACCAGTAACCAGTAAAAATCTATTTAAGCATAAAAATTCAAAAAGAAAAAATAATATAGCACCTTCAACTGCACCACAGACTAAAACAGTTAAATGTGGTCTATTAAACATTAGATCTCTCTCTTCTAAGTCCCTGTTAGTAAATGATATAATAATTGATCAACATATTGATTTATTCTGCCTTACAGAAACCTGGTTACAGCAGGATGAATATGTTAGTTTAAATGAGTCAACACCCCCGAGTCACACTAACTGCCAGAATGCTCGTAGCACGGGACGAGGCGGAGGATTAGCAGCAATCTTCCACTCCAGCTTATTAATTAATCAAAAACCCAGACAGAGCTTTAATTCATTTGAAAGCTTGACTCTTAGTCTTGTCCATCCAAATTGGAAGTCCCAAAAACCAGTTCTATTTGTTATTATCTATCGTCCACCTGGTCGTTACTGTGAGTTTCTCTGTGAATTTTCGGACCTTTTGTCTGACTTAGTGCTTAGCTCAGATAATTATAGTGGGCGATTTTAACATCCACACAGATGCTGAGAATGACAGCCTCAACACTGCATTTAATCTATTGTTAGACTCGATTGGCTTTGCTCAAAAGTGGTCCACCCACCACTTTAATCATACCTTAGATCTTGTTCTGACTTATGGTATGGAAATTGAAGACTTAACAGTATTCCCTGAAAACCCCCTTCTGTCTGATAATTTCTTAACATTTACTCTGATGGACTACCCAGTAGTGGGTAATAAGTTTCATTACAGTAGAAGTCTTTCAGAAAGCGCTGTAACTAGGTTTAAGGATATGATTCCTTCTTTATGTTCTCCAATGCCATATACCAACACAGGGCAGAGTAGCTACCTAAACTCTGTGAGTGAGATAGATTATCTCGTCAATAGTTTTATATCCTCATTGAGGACAACTTTGGATGCTGTAGCTCCTCTGAAAAAGAGAGCCTTAAATCAGAAGTGCCTGACTCCGTGGTATAACTCACAAACTCGCAGCTTAAAGCAGATAACCCGTAAGTTGGAGAGGAAATGGCATCTCACTAATTTAGAAGATCTTCACTTAGCCTGGAAAAAGAGTCTGTTGCTCTATAAAAAAGCCCTCCGTAAAGCTAGGACATCTTACTACTCATCACTAATTGAAGAAAATAAGAACAACCCCAGGTTTCTTTTCAGCACTGTAGCCAGGCTGACAAAGAGTCAGAGCTCTATTGAGCCGAGTATTCCTTTAACTTTAACTAGTAATGACTTCATGACTTTCTTGGCTAATAAAATTTTAACTATTAGAGAAAAAATGACTCATAACCATCCCAAAGACATATCGTTCTCTTTGGCTGCTTTCAGTGATGCCGGTATTTGGTTAGACTCTTTCTCTCCGATTGTTCCGTCTGAGTAATTTCATTAGTTGCTTGCTCCAAACCATCAACATGTCTATTAGACCCCATTCCTACCAGGCTGCTCAAGGAAGCCCTACCATTAATTAATGCTTCGATCTTAAATATGATCAATCTGTCTTTATTAGTTGGCTATGTACCACAGGCTTTTAAGGTGGCAGTAATTAAACCATTACTTAAAAAGCCATCACTTGACCCAGCTATCTTAGCTAATTATAGGCCAATCTCCAACCTTCCTTTTCTCTCAAAAATTCTTGAAAGGGTAGTTGTAAAACAGCTAACTGATCATCTGCAGAGGAATGGTCTATTTGAAGAGTTTCAGTCAGGTTTTAGAATTCATCATAGTACAGAAACAGCATTAGTGAAGGTTACAAATGATCTTCTTATGGCCTCAGACAGTGGACTCATCTGTGCTTGTTCTGTTAGACCTCAGTGCTGCTTTTGATACTGTTGACCATAAAATTTTATTACAGAGATTAGAGCATGCCATAGGTATTAAAGGCACTGTGCTGCAGTGGTTTGAATCATATTTATCTAATAGATTACAATTTGTTCATGTAAATGGGGAATCTTCTTCACAGACTAAGGTTAATTATGGAGTTCCACAAGGTTCTGTGCTAGGACCAATTTTATTCACTTTATACATGCTTCCCTTAGGCAGTATTATTAGACAACATTGCTTAAATTTTCATTGTTAAGCAGATGATACCCAGCTTTATCTATCCATGAAGCCAGAGGACACACACCAATTAGCTAAACTGCAGGATTGTCTTACAGACATAAAGACATGGATGATTTCTAATTTCCTGCTTTTAAACTCAGATAAAACTGAAGTTATTGTACTTGGCCCCACAAATCTTAGAAGCATGGTGTCTAACCAGATCCTTACTCTGGATGGCATTACCCTGACCTCTAGTAATACTGTGAGAAATCTTGGAGTCATTTTTGATCAGGATATATCATTCAATGCGCATATTAAGCAAATATGTAGGACCGCTTTTTTGCATTTGCGCAATATCTCTAAAATTAGAAAGGTCTTGTCTCAGAGTGATGCTGAAAAACTAATTCATGCATTTATTTCCTCTAGGCTGGACTATTGTAATTCATTATTATCAGGTTGTCCTAAAAGTTCCCTGAAAAGCCTTCAGTTAATTCAAAATGCTGCAGCTAGAGTACTGACGGGGACTAGAAGGAGAGAGCATATCTCACCCATATTGGCCTCTCTTCATTGGCTTCCTGTTAATTCTAGAATAGAATTTAAAATTCTTCTTCTTACTTATAAGGTTTTGAATAATCAGGTCCCATCTTATCTTAGGGACCTCGTAGTACCATATCACCCCAATAGAGCGCTTCGCTCTCAGACTGCAGGCTTACTTGTAGTTCCTAGGGTTTGTAAGAGTAGAATGGGAGGCAGAGCCTTCAGCTTTCAGGCTCCTCTCCTGTGGAACCAGCTCCCAATTCAGATCAGGGAGACAGACACCCTCTCTACTTTTAAGATTAGGCTTAAAACTTTCCTTTTTGCTAAAGCTTATAGTTAGGGCTGGATCAGGTGACCCTGAACCATCCCTTAGTTATGCTGCTATAGACTTAGACTGCTGGGGGTTCCCACGATGCACTGTTTCTTTCTCTTTTTGCTCTGTATGCACCACTCTGCATTTAATCATTAGTGATTGATCTCTGCTCCCCTCCACAGCATGTCTTTTTCCTGGTTCTCTCCCTCAGCCCCAACCAGTCCCAGCAGAAGACTGCCCCTCCCTGAGCCTGGTTCTGCTGGAGGTTTCTTCCTGTTAAAAGGGAGTTTTTCCTTCCCACTGTAGCCAAGTGCTTGCTCACAGGGGGTCGTTTTGACCGTTGGGGTTTTACATAATTATTGTATGGCCTTGCCTTACAATATAAAGCGCCTTGGGGCAACTGTTTGTTGTGACTTGGCGCTATATTAAAAAATTGATTGATTGATTGATTGACACAATAAACTGCAGCTTGAGTCTGTTTCATCAACAAATTATTATCATTAACATTTCATTACCTCCCGTTTCATTATTTATTACAATTTACCTGCCAACAGTATTTTGTTTTGTGTATTTTCTGGGTGATGGTGTCCCTAACGGGAACAGCCGAAAGACGAAGAAGAAGAAGAAGAAGAAGAAGAGGTGTCCAAACTATGACCGTATTGTCTGTGTCCTTGATGATGTTCTTCTTTAATCTGAGCTTCGGTTCATGTTGGTGTAGATTTTGTTCCTCCGTTGAAATCAGAATCAAAAAACTGTCAGCGGCACAGACGTGCTGACGTCATGTCAGAGCCAACGCCTGACCAATCAACAGTATGCGTGCCTGATGTGTATCGGTCACGTGTTTTCGATGAAACAAGACTCGACACAAGGTTCAGAGTTTCGACACAGTTCACAGCGCTACAAGTTATTAAGATTAGTTCATACAAGAACACGACAAAGTGTTTAAATTCGGAATCAACATTACGGCGTTTTCTTAACAAATGAACGTGTTTGTTGGAGTAATTTACGTCACACGAACAAGCGGAGGAAAAAACTGAGGAAACAAACAATGAACCAACATTTTTACACTTCTTATCGTCATTCACAGCTTAAAAATCATTTACCTGATCACAAGCAGCCAACAGCAGAGACAAAAAGACACAGACGATCGTCCAAAAGACAAAAGTCCACCCGATGTGTCCAAACTGTGACTCCGCCTCCGATTAAGGAAACAGGAAGAGGGAGAAACGGCACAACGCCGCCCCTAGTGGGCAGAGTGAGGATTACAGGAAAACACATCCCTGAATTGTTACCTCCACCAAGGAGGTTATGTTTTCGGTCGCGTTTGTTTGTTTGTCTGTCTGTCAGCAGGATAACTCAAAAAGTTTTGAACGGATTTTGATGAAATTTTGTGGAGTGGTTGGAAATGACAAGAGGAACAAGTGATTAAATTTTAGTGGTGATCCGGATCACGATCCGGATCTAGGAATTTTTTTAAGGATTCTTCACCATTGCGGGATAGGGGGAATTTTAACATTTTAGTTTCTAACTCCACAAAAACAAGGCAGAAAGCCTTGAAAATTAGGGTGTAACATAGTCAAATGTTCTATCAAACAACACAGTTTTGTGATGATCGGATCCGGATTCCGGATCTGGTGATCCAGAATATGCAAAAATATAGGGAAAATAGAAAATGTGTCAGTGTGAGGTGACAAATGAAGCTAGAGATGCACAACTAACACCGGAGGATTTCACGCGTCGGCACAGAGCCGCTCATGGCGCGCAACAAAAAAACACCTCCGTGTTGGAAGTCTCACAGGACATGTTGTGACATGTCCAGCTGTTACACAATTTCTCAGATACTCACTCGATTGAAAGCCATCAAAAGCCGTCTGAATCTTCTGAATGGTTTCCAACACGGAGGTGTTTTTTTTTTTTTTTTTGCTGCACGTCCTGAGCTGCTTTGTGCCACGTGCGAAATCCTCCACACGTCTTTCATTACAAAATCTCCTGTAACAGTGGAATGTGCCGCAAAAGTGCTATGTCCAGCTCTCTTGCCATTTCTGTGGTAGTCACACGATGTCCCGGATCAACACAACGTTCAGTTTAGAAATTATCTGGTTGTTCCAGCCTGTGAAATGGCCGCTCAGTGCGCCGCGCGCCCCTCCGCCGTTGCGGGCCGTCTTTAAAAAGGTTTTAACAGTCCTTAATCCGCGTGACGCCGACAGAATCTTCACCAAAATCCATCTGAATTTTTCGAATGGTTTCCAACTGCCTGTCTCTAACAGTTTCTGAAAAAAATTTCATGGAGCAAAGCAGCAGTCGCTCAGCAAGTTCTCAGACAAAAGAAATCCGACGAGGGGGGTGGACCAGTGCTCACTCAAAGCCTGCCCACAGGCGAATGACGCAACAACTCATGCATGCGCACGAAGGTTCAAGCTTGTCTGATGCAATCCCACGTGATTCAAATCCATACAGTTTTTGAAAAAATAAAAAGGTCCGTTACTTTTTGGACAGACCTCGTATTCTGCTTCGGTGCACTTCACTGAATATATAGAAGGTGCACTTCATTATGTAGCACATGCAACACTTAAAAAATAGTTCTATTTCAGAATTTACTGTTATTTATTTAGAGAAGTGTTTCATAAATGTTAAAAATTCATATATTTGCAGTTTAGTTGAATAATAAATTGAATTTTGTCTCTTTTTTGTTTTTGTCTATAAGCACATGCAATATCAATATCAGTGCTCAGATGACAGTAGCTTCTGGGAAAGGTGCAAGTTGCAATAAACTGTGATGCCAAGCACTAAGGATACATGCTATCCAGTCACAGCAGATGAAACTTTTTTTACTACTGAACAAACATCATTGTTAGACTTTTTTAGATTAAATGATTCCACAGCGTGTAGATGTTATGGCGTCAGTGACCCCATGGCCTTGGCGGAGGTTTGCACTCTCTGCTTCTAGTTCCACATAAATTCAGCAACAATTCATAATAAAAGCTGGTGGAGCGATCAGAGTGCCACAGCAGCACATCTGAAACTGACTCTCTGAGTCTGGCTCTCTGAGTCTGACTCTCTACTGATCAAAGGCTATAAAAATTATTAACCATCAGATGACAAAGTAAAACCTCAGAAATCATTCTAAACTCAGTTTTAAGCAGAAAAAAATCTGTTAATCGCTGCTGATGCTCTGACATGACGAGACAGTTCACGCTGCAGCACCAGGTTCGTGCATGCACAGACTCATATAGAGGAATGCTCAGTCTAGGAGAGTGCTGAGCCCGTGACACCGGATCTGGTTTTTAAGCCTTTCCAGACTCCTCTGATGTTCTCCTGCTGCAGTTCAGTCAGTCCCCTGCTGCAGGGTAACATTAGGATTTTACAGCAGGACATGGAGCAGGTGATTAGAGACCCTGCAAGGTTTATGACAAATGTGGGTGTGGAATCCATTAGCTTAGCGGGGAAATTAGTGCAGAAAATCCACTATGGTAATAGTGCAGTTTATCTGCCAAGGAGGGAAATTCCACAAATTGAAACTGTGGCCTGCTTCGGTAGACGTGTCCATAAAAATCATAGAGGGATATGCTTTGCAAACTTAATACCCATTACTACATTGGATGATGTTGAAATTGAGGATGGCCCAATGGTTGTTGCAGCAATAGCAAAGATTTCATATCTGCTACCTACGACCCGCGTGTAACGTCTCAAACCTAAACTTACTTTCAGGCATCTTATATATGTTACTCTGAAACCACCCCTAAACCAAAACAGTCCAACTGTCAACTCCACTGAGGTCCTTAGTCTGGGTCTCATTAACATAAGATCACTAGCCTCAAAATCATTGTTGATTAATGATCTAATTATTGATCATCACTTAGATATGATTGAGTTATGTGAAACCTGGCTTAAATCTACAGCTGTCCTCCCCTTAAATGAGGCCTGCCCACCAGCATATACATTTAGTCACATCCATCATGATGCGAAGCAAAGCAGGGGTGTTGCTCTATTTATAAATCTAGGTTTAGCTTATTAGCTGTTGGGGGTCACAAAGATAACTCATTTGAGCATCTGATTCTCTGCTCTGCCCACGATGCTACTTATCGCCAAGGTCAGAAGAATAAAAATCAGCCGTATTACTTTGTCACTGTATATAGCCCCCCTGGCACATACTCTGAATTCTTAGATGCATTTGATGCGTTCATCTCTAACTTGTCAACTAGTGCAGATAACATTCTGATTATTGGTGACTTTAACATTCATATAAATAAGCCTTCTGATCCCCTCTGCAAATCATTTATGGAAATTGTGGTTAGAGGCTAGAGGTCTAGAACGAAAATGGCGTAGTTCAAAATTAGAAGTATTCCACCTCTCGTGGTGTGATGCTATCTTAGACTATAAGCATGCGTTACTGGCTACAAAGCAGACCTATTTGTTGTGAAAGTGTAGGTACACGGACCCACAACAGGGGGCGCAATGAACGGACAATAGAGAAAGGTGAAATAACAAGTTTTACTGTTGTGAACAGGGCACAACCAATACAACAATTAATACTTTAGAGTTGTAAGTCGAAATCTGCTGGTGTTGTGTGGGCAGGCTCGAAGGTAGGAGACGTCCGTCCCAGTCGAACCGGAACCACCCAGATTTCCTCTGCCACCGAAAACCAGGAGTACTGGAACCGCCAAGTCCCGAATTCCCAGGTGGCCACTGCCTTCGCTCGTCGGATCCGGTACTGCTGGCGGGAAAGAGCACAAACACACAGGTATGGATGCGACAGCACCCAGTAGACGGAGAGGGGAGAAGCCGCCTCCACCTCTTGTAATAATGAAGCAGGAAGGTGAGTACTTATCCAAGCAAGGTGCTTTCTGTAATCAGCTGTCCTGAAATGGTTTAGCAAGGTTTATCAGAGTCCTCAATATATATACTAGCAAAGAAGGTTACCTTAATCTCAAGGCGATATCTCGGCACTGAGGTGGAGACGCTGTCCTGCTGATATACTCCGTCCTGAGTGCAGTCAGCTGTGTCTAGTAATGGGTGACAGCTGTCACCCTGACAGCCTTCGTCGGCGGCAGCGCCCTCTGGTGCCTGGAGCCCGCACTCCAGGCAGGGCGCCCTCTGGTGGTGGTGGGCCAGCAGTACCTCCTCTTCAGCGGCCCACACAACAGGACCCCCCCCTCAACGGGCGCCTCCTGGCGCACGGCCGGGCTTGTCCGGATGGCGTCGGTAGAAGTCGGCCAGGAGGGCCGGGTCCAGGATGAAGCCCTTCTTCACCCAGGAGCGCTCCTCGGGGCCGTACCCCTCCCAGTCCACCAGGTACTGAAAACCCCGGCCCATTCGACGGACATCGAGGAGCCGGCGCACGGTCCAAGCCGGTTCCCCGTCGATGATCCGGGCAGGAGGTGGTGCCGGACCCGGGGTGCAGAGGGGTGAGGTGTGATGGGGCTTTATCCGGGAGACGTGGAATACTGGGTGTATCCGCAGTGAGGCCGGAAGCTGAAGCCTCACTGCGGCGGGATTGATGACTTTGACAACCTTGAAGGGACCGATGTACCGTTCTTGGAGCTTGGGGGAGTCCACTTGAAGGGGAATGTCCTTGGTGGACAACCACACTGCCTGCCCAGGACGGTACGTGGGGGCCGGGGCCCGCCGCCGGTCTGCATGTTTCTTCGCCCTCGTCCGGGCCTTCAACAAAGCAGAGCGGGCAGCACGCCACACCCGACGGCACTTCCGTAGGTGGGCCTGGACCGAGGGCACACCGACCTCTCCCTCGACCACCGGAAACAAGGGGGGCTGATACCCCAAGCACACCTCAAACGGGGAGAGGCCGGTGGCTGATGACACTTGGCTGTTGTGGGCGTACTCGATCCAGGCCAGGTGGGTACTCCAGGCCGTCGGGTGCGCGGCTGTCACACAGCGTAGTGTCTGCTCCAGTTCTTGGTTGGCCCGCTCTGCTTGCCCGTTGGTCTGGGGGTGGTACCCGGACGAAAGGCTGACCGAGGCCCCCAGTTCCCGGCAGAAGCTCCTCCAGACATGTGAGGTGAACTGGGGACCGCGATCGGAGACGATGTCTGATGGTATGCCATGCAGACGGACGACGTGGTGGACCAGGAGGTCCGCTGTCTCCTGGGCCGTAGGGAGCTTCGGGAGGGCCACGAAGTGGGCCGCCTTGGAGAAACGGTCCACTATCGTGAAGACGACGGTGTTTCCCTGGGACGGCGGGAGACCCGTGACGAAGTCCAGGCCGATATGGGACCAGGGGCGATGAGGCACGGGCAGTGGCTGTAGCTGCCCTGAGGTCTTCTGATGATTGGCCTTGCCCCTGGCACAGGTGGTACAAGCCTGGACGTAGTCCCGGACGTCGGTCTCCAGGGATGCCCACCAGAAGCGTTGCCGGACGACTGCCACGGTCCTTCGCACCCCTGGGTGACAGGAGAGCTTAGAACCGTGACAGAAGTCTAGGACTGCGGCCCTGGCCTCTGGTGGGACGTATAGTTTGTTCTTTGGTCCGTCTCCGGGGTCCGGGACACGGGTCAGGGCCTCCCGGACGGTCTTCTACCGACGCCATCCGGACAAGCCCGGCCGTGCGCCAGGAGGCGCCCGTTGAGGGGGGGGTCCTGTTGTGTGGGCCGCTGAAGAGGAGGTACTGCTGGCCCACCACCACCAGAGGGCGCCCTGCCTGGAGTGCGGGCTCCAGGCACCAGAGGGCGCTGCCGCCGACGCCCTGTTCTTCCATTGGCCGTTCAACAGCCGGTTGACGCCCCTCGGGATCCATGACGCTGGCCGAGATATCCTGTTGTGAAAGTGTAGGTACACGGACCCACAACAGGGGGCGCAATGAACGGACAATAGAGAAAGGTGAAATAACAAGTTTTACTGTTGTGAACAGGGCACAACCAATACAACAATTAATACTTTAGAGTTGTAAGTCGAAATCTGCTGGTGTTGTGTGGGCAGGCTCGAAGGTAGGAGACGTCCGTCCCAGTCGAACCGGAACCACCCAGATTTCCTCTGCCACCGAAAACCAGGAGTACTGGAACCGCCAAGTCCCGAATTCCCAGGTGGCCACTGCCTTCGCTCGTCGGATCCGGTACTGCTGGCGGGAAAGAGCACAAACACACAGGTATGGATGCGACAGCACCCAGTAGACGGAGAGGGGAGAAGCCGCCTCCACCTCTTGTAATAATGAAGCAGGAAGGTGAGTACTTATCCAAGCAAGGTGCTTTCTGTAATCAGCTGTCCTGAAATGGTTTAGCAAGGTTTATCAGAGTCCTCAATATATATACTAGCAAAGAAGGTTACCTTAATCTCAAGGCGATATCTCGGCACTGAGGTGGAGACGCTGTCCTGCTGATATACTCCGTCCTGAGTGCAGTCAGCTGTGTCTAGTAATGGGTGACAGCTGTCACCCTGACAGCCTTCGTCGGCGGCAGCGCCCTCTGGTGCCTGGAGCCCGCACTCCAGGCAGGGCGCCCTCTGGTGGTGGTGGGCCAGCAGTACCTCCTCTTCAGCGGCCCACACAACACTATTACTCTGATTTGATCAACAAAAACAAGCATAACTCAAAGTTCTTTTTCTACACGGTTGCAACACTTGGACAACCACCTGTAGTTCACTCCCCATTGACAGCACAAGATTTCCTGGATTACTTTGAGAAGAAAAAACATTAGGTTAAACATATCCCAGCATGCCTTAACTCAGCCACTACACCCTGCTATTGAGGTGGGCACCACTACTGAAGTATTACCTAGATTTACAAAATTTGATAGTATCTCACTAGGCATGCTGACAAAACTTGTAACATCAACAAAAAGCACAACCTGTTTATTTGATCCTATACCAACAAAACTGTTTAAGGACCTGTGGTCCACTCTTGGGCCGACTGTGCTGGAAATTATTAATCTGTCATTAACATCTGGATCTGTTCCTAAATGTTTCATATTTGCAGTGATTAAACTATTATTTAAGAAACCTAATCTTGACCCTAGTGTATTGAAAAAGGGTTAGGGTTAGGGTTAGGGTTAGGGGGGTTAGGGTTAGGGCTATCGGCCGATATCAAATCTATCATTTTGCTCTAAAATTCTGGAAAAAGTGGTTTCACGGCAGCTCGTAAACTATCTTACTGAGAATAATCTCTTTGAGCCACTGCAGTCTGCTTTTAGAAAATATCATTCCACAGAGACGGCTCTCACTAAAGTGGTGAATGATCTTCTGCTTACAAAGGATTCGGACACCACTACGGTTGAATGAATGAATGAATGAATGAATGAATGAGTTTATTCGGCACACAATTCAACAACAAAAACAAAAACAAAAAAACTGATAACAATGCAACTTTACAAAAGTCCTGCGTGGCTGAAAGGGTGAGGGCAGAAGCAGAGCTTATAAATACCCACTTCTTATACTAAAAAATAACAAACATATACACACAAACAAAATTTCATAAATACATATCTACACAATCCACACACACACACACACACATATATATATATATATATATATATATATATATATATATGTGTGTGTGTGTGTGTGTGTGTGTGGATTGTATGTGTATATATATATATATATATATATACACATACACACACACATACGCAGATATATAAACATGCACATACCTACATGTACATACATACATACGCACACACGATGACAATACCAAAAAAACAAAAAAAAAAAACATGCAAACTTAGTCAATGAACTCAAATTTACAAAATATAACCAGACAATACTGGCACACAACACACAAACCCGAAAGTAATAACAAGACCTAAGTCTTCAACTATAGCATGCAATTTTGTTATTCTTGTAATGTCTTTTAAATCCTACTAACATACCAAGTACTTTAATGTTGTCAGGACAGTTGTTCCAGATGTTAACACCTTTGACAGATACACAATGACTTTTTGCAGTAGTTCGGATCCTTGATTTTTCAAACAATAAAATTCCTCTCAAATTATAACTGGAGTCCCTCAGTTTAAACAGATCCTGGACATGTTGTGGCAGCAGTTTATTTTTAACTTTATACATAATTTGTATTGTAATCAACCAAGTCCCAGAATTTTAGAATATGCAAACAGACAAACAATGGATTCGTTGGCTCACTGTTGTGTGCTGGGGGGCTGGGGTGGACATGGTTTTGTTGGATGTGTGTTTATTTTCCTTCCTAGGTGGTTTGGAACTGATCTCTGGGAAAGCTGTGCTGCAGAAGAGTCTTTCACCTTTTATTATGATGATTGGCTGCACCTGCTGTGATCTCGTGCGGCTCTCCATTAGGAGGAAGTTACGACACCTGTGATATTCACGTGCAGATCTAAGGGCTTTCAGCTGGTACCTATGTGGTAATGAGAAGCTGCATTTAAGCCAGCAGTGAGTTGGACTGGATTGCCGGAGAATTGAACTTTGTTGCATTCTTGTGACGAGTATATGAGGACGCTGAGAGCTGCTCCAGAAGCTGACATCACGTCTGTGAAGGAGGATGAGGGTGAGAGGCAAGCGCTGTCAGCACACGTCAGAGGTGATTATTCCTAAAAGCTAAATTGTTTATATGTTGTGGCGTTTGATGCAGTTAAAATTAAAGAATTGAAGATAATTGTTCTGATTGCTCCTCACGGCTGTGGTGAAGGGATTGATGATCTTCCACTCGCTGTGAGCAGCTGTTTGTGTGAAGTAGGTCCGTAGTAAGATCTGAACGTGTTGCTGATAAGTGTGCCTCTGTGGAGAAAATTGTGGATAATGATGGTATGAATAACCTCACTTCTGCTCCTCCTTCACAGAGCATTGTTCTGGAAAGCCACCTGGGCGGGGGGTGTTGACGGAACGATTGAGTCCAGAAGATTCGGGCTCAGATCTGTTGTGGCGCTGAGAGAGTGCACCACTTGTCCACCTCACCAGACTTTTATTATTTAGATTTCATGTACAGCACAGGGTGACAGTAATAAATCTGTTTTTCTTTCTGGAGCTGCTTCTGGTCAATTAGTGCTGGGTTCTGTTGGACTCTGGGCCGCTCCTTGGTCCGCGTCCCTCACATAACACTCACAATGTGATTTGTTACAAATAATTCTTACAGCTTTCTTTTGCAACAAAAATATTGGATTAGTATTAGTTTTATATGTATTTCCCCACACCTCAGTACAGTAGGTCATGTATGGAACGAGCAATGAGTGATATAAAATAGTTAATGAGTGTTGGGAAATTAAATCTTGTGCTTTATGCAGAATTGCAATGGCTTTTGACATTTTGGATTTAACAAAATTAATATGCATTTACCAGCTCAGTTTATCATCAATAACACCAAGAAATTTTGTATCAGTTACAGTTTCAATTTCAATATAATTTAATAATAAATTTCTGCAGGAAATCCTGGACTTGTTTCCAAATATAATACAGTTTGTCTTACCAAAGTGGAGCGATAATTTGTTTGAATCAAACCACTGTTTAAACTTATGTAGTTCCTTCTCCATCATGTCCAAGGCCTGTCCCAAGTGATCCTCACTACAAAACACAGTCATATCATCAGCAAACAAAATACATCTGACGGACTTGGAAACCAAACATATGTCACTAATATACAGAAGAAACAACAACGGCCCCAGTACTGAACGCTGGGGCACCCCACAAGTAATTTTCATGGGTTCACATTTTGCCCCACCAATATGTACACACTGATATCTATTGTATAAATAGCTAACTATCCAATCATATGCCAATCCCCTGATACCATACCACTGTAGTTTGTCCAATAGCACAGTGTGGTCTATAGTATCAAATGCTTTCTGTAAATCAAAAAAAAAAAAACCCCAACAGTACGAGGTCTATTAGAAAAGTATCTGACCTTATTGTTTTTTTCAAAAACCATATGGATTTGAATCACGTGTGATTGCGTCAGCCAAGCTTGAACCTTCGTGCGCATGCATGAGTTTTTTCACGCCTGTCGGTTGCGTCATTCGCCTGTGAGCAGGCTTTGAGTGAGGAGTGGTCAACCCCTCTCGTCGTTTTTTTTCATTGTTTAGGAATGGCTCAGAGACTGCCGCTTTGCTTGATCAAAATTTTTTGAGAAACTGAGGGACATCAAAGTGGACACCATTCGAGAAATTCAGATGGTTTTTGGTGAAAATTTTATGGGCTTCAAAGAGATTACAGAGTGTTACTGTCGCTTTAAGGACAGCCCCCAGTGGCTGTGGGGCGCGCCACGCTCCGAAGCTGCCATCAACAGGCTGAACGACCATTTCATTTCTAAACGGATGGCTGTATGGATCCGTGACCATCGTGTGCAATTTCTCTGGTTATCACAAGAGCTGGACATCAACCATTTTCCGGCAGATTTCACTTTTAACAAGAGATTTTGTCATAGAAAGCCAAGCAGAGGCTTTGCACGTCACGATGGATTCCCTACTGGAACGAGACAAAACCACCTCCGTTTTGGTCTCACAGGATGGCTTTGAGATGGTGTTCAGACAGCTGTCAGTGGTTTTTCCATCGAGTGATTATCCGAGAAATTGTGGATGTGCCTGGACATGCCAGAACATGTCCCGTGAGGCTTCATCACGGCATTGCTTTGCGCCATGCGGCAAACAGCGGTATCACTTTAGCCAATTTCATTCTGAAAGGAAATTTCCCAGTCATTAGTGACAGGTTACAAATATACATAAAGGGTCTAACAATACAATCAATAATATTTTTAATCAAAGACATATCAAAACTATCACTATCAACTGATCTTTTCCCCCTTGAAGTTACAAACAATATCAATTATTTCATATTCATCAGTTTCTTTAATGAACATTGAATCCTGAATTTTATTAATTGTTTTACAGTAATCAAAAGAATGCAGTCCAGAAGACAATCGAATCAGCAAAATTTTTACCCACATTTACAAAGTAATCATTAAAATGATCTGCTATAGCTTTATTTTCCTTAACAACTGTACCAGTACTTGTGTAATAAAGGGCAGGATATTCATTAACACCTTTTCTCTTATTTATGACTTCATTTAAAATCTTCCAAGTACCCTTAATGTTTGTTTTATTTTTTTCCCAATAAATCACTATAATACAGCCTTTTACAAGATCGCATAATTTTAGTTAGCTTATTTTTATATACTCAACAAAAATATAAACGCAACACTTTTGGTTTTGCTCCCATTTTGTATGAGATGAACTCAAAGATCTAAAACTTTTTCCACATACACAATATCACCATTTCCCTCAAATATTGTTCACAAACCAGTCTAAATCTGTGATAGTGAGCACTTCTCCTTTGCTGAGATAATCCATCCCACCTCACAGGTGTGCCATATCAAGATGCTGATTAGACACCATGATTAGTGCACAGGTGTGCCTTAGACTGCCCACAATAAAAGGCCACTCTGAAAGGTGCAGTTTTGTTTTATTGGGGGGGGGATACCAGTCAGTATCTGGTGTGACCACCATTTGCCTCATGCAGTGCAACACATCTCCTTCGCATAGAGTTGATCAGGTTGTCAATATTGGCCTGTGGAATGTTGGTCCACTCCTCTTCAATGGCTGTGCGAAGTTGCGACGACGAACTGGAGTCAGGTCGAGACCCCGATGAGGATGACGAGCATGCAGATGAGCTTCCCTGAGACGGTTTCTGACAGTTTGTGCAGAAATTCTTTGGTTATGCAAACCGATTGTTTCAGCAGCTGTCCGAGTAGCTGGTCTCAGATGATCTTGGAGGTGAACATGCTGGATGTGGAGGTCCTGGGCTGGTGTGGTTACACGTGGTCTACAGTTGTGAGGCTGGTTGGATGTACTGCCAAATTCTCTGAAATGCCTTTGGAGATGGCTTATGGTAGAGAAATGAACATTCAATACACGAGCAACAGTTCTGGTTGACATTCCTGCTGTCAGCATGCCAATTGCATGCTCCCTCAAATCTTGCGACATCTGTGGCATTGTGCTGTGTGATAAAACTGCACCTTTCAGAGTGGCCTTTTATTGTGGGCAGTCTAAGGCACACCTGTGCACTAATCATGGTGTCTAATCAGCATCTTGATATGGCACACCTGTGAGGTGGGATGGATTATCTCAGCAAAGGAGAAGTGCTCACTATCACAGATTTAGACTGGTTTGTGAACAATATTTGAGGGAAATGGTGATATTGTGTATGTGGAAAAAGTTTTAGATCTTTGAGTTCATCTCATACAAAATGGGAGCAAAAACAAAAGTGTTGCGTTTATATTTTTGTTGAGTAAATGTTCTTAGTTTTAAGAATTGCTTGTACAGAATTTTTTTCTTTTTACATGCATTTTGCAGTCCCTTAGTGATCCAAGGTTTGTGTTGGGGAAAGTGTAGTGACACGGACCCACAACAGGGGGCGCAAATGAACGGACAATGAAAGAGTCAAATATGAACACTTTACTGTTGTGAATGAGCACAACACAGAGGAATGTGAAATTTTACAGACAGTCAATCACAAGGGTGACGTGTGGGCAGGCTCGAGGATAGAAGACGTCTGTCCTGAGAAGAGCCGGAACCACACGATTTCCGCCGCCACCGAACCCGGTGAATACTGGAGCCGCCAAGTCCCGAGTCCCCAGGTGGCCACCGTCTTCGAAGATCGGATCTGGTACTGCTGGCAGGGAGCAGAGACAATAAGATATGGGTGTGTGCACACCCAGTAACAACAAGGGTGGGAATTCCACCTCTAACACACACTCGTGCAGCTCCTGTCTCAAACACTTATCTGGTAGAGGTGTGAAGCGAAGCCGTCGCTGATCACACCAAACGCCGGTCTCACAGATAAGGAACACCACAGGAAAGCGGCTTCAAAAAAGAGTTCAGATTGACACACAGTTTACTTTAAGGCTGAGAATAGTACCTGAACGGTTTGACGATATCTCGGCAATGAGGTGGAGATGACGTCCGGGTTTTATGGAGTGACATGATGAAGCATGAATGAGTGACAGTTGTCAGGAGATAATGAGTGACAGCTGTCACCCCCGACTGTGTCCGTGGCGGCAGCGCCCTCTCGTGCCTGAAGCCCGCACTGCAGGCAGGGCGCCCTCTGGTGGTGGACCAGCAGTACCCACACAACAGTTTGTCAACATTATGCTTATTCCTTTTTGCTAAAGCTTATAGTTAGGGCTGGATCAGGTGACCCTGAACCATCGCTTAGTTATGCTGCTATAGATGTAGACTGCTGGGGGGTTCCCATGATGCACTGTTTCTTTCTCTTTTTGCTCTGTATGCACCACTCTGCATTTAATCATTAGTGATTGATCTCTGCTCCCCTCCACAGCATGTCTTTTTCCTGGTTCTCTCCCTCAGCCCCAACCAGTCCCAGCAGAAGACTGCCCCTCCCTGAGCCTGGTTCTGCTGGAGGTTTCTTCCTGTTAAAAGGGAGTTTTTCCTTCCCACTGTAGCCAAGTGCTTGCTCACAGGGGGTCGTTTTGACCGTTGGGGTTTTACATAATTATTGTATGGCCTTGCCTTACAATATAAAGCGCCTTGGGGCAACTGTTTGTTGTGATTTGGCGCTATATAAAAAAAAATTGATTGATTGATTGATTGATTGATTGATTGATTTCCAACATTTGATACCAAAGGGCAACGTTTATCATATAAATTAGAAATAATAGAAATGAATGAGTCATAGGATTGATCAATATCCTCAATGTAAATGTCACTCCAGTTTTGATCCCTTAAGTCCATTCTAAGATTTTCCAAAGTCTCCTCTGTTATTTTCCTCTTGAAATTTGTACTTTCAGTATGGTCAATTTTGTCAATTAAAGAATTCAAAACTACAAAAACCGGCAAATGATCACTGATATCACTAATAAGTAATCCCCCCTCTAAATTCCCCACGGTAAAATTTGTATGTATATTATCAATAAGTGTTGCTGTGTTCACAGTTATCCTAGTTGGATGAGTAATTACTGGATACATTACATTCCCAAACAAAACACAGAATTGATAAATTCAGTTATATGTATTTGACCGTGAGGATTTAAGAAGTCAATGTTGAAGTCTCCACAAACAAATACAGACTTATTTTTAATAGTGTTGTACATCTCAATCAACTTTCCCACAAAAATTTTTATGTTTGATCCTGGTGTTCTGTAAACACAACTTACAATTATGTTTTTGATTTTTCGCATTCTGGTGGTTCTGGTGCTGGTGATTCTGGTGATCTCAGTGCTGCATTTGATACAGTGGATCATCATATTCTACTTGATAGGCTGGAAAATCATTGTGAGATTACAGGGAGTGCCCTTGCATGGTTGATGTCATACCTGACCAGTTGTTCTCACTGTGTTTTGTACAGTAACACTACCTCTAACCTTAGTGACAGGAAATTTGTGGTTCCACAGGGGTCCGTCTTAGGCCCCCTGCTTTTCTCCCTTTATATAGCACCTGTTGGGCACATATTGTGGCATTTTGTGATTACCTTTCATCGCTATGCTGATGACACTGAGTTATACATGCCGATAACTGCTGGTAATCTCATCCACATAAAATCCTTAGAAGATTGCCTTGCATCATTGAGAAGGTGGATGTCTATCATGATGAAGCGTGCCACATACATTTTAACAGTTCCTTTGTGCTCGGGGGTGTGAGGATGCCAGATCCATCTCGAGGTTCCCTCATATGTGCTCAAATACTTTCGGATCCCGTTTTGCCGCCGTCGAAATATGTAAATTGCTGTTAGATGGTCCTCAGATCTACACTGGTATCAGGGCTGGTCCTCTTGTACAGAAGGACTACAAATCAAATCAAATCAAATTTTATTTATATAGTGCCAAATCACAACAAACAGTTGTCCCAAGGCGCTTTATATTGTAAGGCAAAAGCCATACAATAACTACGGAAAAACCCCAACGGTCAAAACGACCCCCTGTGAGCAAGCACTTGGCTACAGTGGGAAGGAAAAACTCCCTTTTAACAGGAAGAAACCTCCAGCAGAACCAGGCTCAGGGAGGGGCAGTCTTCTGCTGCGACTGGTTGGGGCTGAGGGAGAGAACCAGGAAAAAGACATGCTGTGGAGGGGAGCAGAGATCAATCACTAATGATTAAATGCAGAGTGGTGCATACAGAGCAAAAAGAGAAAGAAACACTCAGTGCATCATGGGAACCCCCCAGCAGTCTAAGTCTATAGCAGCATAACTAAGGGATGGTTCAGGGTCACCTGATCCAGCCCTAACTATAAGCTTTAGCAAAAAGGAAAGTTTTAAGCCTAATCTTAAAAGTAGAGAGGGTGTCTGTCTCCCTGATCTGAATTGGGAGCTGGTTCCACAGGAGAGGAGCCTGAAAGCTGAAGGCTCTGCCTCCCATTCTACTCTTACAAACCCTAGGAACTACAAGTAAGCCTGCAGTCTGAGAGCGAAGCGCTCTATTGGGGTGATATGGTACTATGAGGTCCCTAAGATAAGATGGGACCTGTGTTGTGTGGGCCGCCAGAAGAGGAGGTACTGTTGGCCTACCACCAGAGGACGCCCTGCCTGAAGTGCGGGCTTCAGGCACGAGAGGGCGCTGCCGCCACGGACACAGCCGGGGGTGATAGCTGTCACCCATTTACACTTCATCATACTACTCCATAAAACCCGGACGTCATCTCCACCTCGTTGCCGAGATATCGTCGACCTGTGAAGGTAAACTCTCAGCCGTTTTCTGGTGCCAAACGCACAATTGTCTAGATTCTTTGCAGGCGTTCCTGATTAATCTCTGCAGCTGGAGGCTGGGATTTGGGGATCGTGAGGAAGACGACGGACTTCGCTCCTCACGCCAAATTGGGATAGGTTATCAGGCGTTGCACATTATTGTATTGTGTTTGAGGTGGAGGTGTTTCCCACCCGTTTCTGACTGTTTACTGGGTGTGCACACACCCACATCTTATTGTTTCTGCTCCTGGCCAGCAGTACCAGATCCGACATTCGGAGACGGTGGCCACCTGGGGACTCGGGACTTGGCGGCTCCAGTATTCTCCAGGTTCGGTGGCGGAGGAAATCGTGTGGTTCCGGTTCTTCTCAGGACAGACGTCTTCTATCCTCGAGCCTGCCCACACTTCACCTCTGTGGATTGACTGTTTGCAAAATTCTGTATTCCTCTGTATTGTGGTTGTGCTGATTCACAACAGTAAAGCGTTCATATTCAACTCTTTCATTGTCCATTCATTTACGCCCCCTGTTGTGGGTCCGTGTCACTACACTTTCCCAACAACCTGATTATTCAAAACCTTATAAGTAAGAAGAAGAATTTTACATTCTATTCTAGAATTAACAGGAAGCCAATGAAGAGAGGCCAATATGGGTGAGATATGCTCTCTCCTTCTAGTCCCTGTCAGTACTCTAGCTGCAGCATTTTGAATTAACTGAAGGCTTTTCAGGGAACTTTTAGGACAACCTGATAATAATGAATTACAGTAGTCCAGCCTAGAGGAAATAAATGCATGATTTAGTTTTTCAGCATCACTCTGAGACAAGACCTTTCTAATTTTAGAGATATTGCGCAAATGCAAAAAAGCAGTCCTACATATTTGTTTAATATGCACATTGAATGACATATCCTGATCAAAAATGACTCCAAGATTTCTCACAGTATTACTAGAGGTCAGGGTAATGCCATCCAGAGTAAGGATCTGGTTAGACACCATGTTTCTAAGATTTGTGGGGCCAAGTACAATAACTTCAGTTTTATCTGAGTTTAAAAGCAGGAAATTAGAGGTCATCCATGTCATTATGTCTGTAAGACAATCCTGCAGTTTAGCTAATTGGTGTGTGTCCTCTGGCTTCATGGATAGATAAAGCTGGGTATCATCTGCATAACAATGAAAATTTAAGCAATGCCGTCTAATAATACTGCCTAAGGGAAACATGTATAAAGTGAATAAAATTGGTCCTAGCACAGAACCTTGTGGAACTCCAAAATTAACCTTAGTCTGTGAAGAAGATTCCCCATTTACATGAACAAATTGTAATCTATTAGATAAATATGATTCAAACCTGTTGTGAAAGTGTAGGAACACGGACCCACAACAGGGGGCGCAATGAATGGACAATGGAGGAAGTAAAAAACAAGATTTACTACTGAAACAAGCACGAGTAGTATAACAAACACAATGTTTAGGGTCGAATCCGCTGGTGTCGTGTGGGCAGGCTCGAAGATAGGAGACGTCCGTCTCAGTCGAACCGGAACCACCCAGATCTCCACTGCCACCGAACCCCGGAAATACTGGAACCGCCAAGTCCCGAATTCCCAGGTGGCCACTGCCTCCGCTCGTCGGATCCGGTACTGCTGGCAGGAGAGAGCAAGAACACACAGGAGTGGATGAACGCACCCAGTACAGAGAGGGGAGAAGCCGCCTCCACCTCTTGGCAAAGTTCAGCAGGAAGGTGAGTACTTATCCAAAGAAGGAGGGTCTCAGTAGTCACCAGTCCTGAAAGGTTTAACAAGTTTATCAATCACAGAATATGCTGCAGAGAATGTTACCTTGGTCTTAGGCGATATCTCGGCACTGAGGTGGAGACGCCGTCCTCCTGATATACCTCGGTGCTGAGTAGAAACAGCTGTGTTTGGTGATGGGTGACAGCTGTCACCCAGATTACTCCCATGATGCGGTAGCGCCCTCTGGTGCCTGGAGCCCGCACTCCAGGCAGGGCGCCCTCTGGTGGTGGTGGGCCAGCAGTACCTCCTCTTCAGCGGCCCACACAACACAAACCACCGCAGCGCAGTGCCTTTAATACAACCCCTGGCAAAAATGATGGAATCACCGGCCTCGGAGGATGTTCATTCAGTTGTTTAATTTTGTAGAAAAAAAGCAGATCACAGACATGACACAAAACTAAAGTCATTTCAAATGGCAACTTTCTGGCTTTAAGAAACACTATAAGAAATCAAGAAAAAAGATTGTGGCAGTCAGTAACGGTTACTTTTTTAGACCAAGCAGAGGAAAAATATATGGAATCACTCAATTCTGAGGAAAAAATTATGGAATCACCCTGTAAATTTTCATCCCCCAAATTAACACCTGCATCATATCACATCTGCTCACTGACATTGACCCTATGTGTCTTTTTGCAAGGAATGTTTTCACAGTTTTTGCTCTATGGCAACATGCATTATCATCTTGAAAAATGATTTCATCATCCCCCAAACATCCTTTCAATTGTCCAAAATATCAACGTAAACTTGTGCATTTATTGATGATGTAATGACAGCCATCTCCCCAGTGCCTTTACCTGACATGCAGCCCCATATCATCAATGACTGTGGAAATTTACATGTTCTCTTCAGGCAGTCATCTTTATAAATCTCATTGGAACGGCACCAAACAAAAGTTCCAGCATCATCACCTTGCCCAATGCAGATTCCAGATTCATCACTGAATATGACTTTCATCCAGTCATCCACAGTCCACGATTGCTTTTCCTTAGCCCATTGTAACCTTGTTTTTTTCTGTTTAGGTGTTAATGATCTGATTTGATGCAGGTGTTAGTTTTGGGGATGAAAATTTACAGGGTGATTCCATAATTTATTCCTCAGAATTGAGTGATTCCATATTTTTTTCCTCTGCTTGGTGTTGTGAAAGTGTAGTGACACGGACCCACAACAGGGGGCGCAAATGAACGGCCAATAGATGAGCCAAAAGGTAACAATTTAATGTTGTGAAGGTGCACAACGAACATACAGACAATCTCAGAATATAATTACAGTCAATCCACAAAGGTGACGTGTGGGCAGGCTCGAGGATAGAAGACGTCTGTCCTGAGAAGAGCCGGAACCACACGATTTCCGCCGCCACAGAACCTGGTGAATACTGGAGCCGCCAAGTCCCGAATTCCCAGGTGATCACCGTCCCCGACTGTCGGATCTGGTACTGCTGGTGAGAACAAAGACAGTCAAGTGTGGGTGTGTGTACACCCAGTAACAACAACGGTGGGAATGCCACCTCCACCTCTCACTCAAACACTACTGAGTACTGTAGATTCCTCAGGGGAAAAGAGTGCCTTCAGCGCTCTCACAGCTTTCACCAACGGAGGAACTGGTACTCCTGCAAACACTCACAATATACAAATATTGCAATTACAGAACGGCTGAGGATATTACCTCCAATGAAGTACGATATCTCGGCAATGAGGTGGAGATGACGTCTGGTCTTTATGGAGTGAGAGGACGTTGAGTAGATGGGTGACAGCTGTCAAGAGGTAATGAGTGGCAGCTGTCACCTCCGGCTGTGTCCATGGCGGCAGCGCCCTCTCGTGCCTGAAGCCTGCACTTCAGGCAGGGCACCCACTGGTGGTGTGACAGCAGTACCTCCTCTTCTGGCGGCCCACACACAACACTTGGTCTAAAAAAGTAACCGTTACTGACTGCCACAATCTTTTTTTCTTGATTTCTTATAGTGTTTCTTAAAGCCAGAAAGTTGCCATTTGAAATGACTTTAGTTTTGTGTCATGTCTCTGATCTGCTTTTTTTCTACAAAATTAAACAACTGAATGAACATCTTCTGAGGCCGGTGATTCCATAATTTTTGCCAGGGGTTGTACCTATGGCATGCTCTAATCTCTGCAATAAAATTTTATGGTCAACAGTATCAAAAGCAGCACTGAGGTCTAACAGAACAAGCACAGAGATGAGTCCACGGTCTGAGGCCATAAGAAGATCATTTGTAACCTTCACTAATGCTGTTTCTGTACTATGATGAATTCTAAAACCTGACTGAAACTCTTCAAATAGACCATTCCTCTGCAGATGATCAGTTAGCTGTTTTACAACTACCCTTTCAAGAATTTTTGAGAGAAAAGGAAGGTTGGAGATTGGCCTATAATTAGCTAAGATAGCTGGGTCAAGTGATGGCTTTTTAAGTAATGGTTTAATTACTGCTGTTGTGTGGGCCGCCAGAAGAGGAGGTACAGCTGGCCCACCAACCAGAGGGCGCCCTGCCTGAAGTGCGAGCTTCAGGCACGAGAGGGCGCTGCCGCCACGGACACAGCCGGGAGTGACAGCTGTCACTCATTATTTCCTGACAGCTGTCACTCATTCATGCTTCATCATCTCACTCCATAAAACCCAGACGTCATCTCCACCTCATCGCCGAGATATCGTACTTCTATGGAGGTAACCTTCTCAGCCTGCAAATTCAGATAAGTGGTTACACAGACGCTGCACGAGTGCGTGTTAGAGGTGGAGGTGGCATTCCCACCATTGTTGTTACTGGGTGTACACACACCCACACTTGACTGTCTTTGCTCTTCGCCAGCAGTACCAGATCCGACAGTCGGGGACGGTGATCACCTGGGAATTCGGGACTTGGCGGCTCCAGTATTCACCGGGTTCGGTGGCGGCGGAAATCGTGTGGTTCCGGCTCTTCTCAGGACAGACGTCTTCTATCCTCGAGCCTGCCCACACGTCACCTTTGTGGATTGACTGTTATCAGATTCTGAGATTGTCTGTATATTCGTTGTGCACCTTCACAACATTAAATTGTTACTTTTTGGCTCATCTATTGTCCGTTCATTTGCGCCCCCTTTTGTGGGTCCGTGTCACTACACTTCGCCATTGCAGGTGCGGGCACTAGATGGCACCCTCCTCCCTTTAGTCACACACAAGACACAACCAGTAACTCTGGTGGTGTCTGGAAACCATCGGGAGGAGATCGAGTTTTTTGTAACTCCTTCTACCTCCCGCGTGATTTTGGGCTTCTCATGGATGTTGAAACACAATCCCCGGATTGATTGGCCGTCTGGGGTAGTGGTTCAGTGGAGCGAAACCTGCCATCGGGTGTGTTTAGGATCCTCGGTTCCTCCCAGTTTACATGCTAAGGAGGAGGTCAAAGTCCCTCCCAATCTGACAGCAGTGCCGGTTGAGTACCACGATCTTGCTGACGTCTTCAGCAAGGATCTGGCACTCACCCTTCCCCCGCACCGTCCGTACGATTGTGCCATTGATTTGGTTCCAGGCGTTGAGTTCCCGTCCAGCAGGCTGTACAACCTCTCACGAGCTGAGCGCGAATCAATGGAGACCTACATCCGGGACTCATTAGCTGCCGGGCTGATCCGGAACTCCACCTCCCCGATGGGTGCAGGTTTCTTTTTTGTGGGCAAGAAAGATGGCGGACTCTGTCCATGCATTGATTACAGGGGGCTGAATGAGATTACGGTTCGCAACCGATACCCGTTGCCGTTGTTGGATTCCGTGTTCACCCCCCTGCATGGAGCCAAAATCTTTACTAAGCTGGATCTTAGGAATGCGTATCACCTGGTTCGGATCCGGAAGGGAGACGAATGGAAGACGGCATTTAACACCCCGTTAGGTCACTTTGAGTACCTGGTCATGCCGTTCGGCCTCACCAATGCCCCCGCGACGTTCCAAGCCTTGGTTAACGACGTCTTGCGGGACTTCCTGCACCGATTCGTCTTCGTATATCTGGACGATATTCTCATCTTTTCTCCGGATCCTGAGACCCATGTCCAGCATGTACATCAGGTCCTGCAGCGGTTGTTAGAGAACCGACTGTTTGTGAAGGATGAGAAGTGCGAGTTTCACCGCACATCTTTGTCCTTCCTGGGGTTTATCATCTCCTCTAACTCCGTCGCCCCTGATCCGGCCAAGGTTGCGGCGGTGAGAGATTGGCCCCAACCAACAAGCCGTAGGAAGCTGCAACAGTTCCTCGGCTTTGCTAATTTCTATAGGAGGTTCATTAAGGGCTACAGTCAGGTAGTTAGCCCCCTGACAGCCCTGACCTCTCCAAAAGTCCCCTTCACCTGGTCAGATCGGTGCAAAGCCGCGTTCAAGGAGTTGAAATGACGGTTCTCTACTGCGCCAGTTTTGGTGCAGCCCGACCCTAGCCGCCAGTTCGTGGTTGAAGTGGACGCCTCTGACTCAGGGATAGGAGCCGTGCTATCCCAGAGCGGAGAGACCGATAAGGTTCTTCACCCGTGTGCCTACTTTTCTCGCAGGTTGACCCCGGCTGAATGGAACTATGACGTCGGCAATCGAGAACTCCTTGCGGTGAAAGAGGCTCTTGAGGAGTGGAGACACCTGTTGGAGGGAGCATCTGTGCCATTCGCGGTTTTCACTGACCATCGGAACCTGGAGTATATCAGGACCGCCATGCGGCTGAACCCCAGGCAAGCCCGCTGGTCACTGTTCTTCAGGCGTTTTGACTTCCGGATCACCTATCGCCCCGGGACCAAGAACCAGAGGTCGGATGCCTTGTCCCGGGTACACGAAGAGGAGGTCAAAACTGCGCTGTCGGATCCATCGGAGCCCATCCTGCCTGAGTCCACTATCATGGCCACCCTCACCTGGGATGTGGAGAAGATCGTCCGGGAGGCCCTGGCATGGAGCCTGGACCCGGGAACTGGACCAAAAGACAAATTATACGTCCCACCAGAGGCCAGGGCTGCGGTCCTAGACTTCTGTCATGGTTCCAAGCTCGCCTGTCATCCGGGGGTGCGAAGGACCGTGGCAGTTGTCCGGCAGCGCTTCTGGTGGGTGTCTATGGAGGCCGACGTCCGGGAGTACATCCAGGCCTGCACCACCTGTGCCAGGGGCAAGGCTGACCACAGGAAGTCCCAAGGTCTGCTCCAACCGCTTCCTGTGCCTCATCGCCCCTGGTCCCACATCGGCCTGGATTTTGTCATGGGTCTCCCACCGTCCCAGGGCAACACCACCATCCTCACGATAGTGGACCGATTCTCCAAGGCGGCCCACTTCGTGGCCCTCCCGAAGCTCCCTACGGCCCAGGAGACAGCGGACCTCCTGGTCCACCACGTCGTCCGTCTGCATGGGATCCCTACTGACGTAGTCTCGGATCGTGGTCCCCAGTTTTCCTCTCACGTCTGGAGGAGTTTCTGCAGGGAACTGGGGGCCACCGTGAGCCTCTCGTCCGGGTACCATCAACAGACGAACGGACAGGCAGAGCGGCCAACCAGGAGTTGGAACAGACCCTCCGCTGTGTGACATCCGCGCACCCGACGGCCTGGAGCAACCACCTGGCCTGGATCGAGTATGCGCATAACAGCCAGGTGTCTTCTGCTACCGGCCTCTCCCCATTTGAGGTGTGTTTGGGGTACCAGCCCCCGTTATTTCCAGTGGTGGAGGGAGAGGTCGGTGTGCCCTCGGTCCGGGCCCACCTTCGGAGGTGCCGTCGGGTGTGGCGCACCGCCCGTTCTGCCTTGTTGAAGGCCCGGACGAGGGCCAAGACCCATGCAGACCGCCGGCGGTCCCCGGCCCCTGCATACCAGCCCGGGCAGGAGGTGTGGTTGTCGACGAAGGACATCCCGCTTCAGGTACAGTCACCGAAACTGATGGACAGGTTCATCGGACCCTTCCGCATCCTCAAGGTCCTTAGCCCTGCTGCAGTGAAGCTCCAGCTCCCAGCTTCACTGCGGATCCACCCGGTGTTCCACATCTCCAAAATCAAACCGCACCACACCTCACCCCTCTGTGCTCCCGGTCCGGCGCCGCCTCCTGCCCGGATCATTGACGGGAAGCCGGCTTGGACAGTGCGCCGGCTCCTGGACGTCCGTCGAATGGGCCGGGGGTTCCAATATCTGGTGGACTGGGAAGGGTATGGACCCGAAGAACGCTCCTGGGTGAAGAGGAGCTTCATCCTGGATCCGGCCCTCCTGGCCGATTTCTACCGTCGACACCCCAATAAGCCTGGTCGAGTGCCAGGAGGCGCCCGTTGAGGGGGGGGTCCTGTTGTGTGGGCCGCCAGAAGAGGAGGTACTGCTGGCCCACCACCAGAGGGCGCCCTGCCTGAAGTGCGGGCTTCAGGCACGAGAGGGCGCTGCCGCCACGGACACAGCCGGGAGTGACAGCTGTCACTCATTATTTCCTGACAGCTGTCACTCATTCATGCTTCATCATCTCACTCCATAAAACCCAGATGTCATCTCCACCTCATCGCCGAGATATCGTACTTCTATGGAGGTAACCTTCTCAGCCTGCAGATTCAGATAAGTGGTTACACAGACGCTGCACGAGTGTGTGTTAGAGGTGGAGGTGGCATTCCCACCGTTGTTGTTACGGGGTGTACACACACCCACACTTGACTGTCTTTGCTCTTCGCCAGCAGTACCAGATCCGACAGTCGGGGACGGTGATCACCTGGGAATTCGGGACTTGGCGGCTCCAGTATTCACCGGGTTCGGTGGCGGCGGAAATCGTGTGGTTCCAGCTCTTCTCAGGACAGATGTCTTCTATCCTCGAGCCTGCCCACACGTCACCTTTGTGGATTGACTGTTATCAGATTCTGAGATTGTCTGTATATTCGTTGTGCACCTTCACAACATTAAATTGTTACTTTTTGGCTCATCTATTGTCCGTTCATTTGCGCCCCCTGTTGTGGGTCCGTGTCACTACACTTTCCCCAACAACTGCCACCTTAAAAGCCTGTGGTACATAGCCAACTAATAAAGATAGATTGATCATATTTAAGATCGAAGCATTAATTAATGGTAGGGCTTCCTTGAGCAGCCTGGTAGGAATGGGGTCTAATAGACATGTTGATGGTTTGGATGAAGTAACTAATGAAAATAACTCAGACAGAACAATCGGAGAGAAAGAGTCTAACCAAATACCGGCATCACTGAAAGCAGCCAAAGATAATGATATGTCTTTGGGATGGTTATGAGTAATTTTTTCTCTAATAGTTAAAATTTTATTAGCAAAGAAAGTCATGAAGTCATTACTAGTTAAAGTTAAAGGAATACTCGGCTCAATAGAGCTCTGACTCTTTGTCAGCCTGGCTACAGTGCTGAAAAGAAACCTGGGGTTGTTCTTATTTTCTTCAATTAGTGATGAGTAGTAAGATGTCCTAGCTTTACGGAGGGCTTTTTTATAGAGCAACAGACTCTTTTTCCAGGCTAAGTGAAGATCTTCTAAATTAGTGAGACGCCATTTCCTCTCCAACTTACGGGTTATCTGCTTTAAGCTGCAAGTTTGTGAGTTATACCACAGAGTCAGGCACTTCTGATTTAAGGCTCTCTTTTTCAGAGGAGCTACAGCATCCAAAGTTGTCTTCAATGAGGATGTAAAACTACTGATGAGATACTCTATCTCACTCACAGAGTTTAGGTAGCTACTCTGCACTGTGTTGGTATATGGCATTAGAGAACATAAAGAAGGAATCATATCCTTAAACCTAGTTACAGCGCTTTCTGAAAGACTTCTAGTGTAATGAAACTTATTCCCCACTGCTGGGTAGTCCATCAGAGTAAATGTAAATGTTATTAAGAAATGATCAGACAGAAGGGAGTTTTCAGGGAATACTGTTAAGTCTTCAATTTCCATACCATAAGTCAGAACAAGACTAAGATATGATTAAAGTGGTGGGTGGACTCATTTACTTTTTGAGCAAAGCCAATTGAGTCTAACAATAGATTAAATGCAGTGTTGAGGCTGTCATTCTCAGCATCTGTGTGGATGTTAAAATCGCCCACTATAATTATCTTATCTGAGCTAAGCACTAAGTCAGACAAAAGGTCTGAAAATTCACAGAGAAACTCACAGTAATGACCAGGTGGACGATAGATAATAACAAATAAAACTGGTCCTTGAGAAAATTGTTTTTACACAGCTGCAATTGTTTTTAGAAAGTAACTCTGTTTTGAGAAGTTTCAGTCTGGCTTCAGATCAAGACACAGCACTGAGTCTGCACTTTTAAAAGTACACAATGACATTGCTCTGTCCGTTGATACAAGTGCCCTGTTATTTTAGTAATGTTGGATTTGATTGCGGCATTTGATATGGTCGACCATTCTATTCTTTTATCACGACTTGACCAGTGTGTTGGTATTCGTGGTACAGCACTGAAATGGTTTAAATCGTACCTTACCATCCAAACTTTTTCTGTAATGATCGGTGACTTATCTTCCTCCATTGCGCCTTTGTTCTGCGGTGTGCCTCAAGGCTCGATTCTTGGCCCTTTATTATTTTCATTGTACATGTTGCCACTGGGATCTATTGTAGCCAGGCACAATCTTGCTTTTCACTGTTATGCAGACAATCTACAGATTTATTTGCCTGTGATCCCGAACACAGCAAGCCCTCATCAACTGTACTACAGACATAAAGTTATGGCTAGGTCAAAATTTTCTCCATTTAAATGAGGAGAAGACAGAATGTATTTTATTTGGCGATTGCGCCACTGGTTTTAACCACCTGCATGCTAAACTGAAAGCCACTGTAAAAAACCTCAGGGTCACCTTTGACAGTGGCTTCAGATTTGATAAGCAGATTGATAGTGTGGTCAGGACCAGTTTTTATCAGTTGCGTCTCTTGGCAAAGGTTAAACCTTTTTTAAACCATGCAGACCTGGAGAAAACCATTTGCGCTTTTATCAGCTCGAGGATCGATTATTGCAATGCACTTTATGTTGGGATTTCCCAGTCGTCTCTCAAACGGCTTCAATTGGTTCAAAATGCAGCTGCACGTTTTTTAACAAACACTTCCCGTCACCAACATATCACTCCAGTTCTTTATTCTCTTCATTGACTCCCCGTTTCTTTTAGAATTGATTTTAAAATTTTGCTCTTTGTTTTTAAAGCTCTTAATGGTCTTGCCCCTTCTTACCTCTCCGAACTGTTGTGTATTTGTAACACAACCAGGGCCTTAAGGTCTACAGACCAGCTTTTACAGGAAGTCCCAAGAACCAGGTATAAGCACTGGGGTCATTGAGCTTTTTCTGTTCCTGGGCCTAGACTCTGGAACAAACTTCCCCTTGACATGAGAACCATGACAGACTTTGATCTTTTTAAACCTCGACTCAAAACTCGTTTGTTCAGACTGGCTTTTGATACTTATTAAGCAGTGATGGTGTATTTATTTTCACTTTATTTTTTGAACGTTAACTGTTTATGTACACTGTCTTTTCCTTGTTTGATTTTAATGGAAAGCACTTTGTGCACCTTGTGTGTTGTAAAAGGGCTCTTTAAATAAAATTTGATTGATTGATTGATTATTGAAAATACTGGCGGAGGGTCTGGTACACAAAAAGGCAGTTGGCGAGGCGAAGGTACAGGCAGGTGTAATACAAAGGCGTTGTCAAAAACACAGGCTGAGGTCAGAGCACTGCAATCAAAGTTACAAGGGCAAGACAAAAGGCGAGGTCGAGAAAAACAGGCACGGTCGGCAACAAGGAACTATGGCTAGGAACAAAGAACTATAGTACGTGAGCTGGAACGGAGATAGGAACATCAACAAACAAGCAAGTGACATGAACAGTAGCAGGGCTTAAATATACAGCAGTTTAATTAGGAAGTGATTTGGAGCAGGTGTGGTGGGCAGACAGGAGGAGGGCGGGGACTAACAAAGATGAGAGGCAACTATGTCTGAGGCAAGAGAGTGCAGTGACAGGTGGATGAGGAGATGACAAACAAAATGGGGTGTGGCCAACAGAGATGAGGATTTACTGGTGAAAGGCAAGAGAGTGCAAGGATCAAAGGGTGTGACTGTGAAAGAAATGAGACTGGGCATGAACACATGAGAACCAAGAAGAGAAGAGACAGGCAGGGGAGTGCAGTGACAGCATGGACATGACAAGAAACCATAATCTAACAATACGCAACTAACAAGACAGAGAAAACCAACTGGAACCAAAGTCTGCGTGGAATATCCACAAGAACAGAATAATACTTGACAATAACTAGAAAAGAAAGCAACAAGAAGATCAAAAACTGAAACTAGAATGGAACTATGGAACTACAACAATGTGATGAGAGTGTAAACCACAAAATATAACCAATGGCTGCAATGAACACTGTAACAAAAAGCAATAATGATCAAAAATCAAAGACAGTGGATCAAAGGCTAGACTGAACCAGAATGGAAGTCAAGATGTGACTGAAGTGTGAAGAACAGAAAGCAAGCAGCTGTGACAAAAGCAAAATAAACAGATGATCAAAAAAGCAGACAAAAGAACTCAATAAAGACAGAAAACATAACTGTCGAGGACTGAGCAGGGCAAGTTATGACAGTAGTGACCATTTTCCAATTATTACAAGCTTAGGAATACGAGTGCTGAAAGAAGAGGAAGTAAGAGTGCCCAGGTGGGTTTTGGGTAAAGCTCAATGGGAGCTGTTTCAAGTTTTGATAAGAGTTCCTAAAACTTCATGACTTAGATCACATAGAAGGTGAGTGGCTGAATAGTGAAGTGGTTTCCTCTGTTACCCGAGCTGCAGAAGTGGCTCTTCCAGAAGCAGGAGGACAAATAGTCCAGAAGCGCGTACAGAGGCTGTTGGAATGAGGGACAAAGCCTTTAAAAGATTAAAAATATGTCACTCCTTGGAGACACTCATTCAGTATAAAAAGGCATCAAGCTCTGTTTAGGAAAACTATTAAAGTGTCCAAAAAAAGTTTGTTGGAAGCAGTACTGTAATAATATTGGAAGGAACATAAACTTGTCAGAGGTGTGAGAAGTGGTAAAGAAAATGAATGATGTCCAAAGAAGTGGAGCAATTCCTGTTCTAGAAAATAATGGTAGTGTGGCTGCTAGTAACAGAGAAAAGGCTGAGGTTCTTGATGCCACACTTGTTAAAGTGCATAGTTCAGCTAACTTGTCAGATTCAGCAAAGAAATATAGAGACTACATAGAGACAACAAGTACAAGCTTTAAGAACATGTAGCACAGCATTTAAACCGAGTCGGGTGGCTGCACTCCAAGTTGGGTTGGGAATGCTAAAGCTGAAGATATGAATATAAACCATCTCCAGTTCTGCCCTACAGTTCACCCCCCCCATGGATTTTTGATTCCCCAAGAGTCGATATGGGTATACACCAGCTGCTCAACCAGGAGAAAAACACCTCAGAGTGGTTTCAGGTACAGACGTATTTAGAACAGTACAAAGATTTTCTCTTCATTTTCACCGATGGCTCTAAAGACCCACTTAGTGGCTGCACTGGTTCTGCAGTTTTCATCCCAGAGTATAAAATCAGTATAATGAGAAGAACATCTGATCATCTTTCTGTTTATTCTACTGAGCTGTGTGCTGCCTTAAAGGCCCTTAACTGGACTGAAGAGAATCTGTTGCAGAAATTCATGGTTGATTTTGTAAAATCTCAGCGATCACTCACCAGCCCGGTAGGTGGCGGAAAATGCACCTTAAGCTGGTGACGTCCGCCATTGAATCCGAAAGAAGAAGAAAAATCCAACAAAGAAGAAGTGTTTCCTGTTGTGGTCCGAGGCTAAAGCTAGTTAGCTGTAGACGCTGGAAACTCTTGTGTGAACAGATCAAACTTCACTCTGTGATCCTCGAATATGTTTTTTGAAGAGCTCCAGAAGCACAAAGGTCGACAGTAAACCGGAAGAAGAAGAAAAGGCGAAGTTAGCGCTAAAAGGTAGAAGAGCTGAGAAGGTTGTTGAAACAGCGGCTAACTGCTGCTAATGAAGCCGAGATATTTGAGTTGGTAGAAACAAACAGATCGAAGAGCAGCAAGAAGAAACGAGTGGATTTAAAGAAGAGAAGAAACTAGTTTTCAAGCCTGAAGTTCGCTGATCCACAGCAGGTTTGTCCACTAAACTTTATTTCAGACCAACTCCACCACATCCAAATGATAGCTGCTAGTTTGTGTTGGAGTTCTGATTATAGACTGAACACCAAATATCAGCAGGAATAAATAAGACAAACTGTGACTTTATGTGTCGACGCGGATTGAGGAGCGAACCTGCGTCAGACAGAACCCAGCGCTAAAAATAACCAGAAAGCGGTTTATTTTTCACCTGTGCCTAAATAAAATGTACAAAACCAAAACCAACGTCCTTCTGGAGGAGTGACTGTTGGCACGCTCTCCAGCGCCCGCAAAGAGAGAAGTCCGGCGTTCCTGGACCCGCTACCACCAGACAAACACCCCCCAGGTGGACACGACAAACTGACTCTCTGTGAAGCAAAGAAGATGTGAGGTAAGTCAGCAGTTACAACAATATCTTTCAAAAGACACACGCTATCAGCAACACATTCAGGTCTGTACTTTTTATCTTTATGCAAATGAGCAGCTTCTCACAACAAGTGGAGGATCACTTATCCGCACGCCACAGCAGTGAGAAGCAAGCTGCACAATTCTCATCACAATTCCAGTATACTATGTAACAAAACACCAAGTTACTATCAACAATTAGTCACATACTTAATTACCTTTAATGTGTGCTGACAGCATGTGTCCTCACCCTTCCTTGCTTCACGGGCTCGATGTGTCAAACCCAGGTGCGGTCCTCAGCGTCTCACAAACGAACATCACAAGGTCGAGTTCCCGGCAGTTCTGCTTGAATCACACATGCCTTAAAAGCAGAACGCCATCCAATTATCTGCTTCAGCTGAAAGTCTTTAAGGTTGCATGTGAGCACCAGCTACAGGTGCTTCACATGATGTTGATGAGGGTGAGGATTCTTCAGCCAGCACCTTCTCCACAGACAAATCAGTTTCCATGCCACCTGAGGAGCAAAGAAAAGAAAAGAACACCAAAACATCCAGCCACACCCCCCAACACACAACAGTACCCCCCCATCAACGGGAAGCCTCCCGGCGACCGAACAGACCAGGCCCGAGAACAGCACCTCCCTCCGGGGTCCACGTCAGGAAGTAGACAGCACCACGCTCCCAAGGTCCACCACAGACAGCAGGACAGGCACCGCAGCTGGAAGGCCGGCTGGAATCAACAAAAGCCCCAAAACATACCCCAATACACTCCAACACACAGAAAAAAACATAAAACCCACCCAAAACCTCCCCAGGGGACCGTCCCATCAAACCCCGGGAAGAAAAGAAAAACTCCCAAACGCCAAAACCCAACACAGCCCCACAAACACAATACAAACAGAAATGCATAAAAGAAAAATAACAAACAACCCCCCCAGAATGACCTGCAGAGTCCAACCCCCCCCAGAAGGCCTTCATCGCCAGTTCCAGGAGGAACAGCCAGAACCATGATCCCACACAGGTCCCCAGGTATACATCGAGCAAAACGACGCCCCCCAGGGGACCGTACCATCAACCCCAGGAGGTACCCTCCCCACAACCCCGGAACCCCAGACCCGGTCACACTTGGCCAGTTGGCCCCAAGCCAATTCCCCCCCAGAGGACCCCGTCCCATCAACCCTGGAGGTGGAACCCGGAAGGA
The DNA here is from genome assembly GCF_902500255.1 of Thalassophryne amazonica. Lineage (NCBI taxonomy): Eukaryota > Metazoa > Chordata > Actinopteri > Batrachoidiformes > Batrachoididae > Thalassophryne > Thalassophryne amazonica. The sequence goes on along the minus strand of NW_022986245.1, from coordinate 360,629 downwards.
AACAGAACAAAATCAAACATCAACCCCCGGAGGACTACCAAAAACAACCCCGGGGGGATATAAAACGACTGTAAACCCTGTTACCCTCCCCGGCACCTCGAAAGACCCCAGGTCCCTCCCAGAGCCGTCGGCGGCTCAATTTTGGTGAACAGCTCAAAATATCAAGCCGGAGAAGGGAACAGAAAAAAAAACTAACCCAGCTCCAACCCCAAGGCGCAGCAGAGAACCGGAAATACGTCCGGTGCCCCAACTCGACCATACCCCAGCCTCTCGGGAGGGGTGGAACTACCGAAATGGCAAACGGCAACAGATTGGCCCACCCCTCCGACTGAGGTAAGTCTCCGCTGCACCACACCCCGGCAACACCAATGACGAACGGTACAAAGGCTCACCGAGGCTGGAGTGGAACCGGGCCCTAACCAAACCAAAAAAACGCCTCTAACACCTCCCCTTTAGGTGCAGAGGTCTTCTGAGAATGCTCAGCGTGACCAACCTGCACCACCCCACCACCCACAAGACAAACGGTCTTGGGGCAAGTGAGGTTGGGGTTAGGGATGTAGAGAAATAAAAAACAACAAAATAAAACGACCCAACAACCCAAACAGAAAATACCTAAAAACACATAAAAAATTAATAATGACGTGAGCCCAGGCGGACTTCCAACCACCTAACAGTCACTCCACCAGATACGCCTCTGACTCCCCATACAATTATAACCCCTATTTAAGAAAAAAACATTTACCCGTGCTAGATTTTTTTTTATTTTTATTTTTTTATGTGTGTTATGTTGCCTGTCCCGGAACACTTGGAGACACGTCACCATTATTTCTCTTGACGTTTACATGTCGGGGCAATACAGTAATCTCTGCTCGTCCGAGCTGCATGGGCTCGTCAACAGGAGGAGCCAGAGGTCCCGTCGGAGGAGCCTCAGTGGGGCAAAGAAGAGGCGGCCCAGATCTGTGTCGGGGAAAGCCCCGAGACGAAAAAACCCGCTCTGATGGGCGTCCTCTCTTGCGTCCACGCTCCTTCATCCGATCATCTAGACGAATCACCAACGATATTAGCTCATCTAATTCGTTTGGCTCGTCACGGACTACCAGCTCGTCTTTCAATGACTCACCCAACCCATCTACAAATACGCTTCGTAAAACTGCGGCATTCCAACCTGTGGGTGACGGAGTTATCGGCACCGGTATCGATAGTGCCGCAGCTGGAGCAGCAGGAAGCAGAACGGCTTGCGCTGCAAGCTCCGTAACACGGGCGTCTGTTTAATTTGGTTCGCGAGATGCTGTAATTGCTCCCGTATGTTCTCCAAGTGTTCTTGAACTTTTTCGACAAAAGGAACCGCTTCTGCCGCTTGGTCCATTATGGAATGGCCGGGAACTACTGTTATGTGTCGACGCGGATTGAGGAGCGAACCTGCGTCAGACAGAACCCAGCGCTAAAAATAACCAGAAAGCGGTTTATTTTTCACCTGTGCCTAAATAAAATGTACAAAACCAAAACCAACGTCCTTCTGGAGGAGTGACTGCTGGCACACTCTCCAGCGCCCGCAAGGAGAGAAGTCCGGCGTTCCTGGACCCACTACCACCAAACAAACACCCCCCAGGTGGACACGACAAACTGACTCTCTGTGAAGCAAAGAAGATGTGAGGTAAGTCAGCAGTTACAACAATATCTTTCAAAAGACACACGCTATCAGCAACACATTCAGGTCTGTACTTTTTATCTTTATGCAAATGAGCAGCTTCTCACAACAAGTGGAGGATCACTTATCCGCACGCCACAGCAGTGAGAAGCAAGCTGCACAATTCTCATCACAATTCCAGTATACTATGTAACAAAACACCAAGTTACTATCAACAATTAGTCACATACTTAATTACCTTTAATGTGTGCTGACAGCATGTGTCCTCACCCTTCCTTGCTTCACGGGCTCGATGTGTCAAACCCAGGTGCGGTCCTCAGCGTCTCACAAACGAACATCACAAGGTCGAGTTCCCGGCAGTTCTGCTTGAATCACACATGACTTAAAAGCAGAACGCCATCCAATTATCTGCTTCAGCTGAAAGTCTTTAAGGTTGCATGTGAGCACCAGTCACAGGTGCTTCACATGATGTTGATGAGGGTGAGGATTCTTCAGCCAGCACCTTCTCCACAGACAAATCAGTTTCCATGCCACCTGAGGAGCAAAGAAAAGAAAAGAACACCAAAACATCCAGCCACACCCCCCAACACACAACAGACTTATCATGATAAATGAAGGACAGTTCAGCTTGGTGGTGGACTAATGAAGACCATCAATCAATACGATCGATTACAGTTTATCCTCATTTTATACACACAAAAATGTAACATATGCTCACAGTTAATAAAATCTGAAGCTCATGTTATGTTTTCGCCCCTGTTTGTTTGTTTGTGGAGCCCACAAATTTTCATGTATTGTTATGAAATTTTTGCTGAAGATTTGTATGCTGATAGGCAAGAACTGATTCAATTTTCAAGGTCATTGGTCAAAGTCAGGAAAAATCTTGGAAAATTTAACAATGAATGAATTCTCAAAAATTCATAACTATACCAAAAAAGATCAAATTTCTTTCATATTTGTAGGATGGTATCAGTTATCATCTGACAAAGTTTGATCCAGATCTGATCCAGATTACAGATTTTGTGGCCATTCAAATTTAACATTGAAAACCCCATTCAATGTATATTTTACATTATATCTTAATCAGATGTGTCCCAGTTACACTCATAGTAAAAGCGAGGCGCACACTGGCACTCACTGTCAACTGACAACGTTCCAGATCCAGATTGTGGATTTTTTGGACATTTGTATTTAATATTGAAAAGCCCATTTGGTGAAATTTTGTTGTTATATCTTTGTCAAAAGTTATGTATTTACCTACTCCACCATTATGGGACAGAGGGTCCAATTTTATGACTGCTTGTCTTCCAGTTATCAGTTGGAAACCAAGTGCCAAAAAGCAATGACAAATTTCATATAGCAGTGATAACCAATGTTCTGTGAAAATTATCATAAAAAGAATTTTGAAACCAAAAAAGTTGGAAAACAAAACAAAACCTGATAACACCACAAAAAATCTTTAATTCAAGTGCATGAACTAAATACATACTCCTGCCATTGATCACATATAATTTAGCTTATGAAAAGCCACTTCTGATGGCCTGGTCACACGGCACACAGCGTTAGATGAATGAAGGGAAAAAAGTCACAAATCGTCAAGTAAGGTGGACGAATGAGCCTGGACTTCTCCCATCATCAAAAAGCCTGCGAGTGCAGAGCGCATAAAAGACCGAAACGAAACCAAAACTATCAAAAGAAAACGAAGCGAATGGCGACCTTGACGCTTTAAATGAAATCAAAATGAAGCACCAGCGTGTGATCATTTCTGCAGCGAGTCTGTACTGTCCACGGCCACCTGCAGCTGTGTTGTCTTGACAACGTGTGCGCACACGCACGTTGCAGCCAGAGAGGTTGAGAGGCGAGAGAGAGGGGCTGGAGGTTGGATGACAATCAGACAGAATGCTGAGGATATGGAAACTGCACAAACAAAACCATCAAGACAGAAAACAAAACAGAGTACGGACGAATTGAGGCTGTCATCAGGATTTATTCACATTTTTCAACAGTTTGAAAATTCTGAAAAAGCGTCAGCTACAGAAATGAAGCTAGACGACGGTTAAACTATGTCTCAGAAAGTCAACATAAGTCCAAATTTCTTGTTTTGTTTTGGCTTTGGTGTCCTTTGTTAGTGCCGTGTGACCGGGACGTAACATTACATAGACCATGAAAAGTTTTTCCAAGGTAAAAATTCGTGGAATTGGAAACTAGTGTTGGCTGAGGTTTGCCCTCTGTTAGTGTGATGCTCTAGTTCTAAATGAAATTGTCCCATTACTTTGCCACAAAATGAGGACAGTGTCTCACTGTCTTCTTTTCTTTTCCTGATCACTGACTGTAGATGTTCAGAGCACTTAATTTTACTTTAACACCATCTTAGTTTTACTTAAACATCTTATCGACATCTCTCTCTCTCTCTCTCTCTCTCTCATCCATATCAGGTGATCTGTGTGATCAGGGTTTGCGTCTCCTGTTTTAGGACGTCTGTCCCAGCACAGGGACATTTCTGTGTTGTCTCTGACTTGTGATTGGTCAGTCTGGGCAGCAGAGCAGCAGATGATTAAATCGGCCTGTTTGTAGTCTTTCCTGCACTTGGTCGTTGACTCTCTCTTTCTTTTGTGTGTTTTAAAGTCTTTCTACAAACATGTCTTGAAGTCCAGCAGCTGAGGGACATGTTGAAACTACAGCTAACACCTCCTGATGAAGGAATGATCACAGACCAGGAAGAAGAAATGAGTCATTTAAAAGAAGAGAACAAAAGAGGTAAAGGGCTCATCATCCTCATCCTCACAGCAGTCCCAGGTGCAGTCAGAGCAGAATGGGGACCCACAGCACTCTGCATCCACAGACTGTAAATGAATCGTGTGCACCCAAAGCTGCTGCTGAAGTCCACCACTGGCTTTTTGTCTTTACTGTCACACTGAAATAAATCACTGCGTCTGACTCGCACAGTCCCTTACTCACCTCGTCCACTCTGTGTGTGTGTGTGTGTGTGTGTGTGTGTGTGTGTGTGTGTGTGTGTGTGTGTGTGTGTGTGTGTGTGTGTGTGTGTGTGTGTGTGTGTGTGTGTGTGTGTGTGTGCTGTAAATTAAACATCTAGTATCTCACGAGGCATGCTGACAAAGCTCGTAATGTCAACAAAAAGCACAACCTGTTTATTTGATCCTATACCAACAAAACTGTTTAAGGACCTGTGGTCCAACTGTGCTGGAAATTATTAATCTTTCTTTAACTTCTGGATCTGTTCCTAAATGTTTCAAATCTGCAGTGATTAAATCATTACTTAAGAAACCTAATCTTGACCCTAGTGTATTGAAAAACTATCGGCCGATATCAGATCTATCATTTTTCTCTAAAACCCTGGAAAAAGTGGTGTCACGGCAGCTCGTGGACTATCTTACTGAGAATAATCTCTTTGAGCCACTGCAGTCTGCTTTTAGAAAATATCATTCCACAGAGACGGCTCTCACTATAGTGGTGAATGATCTTCTGCTTACAATGGATTCGGACACCACTACAGTTCTGGTGCTGTTAGATCTCAGTGTTGCATTTGATACAGTGGATCATCATATTCTACTTGATAGGCTGGAGAATCATTGTGGGATTACTGGGAGTGCCCTTGCATGGCTGACGTCATACTTGACCAGTCGTTCTCACTGTGTTTTGTACAGTAACACTACCTCTAACCTTAATGACATGAAATTTGGGGTTCCACAGGGGTCTGTCTTAGGCCCCCTGCTTTTCTCCCTTTATATAGCACCCCTTGGGCACATATTACAGTGTTTTGGGATTACCTTTGATTGCTATGCTAATGATATTCAGTTATACATGCTGATAACTGCTGGTAATCTTGTTCACATAAAATCCTTAGAAGATTGCCTTGCATCAGTGAAAAGTCGGATGTCTAGAAACTTCATACTTTTAAACTCTGGTAAGACTGAAATGATGGTTCTTGGTCCAGTGAGACATCAGCATCAATTTGACCAGTTAACGCTTAGCCTAGGCTCATGTGTCATACATCACACTGACAAAGTGAGGAACCTTGGGGTAATTTTTGATCCTACATTGTCCTTTGACCTCCACATTAGAGATATTACGAGGACTGCTTTCTTCCACCTGTGAAATATAGCAAAGATTCGTCCCATCCTGTCTATGGCTGATGCTGAGACCCTGATCCATGCGTTTATCTCTTCTAGATTGGACTACTGCAATGTTCTGTTTTCTGGTTTACCGCAGTCTAGCATTAGGGGTCTCCAATTGGTTCAAAATGCTGCCGCCAGACTTTTGACACGAAGCAGAAAGTTTGACCACATTACACCCATTTTGGCGTCTCTTCACTGGCTTCCTGTCCCAGTGAGATCAGATTTTAAGGTTCTGTTACTAGTCTATAAAATTGTTCATGGACTGGCACCTCATTAGCTAGCTGACCTAATTAAACCTTATGTACCGGCCCGGGCTTTGTGTTCTCAGGGTGCAGGACTACTTTGTGTGCCTAGGGTGAATAAGAAGTCTGTGGGTCACAGAGCTTTCTCTTATCGTGCCCCTGTTCTGTGGAATGATCTCCCTGCATCAATAAAACAGTCAGATTGTGTGGAAACGTTCAAATCCAGACTTAAGACGCACTTATTTTCCCTTTTGTATGACTAGCATACTGGTATAGGCATGTCTGTCTAAACTGTACCCAGAAAGTAGTGGGAATCAAACCCTGAATTCAAAGGCTAGGTGAAGCTGTTTATTGGAGATGATACACGGTCATACTGCCTGTCTGTCAGCCTGATTTTGATGTCAAACAATGTGATTTTAAAAGCAGATAACAACTCAAAGACATATTCCTCATTCCTACAGCGCCCATTACAATTTCATGCAAATTGCCAATTATGCAGATTTGGCAGTGGTGTCATTTCACGACTTCTAGCTTCCTTTAGGGCAGCCAATAGCTAATTTCCTTACTGAAGACTTGACACACTGAGGAAGACGTGGAATGTGCACATAACTGGTGTAAGAAACTACAACTTTCCAACGCCGCACACTGAGTAAAATACAGTTATGTAAGAGAAAGAGGGTCAGAGGGTCCACATTGACCATCTGAAATAGACTTATTGTGAATTTTAAGCAAAGCTATGTGTTTGTAGTTTTAGTGTGTGTTTTGGTCCACTGGCTGCTCACCACCTTGCAGATTCAGAGAAAGGATGCACACTTTAAGTCAATCAAGTTTAATTGTTCATAAAAGTGCTTCATTTTGACTGGATCAGTGTTTTCATCAACAGAGTGCTCAGTGGATTTATCAACATGGCTTTTGTGGAAAAGCTGCACTCCCTGGCCCAGTGTTTGACAGACCGCAGCCTGCCAAACACCGCAGGTGAATGTAACAGCAAACGAAAATCATCTGACCAGTTAGTCGCTGTTACAAAAAGTAAACAGTGGATAAGTTATTGACTACAAGTTTTTTCTTTTTTTAAAAAGAGGAGTTGTTATTGGATGTGAGTGACCTCCATGGTGATGTGCGCTCCGGCAGGTATTAATGCAGCAGAGACCCACAGCAGGTGTTTGCTCCACTCTTTTCTCGCTCTGGACAGTGGTGCAGCCTGAGGCTCTTTCAGCACCTTGGACAGTGCCACAGCTTGAAGCTTGTGTTGGAAACGAGTCAGCAGAGTTCAACAAATCAGACAGGGGATGTTTCTCCTTCAGCAGCTAGGCAAAGGGTGAGTGTTGCCCAAAAATTTGTTGTGCAAAGAACACATTGGTCACTGAAGAAGCAACTGTGTGGCACAGAAGAAGCAAAGTTTCATGGAGGCACAAAGGGCACTCGGTGAACACATAGTTTGTCAAGAAATTTGTTCTTTTGAATGCCTCAACAACTTAGAGGATGCTGGTACACTGAGACAGATTGGTGTTTTTACATCCCTTCTGCATCCTGGCAAATTGTTTGGATGCAAAATGGACTCTCAAAGGACGCTGTCCTGTGTAAGGCCCTTGGAGTAGTACGATGGAGGCTCACGAAGACGCAGCGGCTCTGTGCTCTCACTTTCAGTGCTTTGTTTTATTCTTTATTTTGTACATCATAATCGTCTTAGCAACTTTCTGTCAAGCTAACACCACCTACAGTCGACACGATCTGTTTAAAAATTGGAGTTTTGAGCGAGAGGAGTCTTTTCATTCATTCAACATCCCAGTACACATAGCAAGGGACCGGCGGGCTAGACAGGCTACGGGATCTGCCACATAAACCACCACTCCCCAGCCTCTCCCTCACCAATGTAAGATCCCTCTCTCATAAAGGGGATGAACTGAGGCTGCAGGTGGCTTCGGATAACTTCACCAGAGACTGCTGTGTCTTACTCTTTACGGAAACTTGACTACAATCATTCATCACAGACTCGGCTATCGAGTTAGCATGCTCGTCAGTGTGGTGCTGCAACAGGACCAGTGACTCCAGTAAGAACAAAGGGGGGGGGGGGGGGGGGGGGGGGGGGGGGTTATGTATGTACATCCACAACAAGTGGTGTAACAACACAGCAATGGTAGCAAGTCACTGTTCCCCAGACCTGGAATATTTGACTGTTAAATGCCAACTGTTTTACCTTCCTCTGGAGTTTACTGGAGTCTTGCTAACTGCTGTTGACATTCCATTGGATGCTAATGCTAGCTCAGGCCTCGGACTTTTACACAGAACAATTAGCCTACATCTTAACAGACATCCGGACACGGTGCACATTATCGCAGACGATTTTAATAATGTGGGATTAAAATCAGTGCTCCCCAAACTTCATCAACATGTCAGATGTGCCACAAGAGGAGCAAATACACTTGACAATAATAAGCAAGGCTACAGGGTCAGACCTGCACCACATATCGGCAAGTCAGACCACATCTCTCTGCAACTCAACCCTGCATATACCCCCTTCTGGAAATCCACCCCCACCGCCATCAAGATGGTGACAACATGGCCAGACGGTGCTTCAATTTCAGTTTCAATTCAATTCAAATTAATTTCAATTTAATTTGCTTAGAATGCGCCAAATCACAGCAAAGCCATCTCAAGGTGCCTTACATAAAACAATTCAACATAAAATTTAAATAAATAATTAAAAATGAATAAAAATTCAAATACATGATTAAATACAGAAGTAAAAGAATAAAACAGATAAAAAAAAAAACTATTCATAAGAAAAAATAAAAATAGGTTTTCAGTCTTGACTTAAAATGTCCATGAACTCCGACTGTCTCACAGTTGGGCGATTCTATGGCAACGGAATTACAATCGGAGCACATTTTTAATGGGGAGCTAAAATATGGCCAGATTTTCCTGTCATCGTAATTCCGTTACCATAGAATCACCCAGTTGCAGGAAGACTGTTCCACAGGGTGCGTACACGATGCGAAAAGCATCTTTGACCTGCTAACTACTTCTTCACCCTGGGAACACAGAGAAGTCCCGCATCCTGCGACCGCAAAGCCCGGGCTGGCACGTAGAGTTCCACCAGGTCAGCCAGACAAGATGGCGCCAGTCCATGAACAACCTTATAAGTCAATAACAAAAGCTTAAAATCTGCTCTCACAGAGACAGGGAGCCAGTGCAAAGATGCCAAAATGGGTGTGATATGTTCAGACCTTCTGCTATGTGCCAGAAGTTTGGTGGCAGCGTTCTGAACCAGCTGAAGACCCACAAGTTTCGTCAGCACCCCCAATGAAATACTATGAAATTCTGTCAATCTAGGTAATACCTCAATGGTAACGCCCACCTCCATAGCAGGTTTCAGCATGCCTCTTCTATTTTCAAAATAATCCAAGAAATCCTGTGCTGAAAAGGGAGAACGACTAACTGGTGGCTGCCCGTGAATAAAAAATGCTACTGTGTCAAACAAGAACTTTGAGTTATGTTTGTTTTTACTGATCAAATCAGAGTAATAGGCCTGTTTTGTGGCCAGTAGTGCATGATTATAATCTAAAATAGCATCCCGCCACACAAGGCGGAACACCTCTAATTTGGAACAACGCCATTTCCGTTCCAAACCTCTAGCCTTCTGCCTGAGGTCACGCAAGTAACCATTGAACCAAGGTGACTGTGCCTTGGGAGGGCGTGGCCCCAAAAGAAGAGGCGCAATCTTATCAAGTGTAGTTTTAAGCTCTTAGACTATCCGCAAGGCTGTTTACTGTTTTAGCATTCTCCAGACTCAAAGCTAAAATATCAGGTAGTCTAGCCTCAAGTTCAGTCATAGTTGAGGGTTTAATACGACGCCGCAGTAGTAGACAAGGTTGTTGTTCCACTAAACATGGCAGCGTAAATGTAAACCTGATAAGTGAATGGTCTGAGACTATAGATGCGGGAGGCAAGATGTTGATATTTGTGACGGCAAATCCACGTGCAAGAACCAGATCCAGGGTATTTCCACTAATGTGTGTCGGGTCCTGAATGCATTGCTGGAATCCTAAATCATCCACAATTTGCATAAATGATTTGCTAAGGGGATCAGAGGGCTTATTTATATGAATGTTAAAGTCACCAATAATCAAAATATTATCTGCACTAGTTGACAAACTAGAGATGAACGCACCAAATTCATCTAAGAAATCAGAATATGGGCCAGGGGGCCTATAAACAGTGACAAAATAACATAACTGAGCTCCAGTTTTATGACCCTGACAGTACTTAGCATCACTGGCATAACGCAGAGTCAGATGCTCAAAGGAATTATATTTGTGACCCCCAACACCTAATCAAGAAAACCTCGATTTGTAAATAAAAGCCACACCCCCGCCTTGCTTCACACCACGAGACACGTGACTAAATGTGTATGCTGGTGGACAGGCCTCATTCAGAGGAAGGAGAGTTGTGAGTTTGAGCCAGGTTTCACATAAGCCAATCATATCTAAATGATGATCCATGATTAGATCATTAATCAGCAACGATTTTGAGGACAGTGATCTGATGTTCAGGAGACCCAGGGTAAGGACCTCAGTGGGGATGACAGTCTGACTGTCAATTTATTAAATTTATTTTCATTTATATAGCGCCAAATCACAACAAAGTTGCCTCAAGGTGCTTCAAACAAGTAAGGTCTAACCTTACTAACCCCCAGAGCAGCAGTGGTAAGAAAAATGCCAAAATGAAGAATGAATACCAAAATGGGTGTAATGTGGTCAAACTTTCTGCTTCATGTCCAAAATCTGGCTGCAGCATTTTGAATCAATTGGAGAGCCCTAATGCTCTCTAGCACTAATGCTAGAACATTGCAGTAGTCCTAGAAGAGATAAACAGGGTCTCAGCATCAGCCATAGACAGGATGGGACGAATCTTCGCTATATTTCGCACATGGAAGAAAGCAGTCCTTGTAATATCTCTAATGTGGCGTCCAAAGGACAATGAAGGATCAAAAATTACCCCAGGGTTCCTCACTTTGTCAGTGTGATGTATGACACACGAGCCTAGGCTGACCGTTAAGTGACCAAAATGATGTTGATGTGTCACTGGACCAAGAACCATCATTTCAGTCTTATCAGAGTTTAAAAGTAGGAAGTTTCTAGACATCCAACTTCTCACTGATGCAAGGCAATCTTCTAAGGATTTTATGTGAACGAGATTACCAGCAGTTATCAGCATGTATAACTGAGTATCATCAGCATAGCAGTGAAAGGTAAAGCAAAACGCCGCAATATGTGCCCAAGGGGTGCTATATAAAGGGAGAAAAGCAGGGGGCCTAAGACAAAGTATTTTGTATTTTGAAGCCGTTCTGCCGCTGCTGAGAAGCGGTTTTGGAACATTTGAATACTCATAACTAACCAATGCTGACACCAACATACGCTTATTATATATCAAAATGTCAAGCGAGGTCTCCTCTACAAAAGTATCTACTTAAATCACATCAACTAACCACAGCTGAAACGCCAAGCAAATAAAGACATAAATCGGAATTCATTTTTTGGGGAAAAAACCTCATTTACTCCTACCAAGTATTATTTTCTTTCAGTTTTTTTGCATCCACAACATCCCCTAGGACCTGTCTTTTAGCTGATCCCAGCTTTTGCATTTTTGACCTTGTACAAGCTGAGAAATAAATCATAATGTATGGGTATGTGATTTTGGTGAAATGGGCTTAAGGGGTTAAGAACTGTGTAGATATGTTCACAGTGAAGAAAACACATCCAGGTCGACCACAATCAGAAACCCTGGATGACCAGGGAGGTGAAGCAGCTACTGAGAGAGAGAAACTCCGCCTTCAAAGCTTGTTCAGTGTTGAAATTCAGTGTTGAAAGACTGTGCAGACCAGCTTGCTGGGATTTTCACCAAAGTCTTCAACTGGTACATGACATGGTCTGCTGTCCAGTCATGCCTGAAGGCCTCCACCATAGTCCTCCTATCCAAGAAATCCCCCATAACCAGCTTAAATGACTACCAGATTGTTGCACTGACACTAGGGCTAGGCAATATGACCTAAAGTTCATATTGTGGTATAAATTGAATCCCTTTGCGGTAACGGTATATACCACAATATAAACGTAAGTGTAAAAAATTATAATGGACGTATTTCTGAATGGGTTATATAGCCCCTTAGCAAAATCTGAACTACAGCAGATCTCAAAACTATAGCTACAAATTACCAGAAGGTTCATCTAAGTGCAAGCCTTATTTGATGTTTTGGTACATGTTTGATCAGTGGCTGAAGTTTCATCTCTTGAACACTAGATGGCACATCCTCTCTGAATACATGAACCGTTTTCAGGACGCCGGCATTACCTCATTTCCAAAACGCAGCAAGAAATCACCAAAAATAAATGAATAAATAAAAGGACTTAATTTACTCATACTTGAAGTCAGTATGGGTAAATTGTCTTTCCCTGGCTGACTTTGACTTTCTACTCCCGGGTTAAAAAGATCCTTGCGTTATTTAATGTGGTGCTTTCTCAGATATTTGATTCAGGTCGCCTCCGTCTTGACCATCCACTGAACACAGCAACGTGCAGTGTTTGCACGTTGCTGTGTTCAGTGGATGGTGTCAGTGATGTCAGTGACAGAACTCCTCAATGCTCTCCTGTTAGCTGACCCTTGTGCGTGTGTCACATACAGTTTGTACGCTACAGATGACATCACATTTCCATGGAGAACTGCCACTTTTTTGACATTTGTGCTGGATTTTGAGCAGTTTACCTCATATTTCCACACTGTTTCTGGCCGGGGGGTGATCTTCAGTTTGGATTCATCTTACGGGCAGCCTCAGATAAATCTGCAGAAAAATGACATCACTGGACAAATAACACCGCTCACTGGACTTTCTATGGCTAGAAAAGAACTGACAGCCATGATTTTTTAAACCATTGCAGGAACTTAAAAAGGTCACATGACTGTTGTCCTCTTCAGAAAACTTTTTTTTTTTCTTGTTTTGACCAGAGCTCCACAGTGTGCTCTGTGAATCAAACTCTGGATTATACAATTGATGGAGAAAAAGGACAAAAGTGTGGTGAGTCCACAGTGAACTTAATGTACCTGGTTATATATTAAAACATTCCGTGTCAGGTGTTCCAGGCAGGTGCTGTCATGTGCATGGCAGTGGAAAAAGATAATGCACACATGCAGGCATCAACAGACTGCATGTGCACATACAGAAACAGGAAAATGGATTCATTTATTATTTAGCTTGTTTTGTGTTCCACTGAGACAGGTTTTTAGTTATTGCTACAGGTTGTCATCATAACAGTAATCGCGGTGCAGATTACATGTCTGACATGACGTGCGCTTTCGGTGACAGAGAAACTGCATGTCTACTTGTGCCGAAATGACACTGAAGCTTTCAGAAGCTGAGAATGAAGCATCAGCTGGAAGATAAGTACGAGGTCTGTTAGAAAAGTATCCGACGTTTTTGTTTATTTTATTTTTTTCAAAAACCTGATAGATTTGAATCGTGTGCTTGCATGAGCCAACCGTGAACCTTCGTGCACATGTGTGAATTTTTTCAGCCTGTCGGTTGCGTCATTTGCTGGTAAGCAGCCTTTGTGTGAGGATGGGTGGAGTCTCTCGGCGGATTTTCATTTCAAGGAAAATGACAGAATGACTGGAGCAGCGTTACTGCATCAAATTTTGCCAGAAACTGAGCGACAGCCAGGTGGAAACCATTCGGAAGATTCGGACGGCTTTCGGTGATGATCCTCTGGGCATCACACAGATTAAGGAGCGGTACAACTGGTTTAAAGACGTCTGCACAATGGTGGAGAGTGAGCCACGCTCCGGGCGGCCATCAACATGCTGAAATGACCAGATCATTTCCAAAGTGAATGCTGTGGTGATGTGGGACCATCGTGTGACTATCAGAGAAATTGTGGAAGAGGTGGACATCAGCACTTTTTCGGCACATTCCACTGTGACAGAAGATTTGGCCATGAAAAGAGTTGCAGCGAAATTTGTGCTGAAGCTGCTGATGGAGCAAAAGCACCTTCATGTTGAAGTCTCACAGGACATGCTGTGACATGCCCAGCTCTTCCACAATTTCTCGGATAGTCACACGACTGAAAAGCCACCGAAAGCCGTCTGAATCATACGAATGGTTTCCACCTGGCTGTCGCCCAGTTTGTGGCAAAATTTGATGCAGTAGCGCTGCTCCAGTCGTTCCGTCTTTTTCCTTGTAATGAAAATCCGGTGAGAGCACGACACACCACCTCACACAAAGGCTGCTTGCCAGAAAATGACGCAATCGACAGGCGTGAAAAAATTCATGCATGCACACGAAGGTTCAAGGTTTGCTCATGCAAGCACACGTGATTCAAATCCATCAGGTTTCTGCAAAAAAAAAAAACAATAAATAAAAGCACACGTGATTCAAATCCATCAGGTTTCTGCAAAAAAAATAAAACAATAAATAAAAGCACACGTGATTCAAATCCATCAGGTTTCTGCAAAAAAAATAAAATAAATAAAGTTGGATACTTTTCTAACAGACCTCGTATAAGGCAAATCTCTCCGCCTGATCTGTTAAATTTTGAACATGCACAAAAGTTTCTGAGGAATTCTGTGGACATCAGCTGACAAGGAACTAATTTTCACTATATAACAGTTTTATAAATTGGACTTTATTCATAAAAATCACGGCACAGCCACGATCATTGTGCACTCGTTGGCTGTGATATCTAAATGATATTGCTCTTTTTTTCTGGGTTCATGTCCAAACTCGTGTAAAGGTCATGTTACAGTGGATGAGCTGCTGTTGCTGTGGTTTAAAAAATGCAGCAGTCATTGTGCGCCTGTCAGGCGGTCTTAAGGTGGCCTGTCAAGTGTTTTCACTTGGCCACTGTGACCACTGCGATCACGGCAGTTTGTGAGGACACCGAGAGGACCGTGTAAAGTCCTGGTGGCAGCTGAGTGCCTCTTGGGCGTTGCGCGGCACTCAAAGTGATTTCATGGCCGCATAAGGGCCACTGGACACACCCTGTTCCTGTGTAAAGGGGGTTTAATGGACCCTTTAGGGAGAGTTCTGGCACTGTTGAAATTGTTGTTTAGAACTCAAAAGTACTGTTTATCCAGTTACTTGATTAATTGATGACATAGTCGATAGCAGTGATGGGAGTTTTCAGTGAATTGCTGGGAATCTGGGTATTTATTTCTGTGGCCAACATTTCTGGTGTCAAACGGTCCCCCCTAAAATTTGGTCCGTCCTGCCCCCACTGCGCATGTGTCATTTGGGACCACAGCAGCTCGTCTGAGTCTTTTCACCCAAAACGATCAAAGGGAATAATGGGATTATTAACCATCAGATGATAAGGTAAAAACCTCTTAAATCATTCTAAAGTCAGTTTGAAGCAGAAACGAGGTGATAATTTGTGACACTTTGAAATGATGGACGCGCAGTGAGCGCATCAGCTAGCAGCTCATGTAGCTGCGATGCTCTGATCGCTTCCTCCGTCTTTTATGATAAAATAATGCTGAATTTATGTGGAAATGATTGTTGTACAAAAGCTCCTTTCTGCTTCAAACTGCCTCCAGTCATCATTTATCTCAGCGACAGATATCGGAAGCTTTTGAACAATCATTTCCACATAAATTCAGCATTATTACATGACTGACTGACTTTAGAATGATTTAAGAGGTTTTACCATTATCATCTGATAGTTAATAATCACATTATTTCATTTGATCACTTTGGGTGAAGAGACTCAGACTCATACGAGCTGCTGTGGTCCCAAATGACACATGCACAGTGGAGACGGGGCAGACCGTTCAGTGTGCCACGCCGGCACTCACCCGATCCAGTATGGTAAATTGAAAAAGTACCTTGCATGGTTGTATTGGCTTTGTTTATACTTACTGATGCAACGTAGAGAAGCTTGAATCTTCGACTGGACTGGGTTGATTGACACGAGGACGTTTCGCTTCAAATCGCAGAAGCTTCCGCAGCTAAAATTCTTGCTCTGGTAGTCTGACTTCTGTCTTGACTCTTGTGGAGAAGAATAAACAGAAGCCACAAAAGCTGGAGTTTTAAACCTAACCAGACCCCTCCTACCGAGAGGCAGACTGCTATAGGCTAATTACTAAACAATAGCTCTAATTAGCACCTATTGTGCTCTAGTTAGCACCCTCCTAATGACAGGGCAGCTGTCCCTCCTAATGATGGGACGGACCCCTCACCTGCATTTCTTTTTTTAATAATCACCGTTCTGTGTTCTGACCTCTGCCAGTATTGTCACTGTTGTCAGACTGAAGGTTTTCCTCCAAGGTTTCATGTCCCTCACTGTGGTCTAAATAAGACTCAAAACGATAACACTGTGTCCTCCACAGCTTCCTCAGACATTTTCAGAATCACCTTCAGACTGGACTTGCCATCTTAAATTTTCTCTTGCACACCCCCTCACAGTGATCTTTACAATTTTGGAAACCAGGGTTGAGAGTTTAATGCCACAGACTTGAGAACAGAGGATCCTTGGTTCCCCGTCAGATTAGAAAATCACAAAGGTTGTTAAACACAAAATTGCTCCCACTAATATGCGCATTGAAGGACATATCCTGATCAAGATTTCTCACAGTATTACTAGAGGTCAGGGTAATGCCATCCAGAGTAAGGATCTGGTTAGACACCATGTTTCTAAGATTTGTGGGGCCAAGTACAATAACTTCAGTTTTATCTGAATTTAAAAGCAGGAAATTAGAGGTCATCCATGTCTTTATGTCTGTAAGACAATCCTGCAGTTTAACTAATTGGTGTGTGTCCTCTGGCTTCATGGATAGATAAAGCTGGGTATCATCTGTGTAACAATGAAAATTTAAGCAATGCCGTCTAATAATACTGCCTAAGGGAAGCATGTATAAAGTGAATAAAATTGGTCCTAGCACAGAACCTTGTGGAACTCCATAATTAACTTTAGTCTGTGAAGAAGATTCCCCATTTACATGAACAAATTGTAATCTATTAGACAAATATGATTCAAACCACCGCAGCGCAGTGCCTTTAATACCTATGGCATGCTCTAATCTCTGTAATAAAATTTTATGGTCAACAGTATCAAAAGCAGCACTGAGGTCCAACAGAACAAGCACAGAGATGAGTCCACTGTCTGAGGCCATAAGAAGATCATTTGTAACCTTCACTAATGCTGTTTCTGTACTATGATGAATTCTAAAACCTGACTGAAACTCTTCAAATAGACCATTCCTCTGCAGATGATCAGTTAGCTGTTTTACAACTACCCTTTCAAGAATTTTTGAGAGAAAAGGAAGGTTGGAGATTGGCCTATAATTAGCTAAGATAGCTGGGTCAAGTGATGGCTTTTTAAGTAATGGTTTAATTACTGCCACCTTAAAAGCCTGTGGTACATAACCAACTAATAAAGATAGATTGATCATATTTAAGATCGAAGCATTAAATAATGGTAGGGCTTCCTTGAGCAGCCTGGTAGGAATGGGGTCTAATAGACATGTTGATGGTTTGGAGGAAGTAACTAATGAAAATAACTCAGACAGAACAATCGGAGAGAGTCTAACCAAATACCAGCATTACTGAAGGCAGCCAAACATAAAGATATCAAATCAAATCAATTTTATTTATATAGCGCCAAATCACAACAAACAGTTGCCCCAAGGCACTTTATATTGTAAGGCGAAGCCATACAATAATTACGGAAAAACCCCAACGGTCAAAACGACCCCCTGTGAGCAAGCACTTGGCGACAGTGGGAAGGAAAAACTCCCTTTTAACAGGAAGAAACCTCCAGCAGAACCAGGCTCAGGGAGGGGCAGTCTTCTGCTGGGACTGGTTGGGGCTGAGGGAGAGAACCAGGAAAAAGACATGCTGTGGAGGGGAGCAGAGATCAATCACTAATGATTAAATGCAGAGTGGTGCATACAGAGTAAAAAGAGAAAGAAACACTCAGTGCATCATGGGAACCCCCCAGCAGTCTAAGTCTATAGCAGCATAACTAAGGGATGGTTCAGGGTCACCTGATCCAGCCCTAACTATAAGCTTTAGCAAAAAGGAAAGTTTTAAGCCTAATCAATCAATCAATCAATCAACTTTTTTCTTATATAGCGCCAAATCACAACAAACAGCTGCCCCAAGGCGCTCCATATTGTAAGGCAAGGCCATACAATAATTATGAAAAACCCCAACGGTCAAAACGACCCCCTATGAGCAAGCACTTGGCCACAGTGGGAAGGAAAAACTCCCTTTTAACAGGAAGAAACCTCCAGCAGAACCAGGCTCAGGGAGGGGCAGTCTTCTGCTGAGACTGGTTGGGGCTGAGGGAAAGAACCAGGAAAAAGACATGCCGTGAAGGGGGGCAGAGATCGATCACTAATGATTAAATGCAGAGTGATGCATACGGAGCAAAAAGAGAAAGAAACAGTGCATCATGGGAACCCCCCCACAGTCTACGTCTAAAGCAGCATAACCAAGGGATGGTCCAGGGTCACCCGATCCAGCCCTAACTATAAGCCTTAGCGAAAAGGAAAGTTTTAAGCCTAATCTTAAAAGTAGAGAGGGTATCTGTCTCCCTGATCTGAATTGGGAGCTGGTTCCACAGGAGAGGAGCCTGAAAGCTGAAGGCTCTGCCTCCCATTCTACTCTTACAAACCCTAGGAACTACAAGTAAGCCCGCAGTCTGAGAGCGAAGCGCTCTAATGGGGTAATATGGTACTACGAGGTCCCTAAGATAAGATGTGACCTGATTATTCAAAACCTTATAAGTAAGAAGAAGAATTTTAAATTCTATTCTAGAATTAACAGGAAGCCAATGAAGAGAGACCAACACGGGTGAGATATGCTCTCTCCTGCTAGTCCCCGTCAGTACTCTAGCTGCAGCATTCTGAACCAACTGAAGGCTTTTTAGGGAACTTTTAGGACAACCTGATAATAATGAATTACAATAGTCCAGCCTAGAGGAAATAAGTGCATGAATTAGTTTTTCAGCATCACTCTGAGACAAGACCTTTCTGATTTTAGAGATATTGCGTAAATGCAAAAAAGCAGTCCTACATATTTGTTTAATATGCGCTTTGAATGACATATCCTGATCAAAAATGACTCCAAGATTTCTCACAGTATTACTAGAGGTCAGGGTAATGCCATCCAGAGTAACGATCTGGTTAGACACCATGTTTCTAAGATTTGTGGGGCCAAGGACAATAACTTCAGTTTTATCTGAGTTTAAAAGCAGGAAATTAGAGGTCATCCATGTCTTTATGTCTGTAAGACAATCCTGCAGTTTAGCTAATTGGTGTGTATCCTCTGGCTTCATGGATAGATAAAGCTGGGTATCATCTGCGTAACAATGAAAATTTAAGCAATACCGTCTAATAATACTGCCTAAGGGAAGCATGTATGAAGTGAATAAAATTGGTCCTAGCACAGAACCTTGTGGAACTCCATAATTAACTTTAGTCTGTGAAGAAGATTCCCCATTTACATGAACAAACTGTAATCTATTAGACAAATATGATTCAAACCACCAATCACTAATCTTAAAAGTAGAGAGGGTGTCTGTCTCCCTGATCCGAATTGGGAGCTGGTTCCACAGGAGAGGAGCCTGAAAGCTGAAGGCTCTGCCTCCCATTCTACTCTTACAAACCCTAGGAACTACAAGTAAGCCTGCAGTCTGAGAGCAAAGCGCTCTATTGGGGTGATATGGTACTATGAGGTCCCTAAGATAAGATGGGACCTGATTATTCAAAACCTTATAAGTAAGAAGAATTTTAAATTCTATTCTAGAATTAACAGGAAGCCAATGAAGAAGCATCACTTCGAGACAAGATCGTTCTAATGTTAGAGATATTGCGCAAATGCAAAAAAGCAGTCCTACATATTTGTTTAATATGCGCATTGAATGACATAGCCTGAACAAAAATGACTCCAAGATTTCTCACAGTATTACTAGAGGTCAGGGTAATGCCATCCAGAGTAAGGATCTGGTAATACACCATGTTTCTAAGATTTGTGGGGCCAAGTACAATAACTTCAGTTTTATCTGAGTTTAAAAGCAGGAAATTAGAGGTCATCCATGTCTTTATGTCTGTAAGACAATCCTGCAGTTTTTTCTCTAATAGTTAAAATTTTATCTGCAAAGAAAGTCATGAAGTCATTACTAGTTAAAGTTAAAGGAATACTCGGCTCAGTAGAGCTCTGACTCTTTGTCAGCCTGGCTACAGTGCTGAAAAGAAACCTGGGGTTGTTCTTATTTTCTTCAATTAGTGATGAATAGTAAGATGTCCTAGCTTTACGGAGGGCTTTTTTATAGCGCAACAGACTCTTTTTCCAGGCTAAATGAAGATCTTCTAAATTAGTGAGACGCCATTTCCTCTCCAACTTACGGGTTTTCTGCTTTAAGCTGCAAGTTTGTGAGTTATACCACGGAGTCGGGCACTTCTGATTTAAGGCTCTCTTGTTCAGAGGAGCTACAGCATCCAAAGTTGTGCTCAATGAAGATGTAAAGCTATTGACGTGATACTCTATCTCACTCACAGAGTTTAGGTAGCTACTCTGCACTGTCTTGGTATATGGCATTGAAGAACATAACAAAGAAGGAATCATATCCTTAAACCTAGCTACAGCGCTTTCAGAAAGACTTCTACTGTAATGAAACTTATTCCCCACTGCTGGGTAGTCCATTAAAGTAAATGTTATTAAGAAATGATCAGACAACAGGGGGTTTTCAGGGAATACTGTTAAGTCTTCAGTTTCTATGCCATATGTCAGAACAAGATCTAAAGTATGATTAAAGTGGTGGGTGGACTCATTTACTTTTTGAGCAAAGCCAATAGAGTCTAATAATAGATTAAATGCAGTGTTGAGGCTGTCATTCTCAGCATGTATGTGGATGTTAAAATCGCCCACTATAATTATCTTATCTGAGCTAAGCACTAAGTCAGACAAAAGGTCTGAAAATTCACAGAGAAACTCACAGTAACGACCAGGTGGACGATAGATAATAACAAATAAAACTGGTTTTTGAGACTTCCAATTTGGATGGACAAGACTAAGAGTCAAGCTTTCAAATGAATTAAAGCTCTGTGTTGTGTGGGCCGCTGAAGAGGAGGTACTGCTGGCCCACCACCACCAGAGGGCGCCCTGCCTGGAGTGCGGGCTCCAGGCACCAGAGGGCGCTGCCGCCGACGAGGGCTGCCAGGGTGACAGCTGTCACCCATTACTGGACACAGCTGACTGCACTCAGGACGGAGGTATATCAGCAGGACAGCGTCTCCACCTCAGTGCCGAGATATCGCCTTGAGATTAAGGTAACCTTCTCTGCAAGCTCATATTAAAGACTCTGATAAACCTTGGTAAACCTTTTCAGGACAGCTGACTACAGAAAGCTACTTGCTTGGATAAGTACTCACCTTTCCTGCTTCATTGTAACAAGAGGTGGAGGCGGCTTCTCCCCTCTCCGTCTACTGGGTGCTGTCGCATCCATACCTGTGTGTTTGTGCTCTTTCCCGCCAGCAGTACCGGATCCGACGAGCGGAGGCAGTGGCCACCTGGGAATTCGGGACTTGGCGGTTCCAGTACTTCTGGGGTTCGGTGGCAGAGGAAATCTGGGTGGTTCCGGTTCGACTAGGACGGACGCCTCCTACCTTCGAGCCTGCCCACACGACACCAGCAGATTTCGGCTTCAAACTCCAAATTATTAATTGTTGTATTGGTTGTGCTCTTTTCACAACAGTAAAACTTGTTATTCACCTTTCTTCTTTGTCCTTCCTGGGGTTTATCATCTCCTCTAACTCCGTCGCCCCGGACCCGGCCAAGGTTGCGGCGGTGAGAGACTGGCCCCAACCCACAAGCCGTAGGAAGCTGCAACAGTTCCTCGGCTTTGCTAATTTCTACAGGAGGTTCATCAAGGGCTACAGTCAGGTAGTTAGCCCCCTGACAGCCCTGACCTCTCCAAAAGTTCCCTTCACCTGGTCGGACCGGTGCGAGGGCCGCGTTCAAGGAGTTGAAACGGCGCTTCTCGTCTGCACCAGTTCTGGTGCAGCCCGATCCTAGCCGCCAGTTAGTGGTTGAAGTGGATGCCTCGGACTCAGGGATAGGAGCGGTGCTCTCCCAGAGCGGGAAGACCGATAAGGTCCTTCACCCGTGTGCCTATTTTTCCCGCAGGTTGACCCCCGCTGAACGGAACTATGACGTCGGCAATCGGGAACTCCTTGCTGTGAAAGAGGCCCTCGAAGAGTGGAGACATCTGTTGGAGGGAACAGCCGTGCCATTCACGGTTTTCACTGACCATCGGAACCTGGAGTACATCAGGACCGCTAAGCGTCTGAACCCCAGGCAAGCCCGCTGGTCACTGTTCTTTGGCCGTTTTGACTTCCGGATTACCTACCGCCCCGGGACCAAGAACCAGAGATCGGATGCATTGTCCCGGGTGCACGAAGATGAGGTCAAAACGGAACCGTCGGATCCCCCGGATCCCATCATCCCGGAGTCCGCTATCGTGGCCGCCCTCACCTGGGACGTGGAGAAGACCGTCCGGGAGGCCCTGACCCGTGTCCCGGACCCCGGAAACGGACCAAAGAACAAACTATACGTCCCACCAGAGGCCAGGGCCGCAGTCCTAGACTTCTGTCACGGTTCTAAGCTCTCCTGTCACCCGGGGGTGCGAAGGACCGTGACAGTCGTCCGGCAACGCTTCTGGTGGGCATCCCTGGAGGCCGATGTCCGGGATTACGTCCAGGCCTGTACCACCTGCGCCAGGGGCAAGGCCAACCACCAGAAGACCTCAGGGCAGCTACAGCCACTGCCCGTGCCTCATCGCCCCTGGTCCCACATCGGCCTGGACTTCGTCACGGGTCTCCCGCCGTCCCAGGGAAACACCGTCGTCTTCACGATAGTGGACCGTTTCTCCAAGGCGGCCCACTTCGTGGCCCTCCCGAAGCTTCCAACGGCCCAGGAGACAGCGGACCTCCTGGTCCACCACGTCGTCCGTCTGCATGGTATACCATCAGACATCGTCTCCGATCGCGGTCCCCAGTTCACCTCACACGTCTGGAGGAGCTTCTGCCGGGAACTGGGGGCCACGGTCAGCCTCTCGTCTGGGTATCATCCCCAGACCAACGGGCAAGCAGAGCGGGCGAACCAGGACTTGGAGCAGACACTACGCTGTGTGACAGCCGCGCACCCGACGGCCTGGAGTACCCACCTGGCCTGGATCGAGTACGCTCACAACAGCCAAGTGTCATCAGCCACCGGCCTCTCCCCGTTTGAGGTGTGCTTGGGGTATCAGCCCCCCTTGTTTCCGGTGGTCGAGGGAGAGGTCGGTGTGCCCTCGGTCCAGGCCCACCTACGGAGGTGCCGTCGGGTGTGGCGTGCCGCCCGCTCTGCCTTGTTGAAGGCCCGGACGAGAGCGAAGACACATGCAGACCGGCGGCGGGCCCCGGCTCCCACGTATCGTCCTGGGCAGGAGGTATGGTTGTCCACCAAGGACATTCCCCTTCAAGTGGACTCCCCCAAGCTCCAAGACCGATACATCGGCCCCTTCAAGGTCCTCAAAATCATCAATCCCGCCGCAGTGAGGCTTCAGTTGCCGGCCTCGCTGCGGATTCACCCGGTATTCCACGTCTCCCGGATAAAGCCCCATCACACCTCACCCCTCTGCACCCCGGGTCCGGCACCACCTCCTGCCCGGATCATCGACGGGGAACCGGCTTGGACCGTGCGTCGGCTCCTCGATGTCCGTCGAATGGGTCGGGGTCTTCAGTACCTGGTGGACTGGGAGGGGTACGGCCCCGAAGAACGCTCCTGGGTGAAGAGGAGCTTCATCCTGGACCCGGCCCTCCTGGCCGACTTCTACCGTCGCCATCCGGACAAGCCCGGTCGTGCGCCAGGAGGCGCCCGTTGAGGGGGGGGTCCTGTTGTGTGGGCCGCTGAAGAGGAGGTACTGCTGGCCCACCACCACCAGAGGGCGCCCTGCCTGGAGTGCGGGCTCCAGGCACCAGAGGGCGCTGCCGCCGACGAGGGCTGCCAGGGTGACAGCTGTCACCCATTACTGGACACAGCTGACTGCACTCAGGACGGAGGTATATCAGCAGGACAGCGTCTCCACCTCAGTGCCGAGATATCGCCTTGAGATTAAGGTAACCTTCTCTGCAAGCTCATATTAAAGACTCTGATAAACCTTGGTAAACCTTTTCAGGACAGCTGACTACAGAAAGCTACTTGCTTGGATAAGTACTCACCTTTCCTGCTTCATTGTAACAAGAGGTGGAGGCGGCTTCTCCCCTCTCCGTCTACTGGGTGCTGTCGCATCCATACCTGTGTGTTTGTGCTCTTTCCCGCCAGCAGTACCGGATCCGACGAGCGGAGGCAGTGGCCACCTGGGAATTCGGGACTTGGCGGTTCCAGTACTTCTGGGGTTCGGTGGCAGAGGAAATCTGGGTGGTTCCGGTTCGACTAGGACGGACGCCTCCTACCTTCGAGCCTGCCCACACGACACCAGCAGATTTCGGCTTCAAACTCCAAATTATTAATTGTTGTATTGGTTGTGCTCTTTTCACAACAGTAAAACTTGTTATTCACCTTTCTCCATTGTCCGTTCATTGCGCCCCCTGTTGTGGGTCCGTGTACCTACACTTTCACAACACTCTGTCTGGGTTTTTGATTAATTAATAAGCTGGAGTGGAAGATTGCTGCTAATCCTCCGCCTCGGCCCGTGCTACAAGCGTTCTGACAGTGTGACTCGGGGGTGTTGACTCATTTAAACTAACATATTCATCCTGCTGTAACCAGGTTTCTGTAAGGCAGAATAAATCAATATGTTGATCAATTATTATATCATTTACTAACAGGGACTTAGAAGAGAGAGACCTAATATTTAATAAACCACATTTAACTGATTTAGTCTGTGGTGCAGTTGAAGGTGCTATATTATTTTTTCTTTTTGAATTTTTATGCTTAAATAGATTTTTTTTACTGGTTGTTGGTGGTCGAGCAGCAGGCACCGTCTCTACGGGGATGGGGTATTGGGGGGATGGCAGGGGGAGAGAAGCTGCAGAGAGGTGTGTAAGATTACAACTCTGCTTCCTGGTCCCAACCCTGGATAGTCACGGTTTGGAGGGTTTAATAAAATTGGCCAGATTTCTAGAGATGAGAGCTGCTCCATCCAAAGTGGGATGGATGCCGTCTCTCCTAACAAGACCAGGTTTTCCCCAGAAGCTTTGCCAATTATCTATGAAGCCAACCTCATTGTTTTTTTTTTTGTTTGTTTGTTTTTTTTACAAAACATAAGTTGGCTTATATATATTTTTACCCAAGGCCAAAATATGGCCATCGGGTATTGTGAAGACTTTGCATCCGTCTGTCTGTGCTCAGCATAAGTCAGTACTGTTACCGCCAGGCTCTTCAAATTCACAGGGAGCATTCTTGGGACACAGACCTTGGACAAGTTCAAAGATGGCTGACCTTGATCTGGGCTGTTTCACAGTCAGGGTACACAAGCATGTGTCACCAAAAAATCAAAATGATTTCTTTGGTCAAGTTATTCATCCATATCTAACTGCTGACTGGGGTACTTACATGTCCAGACGTTTCAGACCTGTCAGATGTTTGCATATATGATATGATCTGCTATACTTTCTGGAGAGGTGTTTTTTACAAAGATAATTGTTGTGTAAATTATACAGACTAAGATTAGTGTAATCTACCCAGTGGTGGGCACAGTTCTGATAATCCGCTAACCGCTAATTATCGAAGCTAATGTTTTCATTATCGGATTATCTTTTCAGATAACTTTGAAAACCATCATCAGACCAGTTATCTTTCGATAAATTTTGGTCCGATAATTTTTAGATTGCTCACGTTTTTGTAGGTGAAGTGAATAAATCTTAATCACTTAAAAACAATTTGTTGAGTCTGATATCAAAGATTTTAGCACTTACCTGTTACCAGAGGCATACAGTTTTAACTTGAGGCTAAAATGTAAAAAAAATAATAAAAATTATTTTGGACATGTTATTTACTTCTGAAGTTTTATGAAGTGAAATCATCAGTTATATGTTTTAGTTTGAAAGTAATGCACTAATTTTGAAGGTTTTAGTGTGGACATACTATGTCCAGGAGCATTATGGGTAATCTCAGTACAGTCACGACAGGAGAAATGCATTTGAGACGCTCTGATCAGGCTCCACACAGACAACAGCATTAAACCCTTTTTATATTGTGCCTAAAACTCTCGTGAGAATATATTCTCTGGGTTTATAGATGTTGTTATTGTGTTTGTTTTATGTAAAAATGCCAGAAGAGGCTCAGATTGCTTCTCCACGCAGATTAAACGTAGCACATGGATAATTTGGAATATTTGTTTTGGCGAGTTTTATCGGTCTCTACTGCCATCTACTGGCCAGTAGCGTTCATGGCAGTATTCGCCCTAAGTATTGAGATATCCCATAATCCTTTGCGCGACCGAGAGTTGTTGCAGCCTCTTGCGGCAGCTAAAGAAATAAAAATGTACATTTTGGTTGTATAATGTTCATTTACAATTGTCGACATGGATTCTGTTGCAGCAGGAGCTCTCTGGCACGTGAAAACAAAAAAACAAAAACTGGTACGCAAAGGATTATGGCAGGGTTCGCCCCAGAAATGTTTAGTCTCGCGGTGCTGTTGGGAACTATCACTGCGCACAGCGCTTCCACTCTGCGTCCTGTCCGACCTTGCGTCCTGAAGCTCTAAGACAAAAATAAAAATCTTTTAGTTCTGTTTCTGGTCTGATTTCTATGCTGAATTGTTGATTAGTTAAATTAATCTAAAATGCTTGTGTTTCATTGACACCCTGTATGTAACAAATGTGCAATGAACTTATTTGAAAAAAAAAAAAAAAAGAACGAACAGAAAGACTATTTTAAAATGTGTGAGAT
Source organism: Thalassophryne amazonica (assembly GCF_902500255.1). Taxonomy (NCBI): domain Eukaryota; kingdom Metazoa; phylum Chordata; class Actinopteri; order Batrachoidiformes; family Batrachoididae; genus Thalassophryne; species Thalassophryne amazonica. Next base: position 333,678 of record NW_022986245.1, on the reverse strand, counting down.
TCTACACTTGTTTTTACACTTTTCCCCTGCAGAGTTTTCAGCTTGAAAAGTTTGAATTCCCAAGTCATAATGTCACCAGGCTGGGGGCATTCACTTCAGTTAGTGAAAATCTCACCTTGTCCGTGTGATTCAGATTTTGACACCCCTCTATACTGTCAAAAAATAAAATAAAAATAGAAAAACAAAAGGTCCAGCTTTCTTCCCCGAGTCAGCAGGTGCATTTCTGAAAAAACGTCTTATTACTCTGCACTTTACTCTGCCTTTGTTGGCATTTCTCAGTGTGTGATGTACATTTTAGGAAAAGCAGAAACATCCCGATGGCTGACACAGTGAAGAAACGAACACTGCTTCATCTGATAACAAAGCTTGTGAGCTTTCATTCAAAAATAAATGTTCGGATTTACAGAGAGACAGGAGGCGACACACTTCACCCCAAAACTCTTGATATTTTCAGAGTCTGTCAGATTTTGGATTCTAACGTGTGGTGACACCGCTGTTTGTGTCGCTGGACACTATTTTAGCCCCGCCGTGAGCATGCACGCGGAATGTCTTCATGACACTGTTTCTTTACAGGCTGGACACGCAGATGGATTTTTTTTTTTAACATTGGGAAAAAGTCAGAATACGTTATTTTCAGGAGATAATGGACTTTCTATCTAACCATGAGAGAACTTTATGAGGAGCTCTGCAACACCAGTTGGCAATCGCTCGTGATCTGTGCATGGGGACTCATTTGGTGGAGCGGACTTTGGAAATCACAAGTGGATGACTGTTCAGGTTTTTTTTCTTCTTCTCAGTGGAGCTGGTAGGGTTTATTTTTATTTTACTTTGAGTGTCTGTCTTGACATAAGACTATTCTGTAACAGAGCAGCGCATACCGCACACGCACTAAGTTTTTACACAGTAGAAAGCAGCTCCTTTTACTGTAACTGTATCAAAATTAACAGTCATCACTTAAAAAACAAGTCATCATAACACGACATCACTCTTATGTAAACTTTGTAATTAATCTGTGGTTCCGTTTTTAATGTTAGCAGCATTTCATTCGAGTGCGTGGTTTTCTCTAAGAAACACTCAGAAATGTTGTGATTTCAATGCAACATGTCTTTTAAAACATAGACAAATGGAAATAATGCACGCAGCTATCCAGAACCAAAATCTCAATGTGTCTCTTGGTACCTGAAGAATTTCAAATTCCGTTCTGCAGTTTTCTTCATAAAAGCCCCCCTGTTCACTGTCACAGAGGCTGCAGTATCGTTCTCAGCCTCTGATCTGATCAATCCCAGACAGTGTTATCCCAAACCAATAGATTAATGTATATTTCGTGCTGCTGAATCATGACATGCCGTGAGATATGGTTGCGTTGCTCAAGTCGGCTGTGCACCCGTCTCTGTGACACTCAGCACCGGGGTGCCTCCTCCCAAAATGGCCTGGGGATTGCTGCATCCCTGCCAAGACGAAACAAAAAATGCAGAGATCTGGCTTGATTTAAGGCTCGTTTTGTCATGGTTTGTGACATGTGGATGTAAACAGGATAAAATAAAAAGCTGAAGTTGTTTATGTGAAATTTCCCGTAAAAGCGGGTTTGCGTGGCATTAGATTCCCACCAAGTCTGCCACTAAAACATCATGAGATGACATTACACTATAGTGGCACTAGAGGGCAGTATGACAGTGTGGCGCCATTGTTCCATTGTCTGCGGGGAACCCTGATTATGGGTAAGGATCTGAGCGTCTGGGCGCCAGTAGATGGCAGTGTTCTATGCATTTTGACCCTGGTTATATCAGACAGTTGAAAAATCACAACTTGACTTTTGGCTTTTGCAAATGGCTTTTTTAACACATGAAAAAATGGCATATTTTACAAAAGCACATTTATATGTAAACACAAACACACACTTCACGTCATATTAATGTGTTGGTGTTTACATAGAATGAATGAGTCAACGAGTCAGTGTTAGCGGAGGCTCATTTACCCATAATCCCTTTGGCATCTCTCTGTGTTTGTTACAAAACTTCAGAATTAGTGCATTATTTAAAATTAAAAGATATGTGTTATATTTTAACTTTGTACAAATGACAGAATTGACATTAATGGACTTATTTATTTTCAAAACTGCTTTATTTTCCAAGACCTCTGCCTCACAGTGGCTCGGCTGTATCCTGTTAAGGAATAATGGATTGTTTTGTGTGTGTAGAGTTGAGCTTAGCTTTTCTCCACTGCTTCACTGCTGCAAAATATGTAGTAAACAGACGCTTCCAGCAGTGGGCAGGGCACACAAAGACAGAAGTTGTTGCAAGTGTACTGGAGACAATACTGAAAGTTATCGATTAGCTTTAGCTTCCAATAATTTTTTGGGTGGTTTATCGGTTTAGCTTTATGAAAGAACTTTTCAGTTAACTGATTAGCTATTATCGAAGCTAACGTTTTGGTTAGCTGTGCCCACCACTGAATCTGCCCATGTACACTGTCAACTAAAAACAGTTGATGGTAAGTATGCACTCAGAGTACACAACTGCTATTGTGTTTCTGCATTATCACATAGTGATGAACAAAGGCATTCCTGGAGAGGACAGTTTTTGACAGATAGAGAGTTACACCTTGATATTAAAGACATTTGAGCAAATTAGGTCCACATCCTTTTGTGATTATCTCTTTCAAACAAAAAAATGATCATTCACATAACACTGATGCTTGAGTATGAAATGTACTCTATTTCCACAGAGAACGTTTTTTACAGACAATGCATTTTATTTTTGATTTCCTGTCTCAAGTCGTTTCCCCACTGGGCAATGACCTTGGGAGTTAAATTGTCATACAG